>NC_090647.1:134188720-134535720 GCF_040937935.1 Hyperolius riggenbachi | reverse complement strand
CTGAAGGAGCTGCACCACCCGTAAGTGCAAAATTTAAATTTGCTAATATTGAAAAAGACACAGACATTGACTTGTTTTTGCGGTCTTTTGAAAAAGCATGCCGTCAGTATCGTCTGTCCCAAGACCAGTGGGCCAGACATCTGACACCTTTGCTGCGCTACAAAGCGCTTGATGCCTTCGCAGAATTGCCTGCGGAGAAGGATAATGATTATGCTGCTATAAAAGACGCTATCATTACTAAGTACCAGCTGACGCCAGAAGCCTATCGGAAAAAGTTCAGGGCCTGGCAGAAAAAGCCTTCTGATTCGTACCGAGATGTGGCCAGCAGCTTGCTCACCACACTCCGCCAGTGGACACTAGGCCTCACCAAAGGGTCTTATGATGTCCTGGAGGACTTGATAGTCCTGGAACAATTTCTGAACATTTGCCCTGCTGATGTACGCCAGTTTGTGCTAGAACGCAGGCCGGCTTCAGCAACCGTCGCTGCAGACCTTGCTGAGACTTTTGCAACTACCCGGGTGGCTGATACCCACAGAACTGTCCCATCCAGCTGGAGAGGAGGTCAGCCCAATACCTCGGCAGACCCTCCTGCCCCTGTGAGCCGTCCGCCACAGAGGCCACCCAGCGCAGATGCTGCACCCAGGCCTGCAGCCTCTGGAGAGGTCACCTGTCACTACTGCCACAAGACGGGACACATGAAGTTCACCTGTCCGGAGCGGAGGCAGACCACCCCAGCACCTGGACCACCCGCACCTCGCCCGCGGCAGACACCCCCCGCCAGTGTACCCCAACCAGGAGCCGCATCCAACCTGATGTTTGCCAAGGGGGCAGGGAACTCCCCCATCACAAGCAATCACCAACTGGTTACGGTGAATGACCAGCTTGTCACTGGTTTCCGTGACACCGGAGCAGATGTCACTCTGGTGCGTGCACACCTTGTCCCCGCAGAGGCCATCATTCCTGACCAGTACCTCACCCTCACTGGAGTGGGGGGCACTCTTTCTCGCATTCCCCAAGCCCGGGTGTCCATCGACTGGGGGGTGGGGGTCCACGAGAAGGTTGTTGGGATCCTGGACCAACTGCCGGTCCCTGTTTTGCTGGGGACCGACTTGGGCACGCTGGTGTCGTACTATGAACCTGCACCACGCCCTGTGGAATGCCAGGACGGAGACGGACTCTCTGCCCACACCCAGGTACTTTGCACCCAGGGGCAAGAACAGGGGGGAGGTGGCTTGAACGTGCCCAGTTCACGGGTACCTGTGGTTGATGTACAAACTGTCTGTGATGAAAATGTTCCTGTTACTGTTATTAATGCTTGTGACAATGATGTAGGTAATGCCAATATGTGCCATTCTGAAGGGATACCTGTGCTAGCAGTAACACGCAGCCATACTGCTCAGACCCTGAGCTCAGAACAGGTAGAGTAGGTCCCGGCCTCCTCCCCCTCCTCTGACCACAGGGATGGTACCCTTCAGCCACTAACCTCATACGCCACGGGCCAGCTGGCTGAGAGTGAGAGTGCTGCATTTTTGCAAGCACTCCAGACTGACCCTAACCTCGAGGCCCTCAGAAAACAGGCTTCTGAGCCCCTCACAGACGAGGCTACGTTCAAGGTATACTGGGAAGGTGGGAAGTTGTACAGTGAGCCTGTACACCCCACCGAAGGTGAAATGGGGATGGGTACCAAGTTGCTTGTGGTACCTAGTGCCTTCCGGGGGCATGTGCTGAAGTCCGCACATGACATTCCCCTGGCCGGGCACTTGGGGATCCACAGGACCCTTGATCGTATCCGGGGACATTTCTACTGGCCTCAAATGCGGATAGATGTGACGAACTACTGCCGCTCATGTACCATTTGCCAAAAGGTAAAAAGGGCTGGGAATCCCCGCAAAGCTCCCTTGTGTCCACTGCCAATCATAGGTGAGCCCTTTCACAGAGTGGCAGTCGACATAATTGGACCATTGCCCACTCCCAGCAGCAGTGGCAAAAGGTACATCCTGACGGTGGTGGATTACGCCACCCGCTATCCTGAGGCCATGGCACTTTCCTCCCTGAGAGCGGACAAGGTAGCCGACGCGCTACTTAACATTTTCTCCCGAGTCGGGTTCCCTGCGGAGATGCTCTCCGATCAGGGAACCCAGTTTATGTCCGGACTCATGGAGGCCCTGTGCAAAAAGATACAGATGACGCACATTGTCTCCAGTCCCTACCACCCGCAGACCAATGGACTGTGTGAAAGGTTCAACGGGTCGCTGAAGCAAATGCTGACCACGTTTGTTGAGTCGCAAGGTGGGGACTGGGAACGATACCTGCCTCATCTGTTGTTTGCATACCGGGAGGTGCCGCAGGAATCTACCGGGTTCTCCCCGTTCGAGCTCCTGTATGGTAGGAATGTCCGAGGACCCCTACAATTGATGCGGGAGACGTGGGAGGGCAAGGGGGACCCCACAGATGTCTCTGTAGTTGATTATGTCCTCAAGTTCAGGGACAAGATGGAGTCCCTCACAGAAATGGTAACGGAAAACATGGCCCAGGCTCAGGCCAAACAAAAACTCTGGTATGACCGCACTGCTGGAGAGAGGTCATTTGAAGTAGGTGACAAAGTGTATGCCCTTCTTCCAGTGAGGTAGAACAAGCTGCAAGCGGCCTGGGAGGGGCCCTACACTATAGTGCAACGGTTAAACCCTCTGACATACCTGGTGAACATGGGAGGCAGGAAACAGAAAAGCTTTCATGTCAACATGCTGAAGGCCCACCATGACAGGACCAAGTATGTGCTGCCAGTGTGCAGCCGGTTAGAGCAAGGAGAGGCAGACCCCCTGTTAGACCTGCTGGCTGACATACGAGATGTGGACAGCGACCTAAGCGTCAATCCACAACTCTCCTCGTCCCAAGAAGAGCAGTTGCAGGAGGTGCTGGGTCCGTACCAGCACACCTTCTCCTGTGCCCCGGGGCGGACCAGTCTGGCAGTGCATAGGGTAGATACGGGCACCCATCCCCCCATCAGGCAATCCGCTTACCGCGTCTCCCCAGAGGTGCAAGCGGACATGCAGAAAGAGGTGAGGGAGATGCTGGAGCTAGGGGTGGTTCAAAAGTCCTGTAGTGCCTGGGCAGCCCCTGTGGTCCTGGTCCCCAAGAAGGACCAGACAACTCGGTTCTGCGTGGACTACAGGAAGTTAAACGCCATCACCACTACAGACGCCTACCCCATGCCTCGCATCGATGAGTTGTTGGATACGCTGGCGTCCGCCAGGTACCTATCAATCATGGATCTGAGCCGGGGGTACTGGCAGATACCACTTGCACCTGACGCGAGGCAGAAGTCGGCCTTCATCACCCCTTTTGGCCTCTTCGAGTTCACGATGATGCCCTTTGGGATGAAGAACGCTCCTGCCACGTTTCAGCGGGCCGTAAACGACCTGCTGGAGGGGCTGCAAGGGTTCGCTGTAGCGTACTTGGATGACATTGCGGTGTTCAGCCCCACCTGGGAGGAACACCTCAAACACCTGTCCCAGGTACTAGAGAGGCTGGCCGCAGCCAATCTGACAGTTAAGCCGAGTAAGTGTCAGATTGGTATGACCGAGGTGCAGTACTTAGGTCACCGGGTGGGGGGTAACACCCTGAAACCTGACATGGGAAAGGTTGACGCCATCCTGGCATGGCCTCGGCCTATCACGAAAAAGCAGGTCCAGGCGTTCCTGGGGACCGCCGGCTACTATAGGAAATTTGTTCCAGCCTATAGTACCTTAGCGAAACCCCTGACCGATGCCACTAGCAAGAAACACCCCAAGGTTGTTAGCTGGACCCCCGCTTGCGAGAACGCCTTCCAAGCCTTGAAGCAGGTACTCGCAAGCGCCCCGGTGCTTCAAGCCCCAGACTTCAGTCGTCGGTTTGTTGTACAAACCGATGCCTCTGACTACGGTCTCGGCGCAGTCCTCAGCCAGGTGGATGGAAAAGGAGATGAACACCCTATCCTCTACCTGAGCCGGAAGCTCCTGCCCCGAGAGGTAGCCTACTCCACAACTGAAAAGGAGTGCCTAGCGATCGTGTGGGCCCTACAGAAACTACAATCGTATCTGTACGGCCGCTCCTTCACGATCATTACCGACCATAATCCCCTGAGTTGGCTGAACCGCACTGCTGGGACCAATGGCAAGCTCTTACGTTGGAGCCTGTCATTACAGCAGTATGACTTCACGATTCAACACAAGGCAGGCAGCCGACACCAGAACGCCGACGGGCTATCCCGTTGCAACGGGGAACTAGATCAGATCTCGCAGGTTAGCGGCAACGACACACATCTTGCTGATGAATGTCTATCTGCCTTCTCCCCAGGGAGGGCTGTCACGGACGGTTGCGGGGCCGCAGGCGCGTCCTGTAACCGCCCATGAAGAAAAAGCGATCGCACTCGATTCCCTGCATCGATTGCGCTTCAAATCGATACAATCTGGGTTGAGTGTGTAGGGGCAGCTGAAGTCCTTTTCTTAGCAGAGAGAGCACCATCCTAAAGGCTGGATGGCTCTTTTGATATGCTAATGAGCCTGGGCCCAGAGAGCCCCTGGCTTCAAGCTGTGCGGATGGCCCATCCATCAGGTATAAGGTGACACCTAGCTGATCTCATGTAGATGTTAATTAACCAAGGGGTGATCAGGATGCCTAGGTGCAGCCAGGCAGGCTACAAATCTCCGGGAGGTCTTGACACCTTGCTCACTGGTAAAGATCAAAGGGAAGTTAGCAGCTAGAACACATCCTGAATAAACCTGAGTCTCATAGCATAATCCATAACTTCCCAGATCTGTCATATTTCTGGGGTTCCTGAGATGGCAGCTTCGCCAAACGTGGGGGAAGTGTAGCATGAGCCCCGGTGCTGGTTCTGAGGAAGTTTCAGAACATTCTGAGGTAAGGACTGCCAGTTAGGCAGTTTGAAAATGCCCTGATGATACCACAGGGGTCCCACCCCTCATGTCTGGTATCAGGGCGCTGGGTAAATCGAGACAGACCTGAAAATAATAAATCTGCCCTGACCTGTACGGTTCGGTGAGATAGAGCCCATATATGGGTAGATATGATTTCTAGCCCCCAGGATAAGGGGAGGGCTCATCTCATCTTCTAAGGGGGTGTATGGCTCCCCGCCCTCACTCCCTCCTACTGAAGCAGGGGCATAAGAATGGCTGAGGACCCAAACTCAGTGTCCTCCACACTGAAACATCTTGAACTCATCAGATGCCAGCTTGAGGATATGCTGGCATCCACCTGGTCTGAACTCTGAACTCAAATTGAAACCCAGAACTCTGTTTTCCCACAAAAAGGACATCTTTCCCGGAACTAAGTATTTTTCTCCCTTCTTTTATTTTTTATACTGGCTATTACTGTCTTAATAATTGTGATTTTAATAATTGTCTGTATATATTAATTATTTATATTGCGTGAATAAACGACTTTCTCCAAGTCATTCACTGTCCGCTACCCTGCTTATCAGCACACACACAGAACTGATCCCGGGTCTCTGAAGATACGCTACTGTTTGTTTGTTGTTGGCTAGACAGAATACCGTGTGTTTAACCATTGTATTCGCAGGACTAGTCAGTCAGTTAGTGGGCTCCACGGTCCCATGGTAACCGCGGTGGTGGCAGTTTACTTTGAACCAGTAGGTGACGTTGTAATTACCCGTGTCTCACAGGCTCCCTTCTGAGTTGTCTGCGGCTAATTCTTAACGGTTCCTGCGCATTGACTGCGACCAGAGTTCGCACGATCTGTGCGCTGGCACCGTTTAGAAGGCTAAGTGCGGTCAGCCACTAGGGCTCCTGTGACACCCTTCTTAAAAAAAACCCTTCCATGGATCCAGATGCAATGAGCAGCTACAGACCTCCAACCCCCCCCCCCCCCTCTTCTTAGGTAAAGTTATTGAAAAGGCTGTCTATCTGCAACTTGAAGTCAGGCTCTCAGCAAACAACATCCTGGACCCTCTACAATCTGGCTTTAATAAACACCACAGCTGTGAAACAGTCCTCATCCGAGTCTGCAATGATCTGCTCATTGCAAGGGACAGAGGGGAATGCTCCATCCTAATCCTGTTGGATCTCTCAGCGGCTTTTGATATAGCTGACCATGAAATCCTGCTCAACAGACTGCAGGAGTACTGTGGTATCAATGGCTTAGTCCTCCACTGGTTCAGATCATTCTTGACTGACAGAACACAGAGAGTGTCCCTAGGACCTATCATGTCCAACCCTGCACTAAAATTTGGAGTGCCACAAGGATTAATCCTATCCCCTCTGCTGTTTGCAATCCACATTTTACCATGTACCTCGGTACAATTATCCAACAACATGGCCTGACATACCACTGCTATGCCGATCACATGCAGCTATACCTGCCCTTCAAATCTGGTGGAACAGACCCTACTCCAAAAATAAATTCTTGCTTAGCTCATTAGCTGAGCTAATGGCGTGGATGAATTACAACTGGTTGAAACTAAATGCTGACAAAACTGAGCTCCAACTTTGTGCGCAGCCTTGGTGTGCTAATCGATAGGGAATTTAGTTTCAGAAGCCAAATTTTGGCCGTAGTCAAATCTTCCTACTTTCATCTGAAGAACACTGCAAAAATTAAACATCTGATTCCCCCAGAGGATCTTCCAAACCTAGTTCACGCCTTCATCACATTACGGCTGGACTACTGCAATGCCCTTTATGCTGGCCTCCCGAACAAGGACCTGCACTGCCTGCAATTAGTGCAGAATGCCGCTGCCAGATTGCTAACAAACCAGCCTCGCCACTGTCACATTACACCAATCCTTCGCTCACTAGCTGGCTACCAGTAAAATGGAGAATACTCTTCAAGACATTCAAATCACTGCACAATTTGGGCACTAGATACATGAAGGACTTGCTGAAGCTGCACCACACCTCTCACAACCTCATATCAGCAGGTTCCATAAACGTGGTCACTCTCAGAGTGCACCTCAAAACCTTTGGAGACAGAGCTTTCTGTCATGCTGCCCCTACTCTATGGAACTCCCTACCATACCCAGTAAAGACAGCCCCTTCCCTGGAGTTATTCAAATCCAGACTAATCTAAATTGCCTGGAGCTTGCTCATTACAGAAGTTGGCTGTCAGCACCTGTACCACTGGCTTCTGCAACAGCAGACTGCCCTGCATTATTGATTGATTACTCTGATCAGGATAAATAATCAATTCTTTAGGGCACTCTGGTATTACAGCAGCCAGTGCACATGACTACTTATGACATGCAACCTCTGAAGCACTAAACACATCCTGCCACCTCTCCCTGCTAATGTCCCAGCTGCAGCACAGTAATCATTATCTCTATTCACCCTGCTGCTCTGCACATTCACTCACTGTAGGCTGTGTGTAGAGAGCGAGGAGAGACATTGCTCATTGGACAGGAAGGGGGAGGGTGCTACATCTAGTGCATGAAGTAGTACAGTCCCCTGAACAGCCTGCTATTTTCCCGAATGTTGCCCAAACTAAGAAAAAAGGTCCCAGGTGGAAGAACACAGTGACTGAGCACCACAGCGGTACCCCTAGCCATGGCTACACTCGGTGCTCTGAGCACCTGCAGCCTTATGGTAGGTATGCCACTGCACTGTGCTTGGAACTAAAGAAGCCGCTCTGTCACCTGACCTGCATTGGGACACGTGACATGCCAACTTGGCTGCAGAAGCTGCTAGGAGCCCGCTAGGAGCAAGAGGAAGGCTGCTGCACGTCACTGGAGGCTTAGTTAGTATTTTAAATGCAGTGAACACCCACAAAACCCTGGAAACCGGTGGACTCTTCAGTTCTGGATTACGGGGACTCTGGTGTATTGGGTTGAATTTATCAGACTCTTGACTTTAACAAGGGCCCCAGTCTCTGAGCTAGCTACACAGCCCCACAGTAGGATAGAATCTCCATCAAATGTGACACTAGGTAGCAGGTGCTTTTCTTGAAATGTGTACTTCCTCCACCATGCAAAGCGCTTTTTGTTATGACCAAATAGCTCAATCATTGTCTCATCAGCCCAAAGCACTTGTTCCAAAATGAATCTGGCTTGTTTAAATTAGCTTCTGCATACAACTAGCAACTCTGCTTGTGGCGTAAGTGCTGACGGGGCTTCTTTCTCGTCACCTTGCCATACAGATGCGCTGAATTGAAGAATGATGTACAGATAGACCATCTGCTGAATGGTGTTCTTGCGGGTCTTTGGAGATTGTGCTCCTGTTGCCAAAAGCATTCTATGCATGCACAGTCTTAACTAAATGCGCAGGCGCAGAATGCTCCCAGTCACAGGAGTGCAATTAAGGAGGTGCACAGCAGAGACTGCGCATGTGTAGAAGACTTCTAGTTAAAGAAATTGTAGCTATAACCTTTTCACCTCCCCTAGCACGAGTATCTACCTCCCTGTATTTACACAAATATAAACAAATACAAACACTTGGTTCTGTTTCTATTTTTAGAACACACTCACTCTGTATCTCGATCTTGTGGCCAAAAAGTAAAACCACATCCAAATACCCTATTATACACCTTCCCATAGAAAAATGAAATATATTTTCATTATTTTTAAAAACCCTTCGAGGTGAAATGGACATGTGACATAGGTAGGACCAACTTTTGGGGGGACTATACAGCTTTTGTTAGCTGTAAATTTTGATCAATGGATATGTAATGCCTGGTACACTTCATGCAATTTCCTCTCAGATTGATGGGTTGAATAGATCATTTCTGACTGGTCCAATCTGATTTTCGATCCTTTTTCTGGTCAATTTTCTGATTACTCCTGTAGAAATTTGATCAGGAAAACTATCGGAAATCAGATTGGACCTGTCAGAAATGATGGATTTGACCCATCAATCTGGCGACAAATTGCATTGTGCATACCAGGCATAAGACAATAATTAGCTTGATAAACAATATTTACAGTTCAGCCATCTAATTATAACTAGTTAGTACCCTTGCTCTTTCCAAAAATAACTCCAAACACAAAGCTGCCATGACTTTATTTACACAACCTTTGATACAATAAACAAAAATCAGTTACATTTCAATGGAAGTACAAAGTTCACAATGATGCTATATTTAATTTTAACTGTTTATAATTCTTGCTCTGAGCATTACGAGGCTAATTTATAAATGGGTGAAGAAATGATCCAATATTTATGAAGGGTTCACTTTTTTGTTGGCAAAAAGCATGCAATTTCTTGCCTTCATAATTTCACATTTGTGATTTTTCTGTTCTTTTTTTTTTTTTGTACGGCATTTTAACCACTTGAGGACTGCAGTGTTAAACCCCGCCTAAAGACCAGGGCAATTTTCACTAAATTGGCCACTGCAGCTTTAAGGCCAAGCTGCAGGGCCGCACAACACAGCACACAAGTGATTCCCCCACCCCCCCTTTTCTCCCCACTAACAGAGCTCTCTACTGGTGGGGTCTGATCGCCCCCCCTGTGTTTATTTTTGTTTATGTAAATTTTTTTATTTTTTTTAATAAAATGTTCTGTTTATTTATTTATAACCCCCCTGCTCCCTCCCTCCCCCCAGCCAGCCAATGATGCGATTGGTTGTCATAGGCTTCAGCCTATGAGAGCCGATCGCTCTCCTGTGTGGCAGGGGGACAGCCGTGTCACGCGGCTTTCCCCAGTACAGCGCTGCTGCGGATCGCAGCACTGTACTTAGTGAAAAGATGGCGGTTTCGCCGTCTAACAGTCTCCCGAGCGGCGATAGCTGCTCGGAGACTGAAGAGGGGGCGGAGCTGTCCATCTAATCTGACTGAGCTGGAGCTGTTTTGCAAAGAAGAATGGGCAAGGATTTCACTCTCAAGATGTGCAAAGCTGGTAGAGACATACCCTAAAAGTCTGGCAGCTGTAATTGCAGAAAAAGGTGGTTCTACATCTTATATGCCTGTCCACGCGCAAGAATCAGGGTCAACTCATATATTTCAGAACCCTTCGAGATCCACAGGGGAACTAGACAGGGTTGCCCCTTATCCCCATTATTATTCGCATTAGCAATGCATCCTCTCGCTGAATATATTAGGTCATCCTCAGTTATCCGTGGGCTTAAGGTTCACAAACTGGAAGAACGCATTTCATTGTATGCGAATGACGTCCTTTTATATTTGGCAGACCCCGGTCTATCGTTGGTCGAAGTTTTTAAAATGTACAAATTATTCGAAAAGGCATCAGGTCTAAAAGTGAACTGGTCTAAGTTGGTTCTATTCCCACTTGATCCTGCTTCAGTGGGGGCAATAGATTCCTCCTCTCAACTTATGGTGGTTGAGTCCTTTAGATACCTTGGGGTAAATATAACACGGGGGATAGAGGACTACATAAAATTTAATCTTATGCCTCTATTAGCTGCACAGGAGAACAAATTTAAAACTTGGAGTAAGCTTCCACTCAATCTTGTGGGTAAAGCCCACAATAATCAAAATGATTTTTACTCCCAAATTGTTATACGCTTTACAGGCTTCTCCAATCTACATTCCTAAAAGGCTTTTTAATAAAATAGACTCCATGGTAACTGGCTTCCTTTGGGGTAATTCCACTCCACATTTAGCATTATCCACCTTACGCCTTCCAACAGCTTTTGGTGGTCTGGCGCTCCCAAACTTTCGTTTATATTACCTTGCCTCCCAACTAGGAGTCATTCAAAAATGGATGAGTGCTGATAGACTGGACGTATCCATGAACCTGGAAGCTGATATTGCTACCTCATACGAGGCATTATCTAATATAATATGTAGTGGTGTAATTCCAGGTATAGTGGGAACTTCCCTTCTTAACTCTTCATTAAAAATATACACCTCAGCAGAGAAGTTATTTACTAACGCAGAAAATATAATTTCTCCTAGCTCCCCACTATGGTCAAATCCTCGCCTACCTGAACTCATGAAAATGGAAGATAGTCAATTCTGGATTAAATTTGGGATTTAATACACTAATCATATATTTGCTGATGGGGAATTTAAAACTTTTGCTAGATTTAGATCTGAGTTTGGTCTTCCTCGACAGTCGTTGTTCCACTACTTTCAGCTCAAAGATGCTATCAGGTCTCAGATGGGTACTTCTGGGATATGTATTGGGCCTTCCGAGCTGGAACTGCTGGTTCTCAACAAGGACGCCTCTAAACAAATTTCTAGATTTTATCTGGCTCTGTCATTAAAACTAGGCTTTTACGGGTTTGAAATAGCTAAATCTAAATGGCAAACTGAGCACTGTGAATTTAGTGCAGCAGATTGGTCAGAATTAGAAAATTTCTATATGCCTAGTGTGATAAGCGGAAATGATAAACTAATCCAAATTAAGTGGCTTCATCAAATATATTATACTCCACTCAAATGATCAAAAATGGGCCGTGGTATCAGTTCGGAATGCAACAAGTGTGGTCAACCTGACGCGGGGTTCATTCACTGCGTATGGGAATGTGCACCAGTTCAAGGTTTTTGGGGGCAAGTCACTCAGTTACTTGCCCAGATATTGCATAGACCAGTGGATCTCTCCTTTAAAGCCTCGATGCTAAGCATCATAGATAATATTTCTTGTGGCAAACATAAACAATTATTCCTTAGGCTAGCTTTTTTCTATGGGAGGAAATGTCTATTATTCAAATGGAAATCTTCTAATGTACCAACTCTAAATGATTATAAAATGTTAATTAATCAAAATCTACCTTTGTACTGCCTTACTTACCAGACTCGTGGACATCCTACTAAGTTTGATAAGGTATGGTGGTCTTGGGTCGAAAACGCCAATTCTGTAATTCCTAATCTGGACATCACAGTCCATATCTCAGATTTACACCTGTAAATGTATTACATACTCTGGGTGATTTCAATGATCAGGTGATGTACTCAAATTGCATGCTGGTGTTTATTTGGTCTGTACTTAATAATTGGAAAATCGTAGTTGGTATTTTCACTGTATATCTGTCTATAGGGTCCTCTGGGGGTTTGGGACTATGGGTGATAGGATGGGGGAGGGGGTTTGTTGGGATTGTTCGTATTTTTCTTGTATAAAATTTCAATAAAAATCCCCTTTAAAAAAAAAAAAGGTGGTTCTACAAAGTATTGACTCAGGGGGCCGAATAATTACGCACACTCCACTTTGCAGTTATTTATTTGTAAAAAATGTTTGGAATGATGTATGATTTTCGATCCACTTCTCACATGTACACCACTTTGTATTGGTCTTTCACGTGGAATTCCAATAAAATTGATGCATGTTTGTGGCAGTAATGTGACAAAATGGGGAAAACTTCAAGGGGGCCGAATACTTTTGCAACCCACTGTGTGTATATATATATATATATATATATATATATATATACACACACACACACACACACACACACACACACACACAAACATCACTTCCTGGTTAGCCGCCATGTTTTTTTGTTTGTAAACACTGCCTAAAACTGGCGATTCAAAGCCAGGATCACACCAGGGAACTTGCGGAAACGGCAAAGAAGGATCCAGGTGATCACAGTGACTCGATTGGTATGTTTTTTATTGTACAAATCGGACAGTACAGATTACTGTAAAGTACTCTTTAAATATGTATGCCATGAGGGTATATTACTATTATTTTTGCATCGATAGTGTACAATGAGAAAGCAAAAAACACAATAGTGTTACCATACATTGTACTATGAACATAATCTAAATGTTGTAATAACCAGGATGGATAAACAAATATAATGTGTGGGTTTAACTTATGGTTAGCACTGTTCCAAAGCTATAATGGATGTACATTGAAAATAGTGTTTTTAATGTCTTCCCCCTAGTTTTCCTTTAAAATGCATAGAAAATAAGGTGCTTACTAAACAAAAATATCACCCACTTAAAGTCTTATTTGTCCTAAAGAACAAACAAAAAACAATATAAAGATTTAATTTAGGTGTGATAAAGTTATTGGCGAATGATTGGGAGCAGAACTGATATGTGCAAAAATTGCTCGGGGCTGAAGTGGTTAAATACCCAGGAAAATAAATTATGTGGCATTTACAAAGATTCCAAATATTATTTTTTCTCTGTGATTTCATTTTTTAAAATATTTAGACTGACTATTAGGTTATTGAATATCCTAGGAGGACTTTGAAATCAGCAAATATTTTTGTGCATTTGCTTCATCCTGCAAATCAGTTTCAAAGGTCATTTTCAGGCAGAATAGACGGGAGCAAATGCTGTTATTACACAGACCAGGACAGTCAAGTGGAACTTTACTGAATATAACGGCATGCATGATATTGTTTATTTTTTATAATATTGCTTTACAAATTATTTATTTAGTGTTTGTCTGTTGTTTTCTGATTTACATTCAGAAATTCATCTCAGGTTGCAATATCTTTACTGCTGGCAGGTGCATCACTGTGGAATGTTTGGTTACTGTGTGTTCTGTCAGTCAGTAGAAATAATACCTTGTCTCCCACAATGCCCAGAGAGGAGAATTCCATATAGCTAAACAGCCTAGGCTAAACATCACTGAGGGGTTACATGCTAATATACAGAAATATATAGCTTTTGGAAGTTTTTCTGATGCTCAATCTGAAATCAGGATAAATAATGTAAAAGTTGGTCTCCTGGATAATTTTTTTTATATTCTACTGTATGGCAGTGGGGTTCCTCTTTAAGAAAAAAAATGACAACATTAGAAAATTCAATTAAAGGAACCCTGATGTAAGAAAAACATGAAAGGTCCTATTGCTGACTTTCTTTTAAAAATACACTATTTCCCTGGTTGTTCTGCTGATCTTCTGCCTTTAATGATCCTAAATCACTAATCCATAACATGTATGCAGAATAGTTGTTCTAATTCCAGCTATGGTATTCTTGTTTCAGGTCAGTAACTCAAACTACTAAAACCACTGAATAAAGGCAAGCAGAACATTTTTACAAAGGGAAGTAATGACAGCCTTTAAATTATTCTCACCCGTGGTGTAGCTAGATATCACGCAGCCCCATAGCAACATTTCAGTGGGGCCCCTACACCAAGCTACAGTTGAGAAATGTTAACTCTATTGTAATGTGTAGACTAACTTGCAATGTACTGTGCCTGCAGCACAGAGACCCAGAGTTGCAAAGTCAAGGGATAAGGGATAATAATAGGAAACCCATTCAAGTTGGCCTGAACTCTTGCGCAGGATAGAAGGAAAACAGAGAAATGAAGCCTGTATGTATTTAGAGAGTTTAGCCTGTCTTATTCCCCCTCATTTGTGACTAAAATAATCACGAGTGCAATTTGATGTCTCACCTGTGTCAGCTCTGGAGATTCTACAATCGTGGCAGAGAAGTTAATTTGTGAACACAGGATATTAACGCTATGTCTGCTTCCATGAAAGCAGAAAGCAAACACACTGAAGATTTATTGCAGTATTTGTATCAGCTGTAACAGTGAAATGTTTTTCTTTAAAGGTTATTATGCTGTTGCCTTTTTTAGAGCGGGGAGGAAGTTCTGAGATCAGGTTCACGTTAAGTAATTTTTTTCAATGGCTGCCTATAAGCCGTGAATTATCTATATAGTACATATACTTCCAAATTCTAGATTTACTTGATGTAATTACAAAATGCTTTTACTAGTGTTTTAGTTCAAAATGCTTGCAGGACAATGCAGTGCAAAAATACAGTTTCCTGATTAACATACCAGCTGGGCTGAAATTGTTTTGGTCTGTAATTAAAATCAAACTGGGTATTGTATAATTTGAATCAAAAAATCATGGTACCAATCGTATGTTTATGTTTTTCTTAGTTTATATCTCTATGTTCTATCTGTTTTCCCTAGGTATGCTGGGTCTGTCCTCTCTTTATATATGCATAACCAACCAATATTAGATCATGGTTAATTTTATGACTTTAAACACTAAAGGCTTAAACACACCTCAGAAACGATTTTCCCTCTTCAGAGATTTAAAACGATTAAACATCGATCTGGCCTTCTTACAGGAGACTCATTTTTGTAAAAAAGATCAATCTCGACTATATGATAGACTCTTCTCAGAGGTGTGTTTAGCCTCAGGCCCCAAGAAAAAAGCAGGGGTAGCTATAGTCTATAGAAAGACTTTCCCTTTACAAATTTCTAAAACCATCTCTGACCCTAAAGGTCATTACCTGATCATTATAGGTACCCTTTTAAATAAGCCTATCACTCTGGCCAATGTTTATGTTCCTAATCAAGACCAAATCTCGTTTCTAACAGCCTTCCTCAAAAAGCTATCCAAAGTATCCATAGGTACCCTGATAATAGGAGGAGATTTTAATGTGGCATTTTCAGATATTAAAGATAGATACACCCCCCCTAGTAGGGCTAAGAAATTCCCCCATAGCCGCAACTCCCGTAAATTTAGAATCCTTCTAAGAAAACACAGATTATTAGATCTATGGAGAATCTCAAACCCCACCTCCACAGAGTACACTTTTTTCTCCCCTCCTCATGCATCCCACTCCCGCCTTGACTATCTACTGGCTACAGCCTCTACCCTATCTCAATTGAGAGGAGCTGAAATACATCCAATCGCATGGTCAGACCACCAAGCAGTAGTAGCAGACATTGACATATTTTTCTGCCCACATAAGCCACACTTCTGGAGACTAAACGAAAGCTTGTTACAGGACAAAGACCTCTTATCTAAACTTACAGAAGAACTGCAGTTCTATTTTAATACTAATCAAGGCTCTGTCACATCCTTTGGAACTATTTGGGAGGCTCACAAAGCGTTCATTAGAGGGTTTTTTATCTCAGAAGCCACTAAACGTAAAAAAAGAACGTCATCTAAACTTTTAACCCTTCACTCAAAACTTAAACATGCGCAAACTGTATATAGAAATGACCCCTCCCAATCGCATTACTCAACTATACAGACCATTAAACATGAAATACAAAAGATCCATTCTATACAGTTAGAGAAAAACCTGAGATGGACCAGACAACTCTTTTTTGAACGGGGCAATAAACCACATACCATCCTCGCACGTAAACTAAACCCAAATTCATCCCAACAACATATATATTCTATTAAAGACCCTCAGGGGACCACACACTACCATCCTCAAAAAATTGCCCAAATCTTTACAAATTTTTACCAACAACTTTATAATCTCCCTCAGACCCTCTCTCCATCTGCACACCTATCTAAGATAAATGAGTTCCTAGACCAACTAACTTTACCAAAATTAACGGAAGACAACATTAAACTACTGAACTGTCCGATAACAGAGGAAGAAATTCTAGAAGTGATTAAACTCTTACCCCACTCCAAAGCTCCTGGACCAGATGGTCTCTCATATTCCTACTATAAGAAACTTAGATTTATCCTCTCTCCCTATCTCACTCTTCTTGCCAACGCCTTAATGAATAACGAACAAGCTCCAAATTCATTTTTAAACTCCTTTATCACAATGATACCCAAAGAAGGAAAGGACCCGCAACTCCCACAAAGTTTTCGCCCAATCTCTCTCCTAAATGCAGATCTCAAAATCATCACAAAAGTCCTAGCCAATCGCTTGAACCCTATTCTAACATCTCTGATTAACAATGACCAGGTAGGCTTCATAATGGGTCGCCAAGCTGGTGATAACACTAGAAAAGCGATCAACCTCATAGAACTGATGAATAGATCTAATCAACCTTCTCTGCTCCTGAGCTTGGACGCAGAGAAGGCTTTTGATAGACTCTCTTGGCCTTTTCTGTTCAGAGTCCTCGAACACCAGGGATTTGCGGGCCCTTTCCTATCCATCCTACATTTTCTCTACTCCTCCCCATCCACCTCAGTTAAACTTCCGTTCGCATCTCCAACTCCCATCCCAATTCTCAATGGCACGCGTCAGGGGTGTCCTCTTTCTCCTCTTCTATTTGCCCTTAGTATTGAACCCCTGGCATGTGCCATTAGACAAAACCCAGACATAGTAGGAATTAAACAAAGATCTCAAGAATACAAAATCTCGCTTTTTGCGGACGACATCCTCCTCACCCTAACCCAGCCCCTCACCTCGCTCCCCATACTACACTCACTATTAAAAGAATTTGAATCCATCTCAGGTTTTAAACTCAACCAAGAAAAGACGGAAGCCCTCCCCATTAAAATCCCACAAACTCTACTCATTACTCTTCAACAATCTTTTCACTACAATTGGAAAAAAACCTCTATTAAATACTTAGGTATTCACCTAACTCATACCTATTCCACATTATATAAAGCAAATTTCCCATCCTTAATTCAATCCATATTGCAGGATCTCCACAAATGGACAGCCTACAAAATATCCTGGATAGGACGGATCTACTCTCTCAAGATGAATATACTACCTCGCATATTATATTTATTTGAGACTTTGCCAATCCGAGTACCACCCATACAATTTAAAATACTACAGCGTGCTTTTCTAAAATTTATCTGGAATAACTCTCGTCCCAGAGTCAGTGCCTCAATCTTAATGACATCCCGGGAACAAGGAGGACTGGGACTACCTAACATAAAATTATACTACCAGGCAGCCCATCTCAGACAACTACCAGAATGGTCTGACTTAAAAATACGTACTAAATGGGGTCTCATCGAAGCAATGAGTATATATCCTATTTCTCTGCCAGCTCTGATCTGGCCTCGGACCCCCCCTAGTATCCCCACGACTCAACTTCTTCCCACTATGAAATTTACCTTGCAAATTTGGAGGTCCACAGCACAATCAGCTAACCTCAGATCCCAGATCTCTCCATTATACCCCATCCTGGGTAACCCGGCTTTCGTCCCCGGGATGTCAGAGGAATTTATGGGCAGGTGGTACAGTCTCAAATACACCAATATTAGTGAGTGGATAGATCTGTCCTCGGGAAAAATCCTTACTAAAGAATCCTTAGGAGATAAGATCCAGTTCACCCCTAAATCCCTCATGGAATACAATCAAATCTATCATCTCTTAAGGACTCTACTGACAAGAACAAAACCCCCATACACATACACTCCCTTTGAACGCTTATGTGACATCAGAGGACACCAAAAGGGTCTTATTTCCTCAATTTACCTACTACTTCTCGACAAATCTGGCTCCACTAAACCTAATCATGCATATATGACCAAATGGGAACGAGCCTTGAGCCAAACCATAAGTCTAGAAGATTGGAGCTCTATATGGGAAAATGCTAAACACACGTCCATGTGTACACACGTAAAGGAGAATATTTACAAAATACTTTTCCGATGGTATAGAACTCCTGACATACTATCTAAAATGTATCCTGAAGTCACTGATAGATGCTGGAGGGGATGCAACCAAATAGGTACTATAGAACATATCTTTTGGTACTGCGCTAAAGTACAACCCCTATGGGCTAACATCCAAACGATGATTTTGAACATAACAGGAGCGTTGGTTCCCATGGACCCCATATATATGTTGCTGGGCAAACCTATCCCCAAAACTAAAAAAACGTCTATGAGACTAATCACGCACATATTGACAGCCACTAGACTCTCCCTAGCCTCTTATTGGCGCAACCCATCTGCCCCCAAGATTTCTGAAATTTATGCTAAAATTAATTGGACCAAACTGATGGAATCTTTAACGGCTGTTCTCAGAGATACAGAACCCAGGCACAGTAAGATATGGGATCCATGGGAAACCTATTTCCTGAACTATGACCCCCCTTGAACAAATAGAATATCTTGTCAACTATAGGCTCACCATCTGCGTTTCAAGAAGGCGACAACATTTCTGATACTATCCTAACCACTCAGAAGAACCTGAGCTATACGTTACTTATTGGGACCTGTTGCTGTTGCTCTAACTCTTGCTTACTACAGCACACTAGGCTATTTGAGGACAGACCTGATTTATTATTGTTTTTCTTTCTCTATGTTTCATACCTTCTTCTTTTCATTTATCCAACAACTCTTCTTATCCCACAGTCCCTCTTATCATTCTTTTCTAGTTTTCTCACCTTCACCGTTATAATATAAGTGGTTAATTGAACAGTTTGCCAATAACCTGAAAATAAGATGTTAACCATACCATATGTTATGCTGTGTAACCTATTATCATATCTGTCGAGATTAGTATATAAGTATACACAGATTGTTCAAATATGGATGCTTTTTCAGATGCTATTGGTATGCAACTTTATTTTCAAAAATCAATAAAATTTGTGTTGAAAAAAAAAAAAAATCATGGTACCATACTATTTAAGTACCATGTCACACAGGCAATCCCCTCATTAGCCACACACTGCTAGCAGGGAATATCCCAAGTGCAGATTAAGGTAAAATGCACAGCATTACATACCATGGAGAAGGTTGCTGCTCCATCAATAGCTACGGGATGTTAGCAGCATTTTACCTTACAAAAGAAGAAAATAACTGCATTCGCCACAAAAAGTACTGTGATGCCACAAAAAAATTACTGTGATTCCACAAATAGGAATGTTAGGAATGTTTGTGCTGATGCCCACTGATAATGCTTTGATTGTAGAGGAAGAGGAATACCCCATGGACCAGAACCATAGCCCTAAAACAGAACCCAGTTGACCTTTTGAAACAAGAGCTTATAGTACATGAACACGACAGCTGTCAAACTAAAACTATATTAGTGTCAATACTTTTTCTTAAATGTCAAAGAATTTGCCTGATTAGTCAAGTAATAATTTAATCAAAACTGAAAAATGACTGACCAGGCACGCGGGAAATTTTTCATATAAAGTACATGGACAGCACGGTGGCATAGAGGACAGCACTATTCACTTGCAATCCTGTATCCCTAGTTCAAATCAAACCAGCACACTATCTGCACAATGTTTGTATGTCCTCTCCGTGTCTGGGCAGGATTCCTCCAGGCACTCTGAGTCGCGCTCCCCCCCCCCAAAAAAAAAAACCAACATACAAATAAGTGAATTGGCTTCCTTCTAATTTGGCCCTAGACTACTATTAGTACTTTAAGCTATCAACAGAATCTGGCTAAGTGGGAATTCCTAGGTCCACCTAGTTCAAACACACTGTAAGGATCTGACTATGGTCTGAGTGCCTTCACGTAAGTGTTAGCAATGGCAGACAACCAGCAACTGACAAGCAACAGAATATATAGTTGCTGGACTCTGCTGCCCCGCCCGAGCCATTCAGCCAATCATGAGTTCTGCAGCAATCAGCTGATCTTCCTGATCAGCTGACACTTCCCCTGCTGGTATAAAGGTCCTGAGTTCAGGCCCACGCGCGCGTAGCTCTCCATCTGCCTATGTGCACTAACAGACCCAGCCACACCAAGCGCACGCTGCTGCATGCAAACCGCCGCGTTGGACGCGGAAACAGCCGCTTTGCTGTCAGGACATGCGGCGGCTTTTCCGCATTCCACCATACTACCAGACGCGTGTCTATGCATGCAAACCGCCGCGTTGGACGCGGAGTCAGCCGCCTTGCTCTTGGCACATGCGGCGGCTTTTCCGCGTTTTCTCACAGTACCCCCCCCCCCCCCCCCCTGAGGAGTGGACTCTGGACATCTCCTTCCTGGCTTTCCAGGATGTAAGTTAGAGAATTTCCTCTTAATCTCATACTCAGGCCGGCCATCAATCAACCCAGGGAGGGAGGGAGTGGAATCCACATGCAGCGCTGAACTGGGCAGGGATACAGAAAATGATTTCTTGTCAGCCTGTTTTTTCGGTGGTAGAATGGTTTTGGGCCCAAAACCCCTGTCTAATGCGTCTGCTTTGGGGCTTTTGCTATCAGATTTATGCATGAGAGGTAACCGTGAGGAACCGGAACCATTAAAAATATCTGTACACTGTCCTGCCTTTCCTGCGACCTGTATCTTGGTTTTATCCACCTCACCATTCTTCAAACAGTGCTCATGACAATGGGCTGACCAGTTCAGTAGCTGTCCTGAAACCCAGTCAATCCGCGGAGAGTGAAGTTGCAACCAGGGCATACCGAGAACAACAGCAGAGCCTTTCATTGGCAGGACCAGGAACTGTAAACTCTCTTCATGCAATGCCCCTAAACAACATGACAGTAGGGACGTCTGGGAAAGAAACTGGGCACTGCGCAATGGAGAGTCATCCACTGCAGTGACCGAAATCTGCCCGTCGGGTGCAGATAACGGCATCCCCAGACTTTTAGCAAAATCATAATCTATGAGGTTCGCTGATGAACCCGAGTCCACCATGGCTTCTGCGGACTTGGTCCGACCTTCCCACGTAACCGAACAAGGAAGGATCAGCCGACCATCGTTCAGGGATGAACCCTGTTCACCTATGGTTTTGACCAATCCTAGGCGATAGCATTTGTATGGCCTAGTGGAACCATGTAAGGCGTTCCTCTTTGGGCTCCTGCGACTCTTTTCCCCCAGACTCAACCTTGTGTACCCAATCTGCATAGGTTCGTCTGGAGGTGAGGGAGACCGAGAAGAGTCGTGTAAGATAGACCTTCTGGCCACTCTACCACGAACCTGTCTCTGGTGGCGCAAACGGCGATCTATCTGTATGGCCAAAGAGATTGCCTCATCCAATGATTCGGGCTCAGGATGGCCTATCATTACCTCATGAATAGTATCTGACAATCCGGCCAAAAAACAGTCTAGGAGGGCGAATGCGTCCCATCTAGCCGAGACTGCCCACCTCCTGAACTCCGCAGCATAATTCTCCACCGGACCTTTGCCCTGACGCAGAAGCCTGAGCTTCCGTTCAGAAGTCGAGGCGATGTCTGGGTCATCGTAAATCATAGCCATAGCCTTAAAAAATTCATCGACCGAGGTCAGGGCCTGATGCCCAATAGGAAGACCATATGCCCAGGTCTGGGAATCCCCTGACAACAGAGTCTTAATGAACGTAATTCTCTGTGCCTCGGTTCCAGACGAATTAGGCCTTAACTCAAAGTATGATAACACTCTATTTCTAACGTTCCGAAAGTCAGATCTGTCGCCAGAAAATTTTTCAGGCACGGACATACGGATGTCCGTAACTAGAGGAGATCGCACTGAGTTCACAGCTGATTGAAGTTCCTGAATAGCTCCAAATATCTGACATATCTGGGTCTGGTGGTTCAAAACTGCCGCGGAAAGTTGGTTCACGGCGGTGGTCAGGATTTCAACATGGCTATACAGTGCGTCCATTTGGGTTCGGTCTGCCATTCTGTAACGATCGGTGTCAGCAACCAGAGAGAGAATCTGATCCTTGGCGATCCGCAGTATCCCCAAGAATACAGATATACCCGATTATTGAGGATCTGCGGAATCGTCAATAATCAGATATGTCTAACCTCTAGACACCTGAGAGAGTGTAAGTGTTTGGTGCAACAGTAACAACTCTGAGTAAAGAACACCAGAGGAGCTGGCGGCCTATACTCCTGAGGAATTCACCCCTGACCGTGGGTGATATTCCTGTAGCCTGTGGACCCCTGAGCGAGGGACCAAGGCTGGGTTGCAGGAAGCCCTGCTGCTAATATGTAAGGTTCTGCCCTGAACTGGGCTAACGTAACACAGTAATAGCAAAATCCTAGTCAGGGGTGTGAGGTCCGTAGTCACAACACCCTGGAACTAGTCTGGAGCATAACATAAATGATAATACAATTCCCTAGTCTTGGGTGTGAGTTCCGTGATCATCAACACCCTGTAACTAGTCTGGTGTATAACATAAATGATAATACAATTCCCTAGTCTTGGGTGTGAGTTCCGTGATCATCAACACCCTGGAACTGGTCTAACAAATAATACAATTCAATTAGTACTTTAAGCTATCAACAGAATCTGGCTAAGTGTGAATTCCTAGGTCCACCTAGTTCAAACACACTGTAAGGATCTGACTATGGTCTGAGTGCCTTCACGTAAGTGTTAGCAATGGCAGACAACCAGCAACTGACGAGCAGCAGAATATATAGTTGCTGGACTCTGCCGCCCCGCCCGAGCCATTCAACCAATCATGAGTCCTGCAGGAATCAGCTGATCTTCCTGATCAGCTGACACTTCCCCTGCTGGTATAAAGGTCCTGAGTTCAGGCCCACGCGCGCGTAGCTCTCCATCTGCCTGCCTATGTGCACTAACAGACCCAGCCACACCAAGCACACGCTGCTGCATGCAAACCGGCGCGCTGGGCGCGGAAACAGCCGCTTTGCTGTCAGGACATGCGGCAGCTTTTCCGCATTCCACCATACTACCAGACGCGTGTCTATGCGTGCAAACCGTCGCGTTGGACGCGGAGTCAGCCACCTTGCTCTTGGCACATGCGGCGGCTTTTCCGTGTTTTCTCACAATTTTCTTTGCTGCTAAACTTCTAGTAATTATTCATAGTACACAACCAATTCATTATATCATATTTCTTTTTCGCTTCAGTGTCTCTTTAAAATCGCACAAAAACAATCAATTTGGTTGCAACTGAATAACTTTATTTTTTTTATTGAAAAATAAATGCTTACTTTTAATTTCATGCCAGCAACGCAATTTAGAAAAGATATGAGGAGGAAAGAAATTCCAGAAAATGGTCTCTAATGATAAAGGGGAAAAAAACCTGGTGGAACATCTCACAGCCGATTAGGTTAAAGGGAACCTAAACTTAGAGGTATATGGATGTTTCCTTTTAAACAATACTAGTTGCCCGGCTGTCCTGCTGATCTCTTTGGCTCTAGCAGTGGCTGATTCACACACCTGAAACAAGCATGCAGCTAATCCAGTCTGAATTTAGTCAGAACACCTGATGCTTGTTGAGGGGTCGTGGCTAAAAGTATTAGAAACACAGGAGCAGCAGGAGTCAGGCAACTGGTATTATTTTAAAAGGAAAAATCCATATCCTCAGTTAAGTTTACTTTTAACTGGCAGCAGGTCAGTAACATGACTGGGTATAAAAAGTACTTTCCCAGAGGGACTGAGTCTCCAGAGGTTAAAGCAGTATAAAACACTGACATAATATTCAATAACAAACAAACACAGAACATTTATATCGCGCTTTTCTCCTGGCAGACTCAAAGTGCCAGAGCTGCAGCCACTAGGACGCGCTCTATAGGCTGTAGCAGTGTTAGGGAGACTTGCCCAAGGTATCCTACTGAATAGGAGCTGGCTTACTGAACAGGCAGAGCTGAGATAAAAACATGTTTTCCTACTTTTTATATCCCATACAGTTATCATATTTGCTTTTGTGAATAAGTATTATTATTCATTTAGAAATTACAAGTTCCCAAAGTACCGTATAGGACACTGCACGTGAGCAAGCGCCAGTTCTAGCGTGAAACGGCTGTAGTGCCGTCCTGTTCACCCCCTGGTCACCCTTCCCAGCTCACCAAGACACCCTCCACCACCCAGGTTTGATGCATCTTTACTACTTGTCAAACTGTTGTATTCGTGGCTGTATGCTGTCTACTGAATAAAGGGTCTTAAAGAGACAGGTGCACAGTTATCTCCTTGTGTGCTGTATATATATTTTTGCTCTGAGAGCTAACATTGCATTTTATTCATAACTGGATTATTCATATTGTAATGTACCCATAAATGCTTTCTAAGTATCTGTCTGTGTTCTGGAGTGTCTGAATTACCAGAGAATGTTTACATTCCTCACTTGATACAATTAAGTAAACACAAGATAATGTTATCTCCAGTTCCCATGCCTCCAGCTATTCCTGCAGGGAGCCTAACTAAGTCCTGTGTTTAACTAGTTGAATGCTGTTCTATAAAAAAAAATGGTGGTAGTATATAATATGCTGCAAATAATCTTTTAGAGCAAAGAAGAAATGCTGGGTTTCATACCACTTTAAGATGGGGAGGGATACTACATGCGCACACTGAAAAAGGGTGTCCAGAAATTCGGGCCCTGGGTGAAGCCGCTAATAACATATAGGCAATATAACTATTCTACTGGCTAGTACCGATAGTGAAATATTGGTAATTTTACTGATATTCTACCACTTTACCTAACCTACATCTCAAACTAACCCTCCCACTTACCTACTCCTAATACTAACCTACCCACCAACTACTCCTAAAGAGGAACTTTAACCAAGGATCATCATGGGGACTCTGTATGGCTGATATTGTGATGAATCCCCTCCCACAGTGGGATGTCATCACCATGGTCCAGAGAATTTCCTATCTGTGAACCGCTGTCTGTGAACCGCTGTCTGTGAACCTCGTTTTTATTGTGGGAAATAATGGCTTTTTCCAACTGCCAAGCAAGCAATGTCTCCCTCTGCGCATAGAATGCTCAGTAACAAACATTCCGTACAGATCACCTGGCAGAATTAAAGATATCACCACCAGTAATACATTTCAGAATGTAAATCAGGGAGAGGAAAGATTTTACAATGGGCGGACACTGTCTGAATAATTTATAAGTGAATATTGTAAAAATTTTGTAAGATTTAAATTGCGCTTTTCTCCTAGTGGACTCAAAGCGCCAGAACTGTGCAGTCACTAGAATGCACTCTGTAGGCAGTAGCAGAGTTAGGGAGTCTTGCCCAAGGTCTCCTACTGGTCACTACAATTCTGTAGTGGAATCCAATGTATGCATGCTGGGAAACACTGTAATAATTGCATGGGAAGATGCGGGATTGTAAAAATAATAGTATGGAATTCTGGTATTTAGATGTAGATGAATGTTGAGGAAACTGTAATAAATATGAGCATAGTGTTTGATGAAAACATTTGACCTAATCTGTATGAAATCAGTGAGCCAATGGCATTTGCAGACTCTGTTATATTTAGAAAATCATAGATTATTAGGGTATAATCAAGGCAACTGAGGTGGAGGAAGATGTAGTAGAAACAGAATGATGAACAGATAAACATAGATGATAGAGTAGATTAGATGATAGATAGATAGATAGATAGATAGATACTGTAGATAGATAGATAGATAGATAGATAGATAGATAGATAGATAGATAGATAGATAGATAGATAGATAGATAGATAGATAGATAGATAGATGGATAGGCCAATATGCAATTAACTTTTTCACCTGAGTTTTCTCCTAGGTGATATTTTAAAACTTGCCATTAAATGCCTTTTAAATCACCAGCAAGCAAGAAAATACTTAAAATACTTTTGACAGTACTTTTCTACCTACTTTTATGGTACTTTTTCAATAGCAAAGTGCTGAAACGTTATTCTAAATAAGTAGATGAAAAATGATCTCTTATGCTGGGGGTACACGGTTCGTTTTGAGCCATGTATCGAGCCGCACGATAGATTGCGACGCGTCCCGCTCGTCCCCGCACACGGCTGGATCGATTCCCGCTCGTCCCCACGGGCAGTTCTTTATCTTCTCTTCGTTTCTGACCATTGTCCTGCCTGCGGTTTCAAGCGGGAAATAGATCTGCGCGGGGTATCAGACAGGTCGGAAATTATCAGCGCTGCCATCAGCGCTCAATTACACGGTTCAAAACGAACCGTGTATCCCCAGCATAAGGGGAAAACTCAGGAGAAAAAGGCAATTGCATATGGGCCAAGGACCGACTACAAGCAAAGTGCTGAAACGTTATTCTAAATAAGTAGATGAAAAATGATCTCTTATGCTGGGGGTACACGGTTCGTTTTGAGCCATGTATCGAGCCGCACGATAGATTGCGGCGCGTCCCGCTCGTCCCCGCACACGGCTGGATCGATTCCCGCTCGTCCCCACGGGCAGTTCTTTATCTTCTCTTCGTTTCTGACCATTGTCCTGCCTGCGGTTTCAAGCGGGAAATAGATCTGCGCGGGGTATCAGACAGGTCGGAAATTATCAGCGCTGCCATCAGCGCTCAATTACACGGTTCAAAACGAACCGTGTATCCCCAGCATAAGGGGAAAACTCAGGAGAAAAAGGCAATTGCATATGGGCCAAGGACCGACTACAAGCATAGCAAATAGATTTGTTTTAACAAAACAGTATTAATAGAAATATGGAAAGGTATATTAGTTTAAATGTAATTTTGCAATGAATTATACATGCATGCAACAAAGCATTCTTGCCTCAGTCAAATCAAAATTTAAATCTGTAACAGTGGAGAGTGTAAGTACTGGTAGCCTATCAACTGACACTATACTGAAGGCAAGCACAGTGCGTTGCAGAGCATACAGAGAGTTAACCGTGCAGCTCTCAGTCTTCTGAGGTCACTGCTGTGCGGACGTTTACTCAGAAGCTGTTATTTATTTTAGTTTTATTTGGTGAAAAAAAAAATAGAAAAATAAAGGAAACTTTGCACTTTTGATTTCTGCCAGTTTAAAAGAACACCGCTACTGGACAGGAAGAGGAGAGGAGCACACCTCAATAGCAGCCACCTATAGAGCCCTCCGGTGAATAGTTTTATCCACTTTGCTTTTAGGCTATTTGTGTGTTTGCATGTCTTACTTGCTATGCTAAGTATTTGTGGGGGGGATCTTGCATTTGAATTTAGCCTGTAAAGCTTATGCACATTTCCTGGGTCTCTTACTGGGTGCCTTAGATGCCCATCCCATGGTCGCCATAATTATCCTCTCCCAGTACTTTCCACAGTTAGTAGTCTGCAGCCTAGTGATTGAGGAGTGGAGAGGGCAATGACGACAGTGTGGCAATATTATACGGTGTGGCACCTCCTCAAAGTGTCTTTTCCGCTTTGCCTCTTTCCCTCTGCCATTGAGAGTGGCACATATAAAAGGTGCCACCTGGAGTGTTGCCCTACATCTCTCTCTTCCACCTTTAAACACTACCCATCAGCAAATCATCTTCAAACCAGCACACCGGGAGCTGCTTCATCCTGAATGCCTCTCAAGTGAAATGAGCCAGAAACGGACAGTTATGTAAGACAGAAGTGGTATGTGGGGACGGGGTACATGTTTTGTTTTTACTGGGAATTGGCAGTATAAGAGAACTGGGGAGGGCTAAGGGGTGTGAATAATTGCCAGTGTGGGATATTGGTGCAGGGAGGCCTAACACTGGCCCCATATGGATTCATCTATTTGAGCCGCCATTGGGCAATCTTTCCATCAGCTAAGTAGTGTAAAGGTCAGCTGGACTGAATATAACTTCAACAGATTGTTTAAGTACACCGTATACATGTTAATGAGATTGCTATTCTGCCAGCTATAAACACGAGGCCAGTGTTGGGGAAGAAGTCATTTGGATATTTCGTTTATGTAAAGTATGGTGTCCAGAGGATTATAGGAAGTCTTTCAGTGTAGAATGAGGGGGGGGGGGGGGGGGGGGCGGGGAGCATTTTTGAGTCTAAAGCTCTGATTCTGATTTTACTAACTTTATCCTGTGTTGTCTCCCAGGACATCTCTTTTCTTCTTATTTACAAAATGTATATTTTTGTAGCACCTAGAAAGTGAAAAACTATTAAAGGACAACTGTATCAAGGGAGATATGGAGGATGCCATATTTACCTCCTTTTAAACAATACCAGTTGCCTGGCAGCCCTGCTGATCCTCTGCCTCTAATACATTTCGCCATAGACCCTGAACAAGCATGCAGCAGATCGTGAGTTTCTGACAAATATTGTCAGATCTGACAAGATTAGCTGCATGCTTGTTTCTGGTGTTATTCATAAACTACTGCAGTCAAATAGACCAGCAGGGCTGCCAGGCAACTGGTATTGTTTAAAATGAAATACATACGGCAGCCTTTATATTCCTCTCATTACAGTTGTCCTTTAAAAACTATGTAAGAAAATTGATATCAAATTTCCTTTAATTTGGCTATCTTACTTTATGTACTTTTTTGCTTGCTGTTTCCTGAAAAAAAGTATTTTATTGATAAGGATTGAAAACATCTCCTGTATGAATGCTCAGGAGAAATGCATATTCATACACTTTATTGTCATTGGCCTCAATTCTGGTAGGGTTTTCAAGCAAATTACTGCATGTACGGTAATTTACCGCATGCGGTGACATTTAGCAATTCTGGGAGATTTTAATAATGTTATAACGCTTGCAGTAAAATTTAGTAATGAATTACCTCATGCGGTAAATTATGCGGTAATTCATGCGGTAATGTGCATGTGCATTAATTTTACTGAAAATCACTATTCTTATAGAAATTAGGGGGCATGTCAGCACATAATTTACCAATCAGTTTAAGACCTGCCTGTACCTGGCAGTAAAGTCATTTTTTATGCATTTTCGCAGTTTTTAGTGGAGTTCCTATTCAGGCTGTGTAATAGAGAAAAATAGTAGAAATAAAACTCTAAATACAGTATTTACTTTTTTTCAGAGGATGCCTATAAATATACTTTCCATGGGTTTCTACATACCGTACATACCCAAATATAAGTCGACCTCGTGTATAAGTCGACACCAATATTTGACCCTCTTAAAATGGAATTTGTTGATTTCTCAAGTGTAAGTCGGCCCACTATACAACTCCCACACAGATACTAGTCGTTCATTTCTTAAATATATTTTGTGATAATGTATCCTTTAAGGAGATTACTGTACATTATTTATATGTTATTTTTATATGTATGAGGCAAGATACCTGGAGCAAATGACCCTGCATGATCTCCATGCATCTTCCCCACACTGTGCTGCTGTTAATGTGTTAATACATAACATTAACAGCAGCACAGTGTTGGAAATATGCTTGTAGATGATAAGCGTTAATTGTTCCAGGTATCTTGCCTGAGATCTGGCTGGGATGGATACCTGCTGGCTGTAGGGTCAATAACGCTGCTTTCTCCCTGGCGCTGCACAGTGACGGTATAATCACTGTATCAGCAGCGCTGACACTTCAGGAGGGAGCAGCAATTAGATAGGCTGGGCATGGAACAGTGATGCGGCTGGCGAGGGGTGGAGCTTAAATCGCCTGTGTTTTGTCAAGAAAAGCTGCTTGCATTAGGGACAGCTGGGGAGGACAGTGAACAGTGGCTGGAACGGACGAATTTAGAGCGGCTCCTACCCCCACAGCAGTTGTAGGAGCCACTCGAAATCCCTCTGTTCCAGTGAACGATCACTGTCCTCACCTGCCTGTCCCTGATGCAAGAAGCTTTTCTTGACACTGGCGATTTAATCCCCCTCCCCCCCCCTCCATGTCCAGCCCCTCTAATTGCCGCTCCCCTCGAAGTGTCAGTGCTGTTTATACAGCAAGTGCTGGGGAGAAAGCTGTGTTAGTCATCTTAGCCAGCAGGTACTATAAGGCACAGTGAGCAGCTCCTACCCCCGCAGCCGTCGGAGCATCACGTGCTGAGCGGAGGTCGGCATTCTCAGCTGCTACCTGAGGGCATAAGTAATGAGCGGGGGTTAGGGCCTATTTCCACTACAAGCAGATTGGATGCAGAAAAACTGACTCCAATGAATCAGTTTTTCTGCATCCAATCTGCATGCAGTGGAAACAGGCTCTTAGTCCATTCTCCTGCTTGCAGGGGGAGCGGCATTGTGGCATCTAGCAATCTTTGAAGAACAGAGGGACACAATCTGGCTGGCTGGTAGCACTAGGGGGGCAGAATGCAGCAGATGCAGAGCAGAGGGGTGGCTTGATACTCGGCTACAAATCAGAAATTTAGGTCTGATGCGAGTATAAGTCGACCCCCCTACTTTACAAAAGTAGATCAGACCTAAACTTCTCGACTTATAGTCGAGTATATACAGTAATCAAATACATACCCCCCCTCAAAAAAAAAAAAAACATCTTCCAAAGGCTATCCTAACTTATGGAAGACAATTAAAGACTACTATTATTTATTTACCGCATGTATGCCGCTGAAATACCTCACTTTATACCACACTTTATGCATTTACCGCACATTTTCCCGCATGTTCGGAAATGCTGACAAATCTTTCAGAATCGCTAAAAAAAGGAGGAAAATACAGCATGAGGAATTTTACCGACAAAAAAATATTTATTACACATAGCTACCAGAATTGAGGTTATTGTCTAACAGAACAAAATGACTTTTCATGACAGCCCCCAAGGTGCATAGAAGGAACATAGTGACAGTAACAAAAGTAGAAATATAGGAGTTATACCATCATGACATATTTCAAATATTTAAAAATGTTGAACACAGTGTTAAGTGGTTAGCATCATCATTTGTAGTGCTGCAGCCATTAATGAATGCTATATGGCACATTACCATTATGGCTTATTGCACATGATCAATAAAAAAATATCTTAGACAAAATTCAAAGTTTAGAAAGTTTATGGCAGATAGGAAAATTGAAGGGCCTGAGTATGAAATTCAGGATGTGATCACAAACGGTTGCTTGCTTGTAGTATGTGCACTTTATAGCTGTGATCCTAATAATTTCTCAGCTTATTTCCTTATGACTCATTCAAATAGTTAATTAATCAAATAACCTTACTACAGGCTTGCTTCACAGATAAATCTGTAGATCTCCGGTCTAGTGCTGTCCTGTCAGTTTTGCATCAGTTTTCTATCAGTTTTACCTGACAGGATTGGAACTGTACACCTTTTATGTGTGAACACACCCATAGAAAACTGATACAAAACTGACAGGACTGGACCGGAAATGTATAGCGTTATGTGTGAACCAAACTATAGAAAACTCATACAAAACAAATGCCAACTGTTAAAACTGTCAGGACAGGACTAGGCACCTTTTATGTGTGAACCCAGCCTTAAGCCTGGAGCCCACTACAAATCGCAAATTGCTATCACTAGCTTTTTTAATGAGCGTTTTGTAAGCGATTTCTTGTGCGTTTTTCTGGTGATTTTGTTAGTGATTTTAAAATGTGTAAGCTTTTTGCCAGCGATTGTGTAGCGATTTGCGATTAACAATTTTAATTCTGATTTTTCCTTTCAATGTATCATAATTTTATTTGCAATTTGCATTAATTATGTGTAGCGATTCATGAGCGATTACATCAGCTAACGCTACCAAAACGCTGCATGTCCTGCGATAGTGATTTTGCTAATCACAATCGTTCCATTGGAATTTGGCCCATCTATTAACATTAGCTGAGAGTTTAGGGAAATCGCTAGCGTTTTGAATCGCTCCCTAAATGCTCAAAAAATCGCTCTAGTGGGTTCCAGCCCTTCGGCTTGGATCGCATGATAAATATGCAAACTGGCTATCATTCTATTTTTTGGCAAAATGTACATTTTTTTACTTTAATGTGCCTTTAAAGTGAACCTGTTGTGAGAGGGATATGGAGGCCATATACCATGTTTACTTCTTTTTAAGCAATGCTGAATACCTGGCTGTTCTGCTTATCTTACTGTCTTCAGTAGTGTCTGAACCACATACTTGAAACATGCAGCTGATCAGCATACTTATTTTGGGTCTGTGGCTCAAAGTATTAGACAAGAAAGGAACAGCAAATCAGCCAGGCAATTGGCATTGATCAAAAGGTAGCAATTGTGGTAGCCTGCATTTCCCTATCACTACAGGTTAACCATAATCAGGAATCACTTACTAAGCATTGACTGATCTAGAAAAAATCTTCCTGTTCTTCACAAATAAATTATAGTTTTCTCTGTACTGGCATTTGATAGTAAAGTAGAAAAATGTCACATCAGTGAAAACATAAATTTTGCCTGAAAGTGTAATTGTCGGGCATAAAATTAAATTAAATTAAAAAATTAATTATTTATTTGTATGTAGAAAATGCCTCAATATTATAGGGCAGCGTCAAATAGGGTTATACTAAATCTAGAAATAGCAATACTAATGTAATTACAAAAACACTAATATATATCCTCACCATGAACATACCAACATGATTATATATGGTAAAGTGAAAAATGAGAATTGGCTCTTGGGTGCATGATAAGGATAGAAACTTTATTCATATATATCACAAATCTCAGACTACATCGAAAATGCAAATATCCCATAAATACTATACAACCCCATAAAATGACTCCTCACAAACCCTCCAACAACATAGGGGCTGCAGTCCCCTATGAAGGAAATGGAACCTGCACCATAGAACTTGTTGGAAAACAAGTAAGAGACCAAACAGTCCAACCTGACATATGATGAACAGTTGATAGCCAGTAAATACAAGCAGAGCTCATGGGCAATGTTCCTGGAGCATATATTGAGCACAAGGGAACAGATTGAAAGGCAGCATCCACAAAGGCACACAAAATAGCTTGAAGCAAATGGATGACATCTGATGACATGTAGCGTTGATGACCAGCAAAGCAGACTGATAACATGCACCCAGCATATGTAACAAACAGTCCCCCAATCGCAGGGTAGGAGCAGGTGAAGCAAAGCGGTGCAGTAAATCTTCACAGATGTAAGCACATGTAGCAAAGCAAAGATAAGTCCCCCATTCGCAGGGCATGTGCAAACAGTCGGGCATATGTGGAATGATGTCCTCTCATATTTACCAGATTTGAATGGCAAAGTCCATGATGCAGTGATGAAGGCTGGGTATCCCCTGTGCTGGCAACAAGATGACCCGAGTATCAGAGTGCTGGATGTCAGGAGGTCAAAAGAAGGTGCAGGTTCCAAAGCAATGGAGGTGTGGAGGAGAAACGCGCTGTCAGGAGGAGCCTGACATGTTTCGCCGCATCTAGCGGCCTTTTCAAAGGCAGACAGCGTGGATACTGTATGGACGCCATGACGGCGTCCATAAATGCTGAGTGCGGCCGCGCGGCCTATCCTTATCATGCACCCAAGAGCCAATTCTCATTTTTCACTTAATTATTTATTTGTATCTGGTATACAATTAATAATGAAGCTAACCAGGCAATCCAAAAGGTAAAATCACTCTGTTTTCTTATCTATAAAACATCATTCCCCAGTTTTCCTGGCACCTATTTGTTACATCTGCCACACAAAGGAAGTTGCAGGTCATGTTGGGTTGTCTTTTTTTGCTCCTTTACTTTCCCCTCAGACTTAACTAATGCAGCCTGATTGGCTGGAGCCTCTTTCCCTCCTGTTTTCTCCTCCCACACCTCTGTTCCTCTCTGATTGGCCAATATTTAATATAATTTAATATGCTCAAACAATGCACTTTCTATTACAGAGCTGGGTGGGAGTGCCTGAAAACTGGGACGAGGGCGGGAATTGCATACACATTCAGGCAGAGGAGAGTAAGGGAGGAAATTACATCAGGATTGCCTTCAAAATAGACACAGTTAAGATGGAGAATCCTAAGAAGGATTTTCTCTTTTTTCACTATAAAAAAATCACTAAAATCAAAACGTGGACAGTGCAATACATATGTTATGTAAGTAGAGCAAGTATTTATCAACTTATATATGTGAAGTTTTTTTTCTGAGATAGGATTGCTGACAGCTCCTTTTTAAAGTGATCCTGAGCTGAAGCTCAGGATCAAAATCGCATACATACCCTAAGTCGCGCGAGCCCGATGCGCATGCACTGTACCACGTCAAGGCGCACTGGCTCCGCCCTACGCAGTTTCGTCCAATAGGATTCATCAGGGGCTGATAAGTCTTATTGGGCGAAACGGCTTAGGGCGGAGCCAGTGCACATTGACGTCATTACACTTGAGGAATAGAGCGCTTGTGTAGTTTGCATGCTCCTGGGAAGGTTCACTGGCAGGACGCCACGGTGTTTAAACTTACAGTGCCCCAGAGATCTAACGTGCTGTGCACCTTACCTTTTATGGATCCTTGTGAATGCTTGCTGGAATAAACTTTTATTGGTGGAATCGTTCCTGGGTTATCCTTACTGGCTGGATGACAGCCTAAGCGCTAGATCTGGTGTTTGAGGTGGCAACTATCTAATGAGCCCCTGTCTAATTGATTAAGGATTCTGATGTTATGGTCACTGTGTGCAGCTGACCTTTTATCAGTATAGAACTACATTGCACACAGGTATTCATCTTTATTTATTTTTTTCACCTCGTAAGTAAGTACTTTAAGTTAAAAGTGAATTGGATCAGACCCATTGTCTGCACTCAGAATGGACCACGGCGTCGGGATCTCACTAGTGAAGTTAGGAAGGGGAGGAAAAGTGCCCCTATAGATTACTCCCCTCTGGAGGGGGAAGTCTCTGGATCTTAGAAAGGCTTCTCCTGTCTTTCTCCACCAGACCATTTCAGTGCTGGAACCCCCGAACAGCACCTTGTCAATGCTTGCCAACAACTTGTGCATGCACACTAGCACAACCCGCTTGGGTTTTGGCAGAAAAAGCTGAGCCCGAGCGAGTCCGAGCCACTGCACAGACACAGCGTGGCCGCAATTTGGGGGGGTCCCATCGCTGCATCGGTCTGGCTGAGGAGGACGGGTGAAGCTTTTGAGGATCCAGAGGCTTCCCCCTTTCTGAGGTATTTAAAGTGCCTGTAGCAACCCCTCACAGGTTTGCGCTAAAGTGGTCTGAAACTCAGCATTTCTTCTTTGCACTAAAATTCCTTACAGCCTTAAACCTAGTAACACAAATAGGCAGAACAGCAATCAAAGAGTTAAACACAGCACTTTGCTCTGCACTGGAAAGCTCCTTCAGCTTAACCTCTTTGGCGGTAACCCTGAGCTAGGGTCGGGGCAGAAAATAGCAGCTCAGAACGGTAATCCCGACCTCTGCTCGGGGTAGCTGCCGGAGGCTCTATGCAGAGCAATGCGCGCAGGGGAAGCGTTTCTACATACCTCCCAGGGATCCCGACGTCTGAGGCCATTCTTCTTCCGTCCTCTGGGGCTCTGCTTCCTCCTGGTGAGATCTCCAGCTGTCATCATGACGACAGCCGGCAATCTCACTTTAGAGTTGCAGTGCCACCCGGAGGAGGGAGGCATAACTGCAGCGCGGTAGCCCAGGGAGGTGAGTGATTGCTGGGCTGTGCAGATCTCCCTGGCAGCATGATTGTTTCCAGGTTTTAGGGTCTGAAAGGGTGCAAATATATTGTCCCGCTTTTAGACCCTAAAATCCAGAAAGAATCATATCGCCAAGGGGTTAAAAGATACCCGAGGTGACATGTGACATGATGAGATAGAAATGGGTATATACAGTCCCTAGCACACAAATAACTATTCTGTGTTCCTTTTTTCTTTCTCTGCCTGAAAGAGTTAAATATCAGGTATGTAAGTGGCTGACACAAAATGACTACAGTATGACCCTTACTGATAAGAAATTTCAACTATAAAATATAGCAGAAAAATGGCTTCTGAGATCAAGAAAGAGATAAAAAGGGTCAATAGATTATAGATTTTAGCTCTGGCACACTTCAATGAATGTGTCATTGAACAAAAACAATAAAACAGTTAAAACTTAAAAAGTAGATTTAAACATTAAATAAAACTGTGGAATATCTTAAAAAGTCATTTTTAGGAGAAGGAAAATAGATACATTCGTTTATTTCATTTGTTTATTTTCGCCTCTGGTGTCCTTTAACCATTTCAGCCGCCCGGACGTGATCCTCACGTCCATCTGGCTGCTCTGATGCAGAGGCCACTTCGGCACGCTCCCGCTCGCGTTTGCGGGTGCGCCTCTGTGTCCCCGTGCTGTCCCCCGGTAGCCCTGGGTTCAGTGAACGGGAACATGGTTCCCGTTCACCAATCTAAGTTGCAGGCAGAAAAACCAACGGTTTCTTATGAGAGACCACAGTTTTTCTAAAAAAAATATTTCCCCCGTCCTCCTTGTGCTTCCGGTAAGCGAGAAGCACAAGTAGAAAAAAAACCTCAAGGTAGCCATCTTGTGGGCAAATAGTAAAACTACATCTACATAAATTTTTCATGCCAATTTACACATATTTTAACCACTTCCGGGTTCCGGGTGGTTTTGCTGATCGGTGCTGCGTGGGCTCTCCAGCCCGCAGCACCGATCAGATAGCAGCCAGGCCGATCAGACTTCCCCCCTTTTTTCCCCACTAGGGGGATGTCCTGCTGGGGGGGTCTGATCGCCGCCGGCTGCTTGCGCTTGCGGGGGGGGGGGGCTCTTCAAAGCCCCCTCCGCAGCGCTTCCTGGCCTCCTTCCCCTTCCCTCCCTCTCCCTCCCCCTGTGAGTGGCGCAGGACGGATTTCCGTCCTGTGCCTGATGGGATAGGCTTTAGCCTATCAGATGCCGGCGATCCTCGGCCAATCAGAGGCCGGGGATCGTCGATCTCATATATATGCAAACACCGGGGAAGATCTTCCCCGTGTGTTTACATTTACCCTGCATGCCACGATCGGAGGCTCGCAGGGTGTTCACGGAGACACCCTCCGTGAACTGACATGAAACGGCCGCTCGTATGGAAACCACTTCAGGATTCAGGGGCGTACTTAAGCGTACGCAGAATCCTGAAGTGGTTAACATTAAAATTTAACTGTTTATTTCCCAACACCAAAAACATTACCCAAATAAATGTTTTAATGGAAAAAAATGACAATAAAAAAAAACAAACAAACATAAATAGTTACCTAAGGGTCTGAACCTTTTAAATATGCATGTGAAGGGGGTATACTAAGAACAATTTTTAAATTATAAGCTTGTAAATAGTGATGGACGCAAAACTGAAAAAATGCACCTTTATTTCCAAATAAAATATTGGCGCCATACATTGTAATAGGGACAAAATTTAAATGGTGTAATAACCGAGACAAACGGGCAAATAAAATACATAGGTTTTAATTATGGTAGCATGTATTATTTTAAAGCTATAATGGCCGAAAACTGAGAAATAAATGATTTTTTTTTTTAATGTTTTCTTAATATTCCTGTTAAAATGCATTTATAAAAAAATAATTCTTAGCAAAATGTACCACCTAAAGAAAGCCTAATTAGTGGCGGAAAATACAAGATAAAGATCAATAAATTGTGATAAGTAGTGATAAAGTTATTAGCGAATGAATGGGAGGTGAAAATTGCTCTGATGCATAAGGTGAAAAATCCCTGCGGGCTGAAATGGTTAAGTTCCGCAACCACAGAGGAGATAACATTATCTTTTGTTTACATTCCGATGTTGTTACATTGTGTGTAACAACTGAAAACAAGCTCTCTCTGCTTCAAGCATGCACTGAGTTCAGAGGAGCTCACTAGAATATTTTAATATATAATTAAAAGCAGCTTGAATAACATGAAATGGCAGCTTTCAGAGCAGATAAACTGTACTTTGGGAACTTGTAATTTGTAAATGGACAAGATTACCTGTGCACAAAAGCAAATATAACTGTATTGGTAATAAAAAGTAGGAAAACACATTTTTATTGAATGTTATGTCAGAATTTCAGACCACTTTAACCCTCCTGGCAGTATGAAAAATTCCGCCAGGAGGCAGCGCAGCAGTTTTTTTTTGTTTGTTTTTTTTAAAATCATGTAGCGAGCCCAGGGCTCGCTACATGATAGCCGCCCGCTTCGATCGCCTTCGGCGTCATTGGGAGTCCCGATCCACCCCTCGGCGCTGCCTGGCACTGATTGGCCAGGCAGCGCACGGGGTCTTGGGGGGGGGGGGGGGGGGGCGCGCGCCGCGACGGCTAGCGGCGATCGGGCGCGGGGCGGTGCCGATCAGTGTGCTGGCGCAGCTAGCAAGGTGCTAGCTGCGTCCAGCAAAAAAAAAAGTAAGCAAATCGGCCAAGCAGGGCCGGAGAAAACCTCCTGCGCGGCTTACCCCGAACCGCCAGGAAGGTTAAAGAAAGGCCATTGACATGCTGTAACATGCCATAGTCAGTCAAACACTTTCAGTATATCAACACATGCATTGACTGCAATAGCAATATATTACTTATTTTCAGTCAGTCTTATGTCAGTCTTAAAAAGTGATGAGTAGCACAATGCTTCGCAGACATCGTAGCACAGAAATCGTTGCTTGGCATATTCAGTCATTCTATAATTTATTTAATGTATACTCAAGAGCTATCACACTGGTTGTTACCCAGTTCTACTATATTTCAGCTGGTCATTAATTTCATGTTGTTTTTTTCTGTTCCGCATTCCTCAGGGACCATCCATGCTTATGGAATTAATGGCCTGTTAAGTTGGATTTCCTGGGCTGATCCTTGTTCTGCAGCAAGAGGTCTTCATCCTCTTTCCATAGTGAATAGTTGAACTGAGATCTGCTGTCTGACGTAATGGATGTCTAGATTACTAATAGCAGTTTTTTTTTAATTCTATGGACATTTGCAGCTATTTAAATTATTATTGCCAAAAATTCTAAGACTCACCTCCCCCCCCCCCACCCCTACCCTCTGTGTCTAACCTTAACCCTTTCCCAACAGCCACTCCTTAACTCTAACTCTGACATCAACCTTGCCCGTAACATTTTAACTAAACCTAGTCTTGACATAAACATTTGAGGTGAGGAGTAACATACTTTTGGTACCAGCATTGTGTTCAGTTATATGGATGCTATATATATTACCTACATTTCCTTTCTTGGGTCCAGGATGCTCTTTTCATTGGTTTTGGTAGTACTCTGCATTTCAGTCAACTAATGCTAACCAAAACAAAATCACCTTTCTGATACTTGATCTTAACCTCAACCTTAATTCTTTTCTCTCACACGTTAGTGGTGACAGGCCCTGAGGAAGAGAACGCTTGTCCCACATAACAAATAGGACATTTATCACATGCTCTCTGTTTCACTGTACTTAATGCCTAATATGCAAGATATTTTGGGGTAACATGGTCTGTGATTGGTAACTTTTTTTTTGCGTTTGCCTACCCACTCCTAATGTCCATTACAGCTTGACGGCTCCAATTTTTACAGTAGCCTTGTAAAAGTGGCATTCACAGTTCTCTATTTGCTTTTTTGTACACCATTGGCCATTCCCCAGAGCAAAATCAGATGTCCCCCATGGTGCAGTTTTGACCACAATAATATTACTATTTGATTTGTTGGGTTGATGGTTTTAATTGCTTTAACAAAAAATTGGAGAGGGGGGATTGTGATTTTTGTGGAGATTTTTTATCTTTGTGCAATAATAAAGTTGACTTACATACAGTATATTGGATGAGATGAGCTTGGCTATCATTTGGCAATGGCACTCAAAGAGATCCAGAAGGGGAAATTGCCATGTAGCAAGGAAATATTTGTAGAAGTGTTTGAAACTACTTTGACAAATGCCCTTGGGGATACTCATCAAATGTCTTCTGAACAATAGTACGGCCTCTGAACAGTTCTTCAGTGGTGCTCCCATACAAGTCCATTACAGTGCTTGAGCCCAAAACGGCTACATAATATGCATATGGCATCCACTAGACATGATGCCATTTGATTGTATTATCTTTACCCAGCTTTACCTGATGTTGTCCTGGAAGTGGGGACATGTTTATGCTACAGTAAACCTAGCTTAAAAGCAATGCATAGGTGGCTTCAGTATTGCAATCTTTCACTGTCCTGTACTAAAAGCTCTTTACCTTTTTGTTTTTTTATCTACAGATAGCATCATGACTGTTGAAATAGTTCTGCCTCTTCTGCTGGTTGTTGCTCAGGTATCACTGGCAGAATCATCCTGCTCATCATGCAGAGTTTTCAACCAACCCATGGAAGCTCAGACTGAGAAGGAGATACTCATTGAAGTGGCTAAACAAGACATCCTAAAGAAACTTCATTTGCATCGCCGACCAAACATCTCCCACGCTCTGCCAAGGGAAAATCTGGAGCAGGCGTTGCAGTGGTTCAGAATTAAGTTGGATAAGGATCAGTCAGCATATTTTCAAGAAGAGACTGATGGGGTAGACCAAGAACTGGACCAAGGTCAAAGCCATGAAATTATAAGCTTTGCTGAAATTGGTATGTATCAGGCTTCTTTAACAAATCTGATTCCAATCCAATTCCTATCCAATTCAAATCCAATTCTGATATGATTTTCACTTGTTGCTAGGAACACAAGAAGGAAAATGCAGAAAAAAACACAGCATACCCTACTTTTTAACCACTTCAGCCTAACTGAACTCCAGCGGGCCCCCCGTGCGCGCCCCCGCTGCTGGCCGTTAGCCCAGCGATCAATGAAAGGGATTATAAATCCCTTTCACTGATCGGACCCCCACGGAGAAAAGCGGCTTTTCTGAGATCAAAAAGTTCCCCGTCTTCATACTTCTTTTTGGGAGTGAGATCGATCGCTCCCATGACTTTTTGACTGTGGCCATCTTGTGGCCAAATAGCAAACTACACCAAAAAACACTTAGAATTGAATAAATACAATTTAAAACTTTTAAAATCCCCTGTTTACCTCCCACACCAAAAAATACCCACATACAAGTTTTAATAAAAAATAAAATAAAAAATTACAATAATATAAAAAAAAAACCATAAATAGTTACCTAAGGGTCTGAACTTTTTAAATATTCATGTCAAAGGAGTATATCAAAATGATTTATTAAATTATGGGCTTCTAAATAGTGATGGACGCAAATTGAAAAAATGCACCTTTATTTCCAAATTAAATATCGGCGCCATACATTGTGATAGGGACATAATTTAAATGGTGTAATAAGCGGAACAAATTGGTAAATAAAGTACATAGGTTTTAATTATGGTAGCATGTATTAATTTCAAACTATAATGGCCAAAAGCTGAGCAATAATTATTTTTTTCCATTTCTTTCTTAATATTCCTGTTAAAATGGATTTAGAATAAATTAATTCTCAGCAAAATGTATCACCCACAGAAAGCCTGAATGGAGGCGGAAAAAACAAGATATAGATCAATTCATTGTGATGAGTAGTGCTAAAGTTATTGGCAAATGAATGGGAGGTGAAAGTTGCTCAGATGCACAACATCTCAACCCTGTAGGCTGAAGTGGTTAAAATTACATTGGAATCTGAATCACATTGGAATTGCTTGTAGTGTAAAAGAGCCCTTAAACTGGTTTATGAGCACTGGTTAGTATAACAACAAAGTTTCATGCAGGTACTGGATGATTGCCATCTAATCCAGTTGTGCATGGACACTTTAAAGCAGCATGGACAGCCATACTATGCCAGGAAAAAAACACGTATAAAATTAGATAACTGCTTGTTCTACTTACATAACCGATGTATTATGCTGTCCACGTTTTAATTTCAGTTAATTCTATATAAAGAAAGTCGAAGCAATGTATTTAGTGCTCTTTCAGTTTATTAAAGACACTTAGACATATTGCACAAAGCAAATGTAGCAATGTTTCGGAGGAGAACCTCCTTAGTCAAGCTATGTCAGTGTCTCAAAGGGAAAAACAATTTCATGGCCTTTATATATACACATGACATGGGAATTAACCGATTACATCGTGTAGTCGCCAGTGGCGATCAATCCCCTTGCATTCCACCCAGCGGACCTTATGGGGAACTTCATCTAAAAATACACTCCGTGTCCACCTCCATAGATGTCTATCTAACACTGCCGCTCTCTCTAACACAGCGGCAGTGTTAGATAGACATCTATGGAGGTGGACACAGAGTATATTTTTAGATGAAGTTCCCCATAAGGTCCGCTGGGTGGAATGCAAGGGGATTGGTCGCCACTGGCGATTACACGATGTGATTGGTTAATTCCCATGTCATGTGTATATATAAAGGCCATGAAATAGTTTTTTCCTTTGAGACACTGACATAGCTTGACAAAGGAGGTTCTCCTCCGAAACATTGCTACATTTGCTTTGTGCAATATGTCTAAGGCTCGGTTCACATTGAGCCTACGTTCCGCTCCGATGAGCGGAACGCAGCAGCGAAAGCAATGCTTTCCCGGTGGGAAAGTTCATATTGCTACGTTCCGCTCCGTTCCACTCCCTGCGTTCCGCTCGTCGGAGCGGATGTTCCCGACCTGCACGATCGCTTGACACAGCAGAACGCAGCGGAGCGCAGCGCAGGAGCGGATGCGTTGGGTTCATAAGCTCAATGTAAACTGGCCCTAAGTGTCTTAAATAAACTGAAAGAGCATTAAATACATTTAAATACATTGATGGTGCCAGCTTCTACTTTCTTCAAGTGATTTGTTGGGACTCTGGTGCTGTGAGACCATTACAGCCGGGCACATCAGATTCATCTACAGATAGGAGTGCAGTCTGCTACAGTTGATTGAGTGAATTTTATATTGTAAATAAAGAAGAATTCTGTTTCAGGGATTTTTCATCTTGGATTCCCTCTAACTCAAGCCAATCCTGATGTCATTTCCTCCACTTTTTTTCCCTGAGAATCTGCAGTGTCATAGCTAGCTTGCTTTGTAAACACATCACTGAACTGCCCTCAGCCAATCCGTGAGGACCAGGAATGTGGGAGGTGTGATGACAAACTTCATTTTCATTGGTAATGTACCAAATAGAGCCAGTCTGACAGAGAGAAGATTTATAACAGCAGAAACTTTTTTGATTAGATTGGGATGCTTGCAATGGTTGCATGGTTGCATAACAGACACAGAGCAATGGGTAAATGGAATTTGATTTTGTGTCTAACAATCCCTCTTTAACCACCCTGACATAATATTCAATAAAAACATGTTTTCCTACTTTTTATATGCCATACGGTTAGCATATTTGCTTTTGTGCATAAGTTTTATTATTCATTTAGAAATTATACATTCCTAAAATACACTAATTTTACTCTGAGAGCTGACTTTGCATTTTATTTATAACTGCTTTATTCATCCCCTAACTTAATCAGAAAGCACCAGAAAGCATTTATGCTTGTCTCACTGTCTTTGTGAGACCCCATGGTGCGAGAGAAGGCTTTGTTTACATCCCGACTTGATACAATTAAACACTAGATAACATTATGTAAAGTTTCGGAAGCGCCCAGCTCTACTGGAAGGGAAGCTTCTAAAGCCTGTGTTAATCATTTGAATGCAGTTCTAGTTAAACCAAAAATGCTGGTTGTATATACAGTAATATGCTGTAAATAATCTATTAGAGCAAAGTAGAAATGCTGGGTTTCATTCCGCTTTAATGACAAGCTGACTTATAAAAACGTCCTGCTAGAACAAATTAATGGCTCCAGGACGTTTTTATAAGTAAGACTGTGCTGCTGCAGCTGTGCGCGTGCACGTGCGTGCGTGTATGTGCGTGCGCACATGCATCCCCGTGCATGGGCACATGAAAATAGTGAACAAAAAAAAAAACACCAAAGAAAAAATGCACTTTTATTTCCAAATACTATATTGTCACCATACTTTGTACTAGGGACATACAGTAATTAAAATCTTGTGATAACCGGGACAAATAGGCAGATAAAATGTGTGGGTTTTATGCACAGTAGCAGTGTTTATATTAAAACTATAGGGGATGAAATTGGATAAATAGTGTATTTTTTTCCCCTTGTTTTTCCCTTTAAAATGGTGAAAATCGCTCTTGTCCGTCTGGGAGCAAAAGGAGGATCTAGTTTAGAAATACACTGAACGGGGAAGGGGATTGTATGGCGTGGAAGGAAGTACAGCATGTTAGGAAGAATGTATAAGTTTTAAGGGAAATGGGGATTTATAGCAAAGTGGGACCTGGCTCAGTGAGAAGATGTACAGGATGGTGGAGACAGGGAATAGTGGAGTGCAGTGTGATTAAACTATTTTAGTTCCTGGACGTAGAAACTACATCCAGGAACCATGCGCGCTCCCGCAACCGATCGCGCGCATGCATGCACGCTCCCGGCCGCGGCTCGTTAGCCAGGCAATCAGTGAATCAGGCTATGGTGCCCGACCACTGATTCCTCTCCCCCGCTGAAAAAGCAACAGCTTCTCTCGGAAGCTGCGCTTTTTCTGGCTGTAGCGTCCCCCATGCGTCTCTCTAAGCGTATGTTACGCTTAGAGTGACGTCATGTAAACAAACTCATGGCCGCCATCTTGTGGCCAAAAAGTAAAACTACAACTAAAAGTAAAAAAAATAAAACTTAAACACACATTTACATTACAAATATATTGTTTACATCCCACCCTCCCAAAACTACCCAAATAAAATGTTTAATATAAAAAAAACAAAAAACATTACAATAAAAAAAAAAAAAAACATGTAAATATTTACCTAAGGGTCTAAACTTTTTAAATATCAATGTAAAGATGAAATATTTCTATATTTTTTTTATTTTAAACTTGTAAATAGTGATAGATGCAAAACGGAAAAAATGCACCTTTATTTCCAAATAAAATATTGTCGCCATACATTGTGATAGGGACATAATTTTAATGGTGTAATAACCGGGACATATGGGCAAATACAATACGTGATTTTTAATTATGCAGGCATGTATTATTTTAAAATGATAATGGCTGAAACCTGAGAAATAATGATTTTTTTTCTGTTTTTTTCTTATTCTTCCTGTTAAAATGCATTTACAGTAAAGTGGCTCTTAGCAAAATGTACCCCCCAAAGAAAGCCTAATTGGTGGCGGAAAAAACAAGATATAGATCAGTTCATTGTGATAAGTAGTGATAAAGTTATAGGCTAATGAATGGGAGGTGAACATTTCTCAAGTGAAAACGACGGAACGCGAATGGGTTAAGGTTCAGTGATATATAATGTAAGTGAGCCCTGAGGGTATATCCTGTGAGTGAGGGTGTTGCTGGGGTTGTCTGGAAGCAATTGGACAAGTAACGTAAGTAATGCACAGGGGGTGGGTGGAGAGAATGAATAACGTAATAGGGTAAGATAAAGGTGGGGGAATAAAATTCAGCCACAGAACCCCGTAAATTGTGTTAACACCACTGCTTTGTGTACTGTCCTCCCAGTACTTCTTCCCATTTATTAAAAACCTGATAGAATAGACTGCTATATTTATTTTGATATTAGGACCCATTGTACAAATTCATGACTTGACTTATAACTTCTGCTTATTCAATCAAGGACCTCTTCTGTGAAGCTTAATGTTGTAATGTACTTAGTTATTTAGCTTGGTGGTGGTATCATAATCTATGATTGTTTTCTGCTCAGATAACATCCAAGATGTCCACCCCATTCTACGTTTCCAGCTCTCTGCTGAAAAGCATGAAGAGATCTACCAGGGGCATTTGTGGCTCTATCTCAAAGCAACATCCCGCAACAAGGTTACAATTTCAGTGACAAGTAAACGCTTGCTGAATGACTTGTCGGCCGAAGAAGACATAATTCAGGTGAAAGCTGTCCAAGGAGGATGGTGTAGAGTAACTCTGCCCATGCTCACGGGCAAAACCATTTCCGAAGGAGAAGAAAACATATACTTGGAAGTAACCTGTGAGGACTGCCAGCATCCACTCAAAATGAATAACATGAGTCATTTTCACCGCGCTTTCCTGGCTTTAAAATTACGCAACAAGCAACAGGAATCTCGCACCCGGAGACACATTACTGAGTGCACTGGTGACACGGACATTTGTTGTGTCAAAAGGTTTTATATTTCTTTCAAAGATATAGGCTGGGGTGACTGGATCATTAGTCCAAAGGGCTACTACATGAACTTGTGTGAAGGCAGGTGTCCCGTCCACTTGGCCAGAGCACCAGGGATCTCCGCCTCTAGCCATACAGCTGTTGTCAGCCTCATAAAGGCAAACAACATGTATACTAATCTCAGTCTTTGCTGTGTACCAACCAAGCGAAGTAGTCTGTCTTTTCTGTATTTCGATATGAATAATACAATTGTTAAGGCAGACATTCCTGATATGATAGTTCAAAGCTGCGGCTGCACTTAATGAATTCTCTCACTTCCTCAGTTTGTGTCTTCTCAGGAGAACTTGTCATTCACACTTTTAAAAATATCTAGATGCATGCCGAATCTGTCTCTTCTCATTTGTGCTTGGGAGGGGTAAACAAGAACATTGAACCTGCTCTTTATTCACGAGTCTAACAACAAAATATTTTACATAGAATTCTTTAATAATTATTGTTTAAGGGAAACAGTACAAATGTTTTGCCCGTAATTCCAGCCTGTAGAATACAGATAGCACTTGTTATCCTGGCAGTGAAGTACAAGGCCTTTATCTCACTTGCTTGTACAATTTTTATTAAAGGACATCCAAGGTGAACATAAAGAATATTTTCTATCCTTCTTCTCCTAATAATGTCGTTTTTAGATATCCCACAGTTTTATTTTATATTTCAATCTAGTTTTTAAGTTTTTACTGTTTCATTGTCTCTTCTCAATAACACCTTCATTAAAGAATGCTAGAGCGCAAATCTATGAATTATTGACCCTTTTTATGTCTTTCCAGCTCCAGGAAGCCATTTGCTGGCAGGAAAGTATTTCATGACTGTAATTACTTATCAGTGAGAGTTATGCTACAGTCTGACTCAGTCCCGACCCGGATAGAAACTGTCACTTGCATACCTGATGTTTAACTCTTTCAGGCTGAGAAAGAAAAAGGAACACAGCCTAGCTATTTGTGTGCTTGGCACTATGCATACACAAATCTATCTCATCATGTCCCATGTCACCCCGGTTGTCCTTTAAGTTGCAGGCTTATTGCATCATTTGATACCTATAAAAAGACTTTACTTTTTACGGTCAATTGAAATTCCTTTGTATATCAAGGGAGATTTGTGAATTATAAATAAAAAAAATAACCAAAGGTGGAAAACCACTGCTCTGTAAATAGGATTTTGATTGGCTTTGCTACTAAAATTGAAGTTGTTAGAAACCAACAGTATATTAAGTTTAGGGAAAAGAAACCCCCTTAACGTTAAACTATAGCCAAATGCTTAAAATAAAAAATGAAAATGCTGTATGTGTGAGTTACCGTAAATTGGATTACCAAATAAAATTCAGTAAAACCTTGGATTGCAAGTAACTTGGTTTAAGAGCAGTTTGCAAGACAAGGAAAAAAATGTCATGAAATTTTGACTTGATAAGCAAGCGACGTCTTGATATACAAACACAGAGGTCCCCTTTCACACTGGCGTGTTTTCAGTGCGTTGCTCAATTTTAATGCAGGCTGACGCTAAAGCAATGAAAGTCTATGGGACATTTCATTCTGGATGCAGTGTGATGCGATGTGCTGGAAGCATCCAATTTTTTTCGATAGGTCAACAGCGCGTCACGAGCCAGCTTCTGCGGTGATGAACATTGGCCAGAAGTCATGTAAGTCAATGGTGACACAGATATTTTAAACTGCTTGGCGTTAGCGGTGCGCATGCGCAGATGACAATTTTATCTGGCTCTGAGATGAAACATACAGCTTGCAATACATATTTCCGCTGCAGGAAGTGAGCAGTATAGAGCCTCATTTAAAGGGATACTGTAGGGGGGACGGGGGAAAATGAGCTGAACTTACCCGGGGCTTCTAATGGTCCCCCGCAGACATCCTGTGTTGGCGCAGCCACTCACCAATGCTCCGGCCCCGCCTCCAGTTCACTTCTGGAATTTCTGACTTTAAAGTCAGAAAACCACTGCGCCTGCACGCCCGTGTCCTCGCTCCCGCTGATGTCACCAGGAGTGTATTGTGCAGACACAGACCATACTGGGCCTGCGCTGTGCGCTCTTGATGACATCAGCGGGATCGAGGACACGGCAACGCAGGCTCAGTGGTTTTCAGACTTTAAAGTCTGAAATTCCAGAAGTTTTCGTCCCAAATCAATCGTTCCCGTCGATTCCCGTTGATCCGTCCGTGCGGAAGATTTTGCTTAATCGCCGGCGGGTCGGGAGTGCGTTGATAGCGGCGTTCGAATGCCCGACGACCGACGCAATACAGTGGCAATATATTGCTTGCTCCAGCTGGCGCGAGTCCCCGCTGTCACTGCTGTCTTCTTCTCCGCTGGGTTCCAGGTTACGGACCAGCTGGCTTCACTTCCTGTCCCGGCAGGAAGTTTAAACAGTAGAGCGCCCTCTACTGTTTAAACTTCCCCGGACAGAAAGAAGTGAAGACAGCCGGAACCCGGAGCCCAGCGGAGAAGAAGACAGCGGCGGCAGCACCACCACAGATTTGATCGGTTTAATGCTGAAATCTGTTTGCAGTAAGGGCAGCCATACGATCCCTCTCTGATCAGATTTGATCAGAGAGGGATCTATCTGTTGGTCGATCTGATCGACCAGTGTATGGCCACCTTTAGCTATTTGTTCTACCTGGTGGAACTGAGCCCTGTTTTCTGAACAGCCAAGAAACAATGAGAGACATCTTTAGATAAGGGTTTACTGCAGGAAAGTTCAAAGGTTCATTAGCTCTGTTTTGTTTTACAGCTTAAAATACAAGGGCCCATATGCAATTCACTTTTTGTCCTGAGTTTTCTCCTAGGTGATATTTTTAAACTTGTCAATAAAATGCCTTTTTAAGCCATCGGCAAGCAAACAAATGTTCTAAATAATTTTGATAGTACCTTTTCATCTATTTTTGGCACTTTTTCCATTGCAAAGTGCTAAAAAGTTTTTTTTAACCACTTAATGACAAACTGACTTATAAAAACGTCCTGCTAGAGCCTCTTAATGGCCCCCGCACATGCCATGCATTCCCGTGCGCGTGAAAATAGTGAAAAAAAAACGACCAAAGAAAAAATACACCTTTATTTCCAAATACTATATTGTCACCATACTTTGTACTAGGGACATAATTTAAATCTTGTGATAACCAGAGTAAAATGTGTGGGTTTTATGCACAGTAGCAGTGTTTATATTAAAACTATAGGGGATGAAATTGGAGAAATAGTTTATTTTTTCATTTTTTCCTTGTTTTTCCCTTTAAAATGCATAGAAAATAAAGTCATTTTTGAAAACAAATATCAACCCCAAAATGCACAATTGGTGCTGAAAAAAACAAGATATAGGTCATTTCATTGTGATTAGTAGTGATTAAGCTATTGGCAAATGAAAGGGATGAGCACTGAAAGGCAGTGACGTAGCTAATGAGCTATGGGCCCCAGTGCAAGTTTTACATGGGGCCCCCCCATGCACTCTATACATAACTATTGATACGACGCACCAAAACCTGCCAAGGACAACCACAGTGTCAGAGGTGCAAGAAGAGCAAGGGGCCAGTCTGTTAATGATTACTACTACTACAAACCATTTATAGAAATGATTATTACCAGCACAGGACCAATAGAGCGCTAATACTGTGGCTGAGGGAGTGCCCTTCAGGGCCCCTCTGGCAAAAGAGCCCCGATGCGGTCGAAACCTCTGCACCCCCTATTGCTACACCACTGCTGAAAGGTAAAAATCGCTCTTATCCGTTAGGGTAAAAACGCCTTTGGGGTGAAGTGGTTAAATCAAAGATGAAAAATTATCTCGTAGGAGAAAACTCAGGAGAAAAAGTGAATTGCATATGGGCCAAAGTATGGTTTCTAAACTGCAAATATGACAAAATGATGCAATTTTATAAATAAAACTACATAACTGAAAAAAAAAATCGGAATTTTTTCTTTGCTAATAATGTTCTATTAATTATCCGTACTACACATTAGTGTTGGGCGAACACCTGGATGTTCGGGTTCGGGCCGAACAGGCCGAACATGGGCCAGATGTTCGGCATGTTCGGCCCGAACGCCGAACTCAATGGAAGTCAATGGGACCCCCGAACATGCCCATTTTGGGGGCCCTATGGGGTCGCAGGCATAAGGGGGGAGCATTCCCCCGATCGCGGGGGGGGGGTCGGAAATTCCCCCCACCCCCTCCGCTAGCGCTCCCCCCTCTGCCCGCTTCCCCATAAAAAAAAGTTTAAGGCAAGTTAAATAGTACTTGGTGGCTGGCACTGGCAGTGGAGTGAGGAGGAGGAGGAGTCCGAGTAGCAGAGTGACGCGTTGAGGCCGGGCAGCGGGCGGTTCAGCGGTAGTACCCTTGTGGTACTTCCGCCCTTTCTCTGACCTCACGTCCTCTACGTGATGAGGCATACGAGGGTACGCATGACGCGTACCCTCGTATGCAGAGGACGTGAGGTCAGAGAAAGGGCGGAAGTACCACAAGGGTACTACCGCTGAACCGCCCGCTGCCCGGCCTCAACGCGTCACTCTGCTACTCGGACTCCTCCTCCTCCTCACTCCACTGCCAGTGCCAGCCACCAACTACTATTTAACTTGCCTTAAACTTTTGTATGGGGAAGCGGGCAGAGGGGGGAGCGCTAGCGGAGGGGGTGGGGGGAATTTCCGCCCCCCCCCGCGATCGGGGCATGCTCCCCCCTTATGCCTGCGACCCCATAGGGGGGCCGTATTGCGGCATGTTCGGGCGAACAGGGCCCTATTCGGCCGAACAGGGGCCCTGTTCGGCCCTGTTCGGCGGCCATTCAGTAGTTCGGGGCGAACCTGAACTTAAAAGGCCGAACACCATCAGGTGTTCGGCCGAACTCGAACATCACCGGAACAGGGTGATGTTCTGCAGAACCCGAACAGTGGCGAACACTGTTCGCCCAACACTACTACACATACAATTCATTATTATCATTATTATTATTTTTATTGATTTATATAAGCCAGCATCTTCCATGGGGCTGTACAACAGCATACAGGGTATAACAATACAAAATACAGTGGGATGCGAAACTTTGGGCAACCTTGTTAATCATCATGATTTTCCTGTATAAATCGTTGGTTGTTATGATAGAAAATGTCAGTTAAATATATTATATAGGAGACACACACAGTGATATTTGAGAAGTGAAATGAAGTTTATTGGATTTACAGAAAGTGCGCAATAATTGTTTACATAAAATTATGCAGGTGCATAAATTTGGGCGCTGCATGGAAATGAGCCCTTAGAGCTGCAGCAACAAGAACCAAGCTCTCCATCAAAAAAACTTGACACTTCCGTGTTTCTATTAATAGAACATGGTTAGTTTAGCACCACCTTGTGGCCAAAAAGTAAAAATACACCCAAATACACCTATATACACTTTACATAGAAAAATTATTTTTTTTAGTTTTATTATTTTTTAGCTCCTTCCACCCCTGCCCCATAGTTACCAAAATAAAAGCCTTGCTAAAAAATACATAAATAGTTACCTTAGGTACTCCAAGGTTACCTTTTTGTACTTAAAGCTGACAGTAAGGGATGGAGAATTACAATGTCAGGGATATAGAAAACCTACTGCCACTAATTCTTTTCTTCATGCTAAAACCTTTCACCCTCAATATGTGGTAAGAGCGATCCCTTTTGGTCAGTATTTGAGACTTAGGAGGAACAACACAGTGGAGTCGGATTTTGAACAACAGGCCGATGAACTCACTAATCGTTTCATAAACAGAGGATGCGATACGATTTTGCTGGAGAGAACCAGGGATAAAGCAAAACAATGAAATAGATTGGATTTACTTTCCTCTGGTAAGAAAGGGCATGAAAATAAGAGCAGGATAACTTTTACATTTAATTATACACCAATGGCTGATAAAATTAGGAAAATTGTGTTTACACACTGGTCAATAATATGAAGAGATCCCACCCTAGGGCTCCTGGTGCGTGGGCCCCCTCAAGTGGCTTTCAGAAGGGCCCCCACTTTAGGGAGTATGTTGACTCACAGTAAATTTGTTTCCCAAAAACAGAACACGTGGCTGAATAGAACCACACCAAGAGGTAATTTCCGATGTGGACGTTGTAAATATTGTTCCCATATGCTCACACAGAAATGTATACAAGTGGGAAAGGAACACCTCCAAGTTAAGAGCTTTATTACGTGCCAAACGTTTGTCCATGCAAACGTTTTTATATAGGACAAACTACCCGATCTGTAAAAACCAGGTGAACTTGTGGGATTGATAAAGTCTGGAAAGGGCTGCACTCCTCTCCGGACACATGTGAAGGAAGAGCACGGAGGTAAAATAGGCGGCCTGAATTTTTCAGGTTTGAAAAAGGTTGAAGTCCCTAGGATGGGAGGAAATAGAGAAAAAATGCTATTGAGAAGGGAGACAGGCTAATATTACAAACAGAAGCCATGGGACCGTTGGGCCTCAATGATAAAAGTAAACTAGCGTGCATGCTCGTCCCCTGAAGTATTGTGATGGCATTGTGAGTAATTACTGTGTCCTTGTAATCTACTTAGTTACCATACAGTACTAGTTATAGTTTGTTGTCTGTACTATGGTTCACCAAATCTTACTAAGGGTGGCCACTAATGATCCAATCTTTTTCATCCAATCTTACCATTTCTATGTACCGTATATACTCGCAAGCAAGCCGAATTTTTTACCCCCCAAAAGTGGCCCAAAAGTTGGGGGGTCGGCTTGCTTGCGAGTCATGTCTCTCCCCCCCGCTGCCAGTATGGGTAGGTAGTGCCACTCCCCGCTCCCCCCGCGGCCGCCGCTGCTATTACCTTAGCCGGTGCCGCTTCCTCTATACATATCACCACTACAGGAAGCCGTTCTCTATGGTTTCCTCCCTCATCACAGCGGCCGCCGCGGGGCGCGCTGCTGTGAATTAGTTACCGTACGAGCAGGACGAGGATAGAGGAAGCGACCGCCGGCTAAGGTAATAGCAGCGGCGGCCGCGGGTTGAGCGGGGAGGGGCACTATCTACCCTCCCACCCACCTACCCATACTGGGCACTATGTTAGCTATACTGGGGCACTATACTAGCTATACTGGGGCACTATACTAGCTATACTGGGGCGCTACCTACCTATACTGGGCACTATACTAGCCATACTGGGGCACTATACTAGCTATACTGGGGCGCTACCTACCCATACTGGGCACTATACTAGCTATACGGGACACTATACTAGCTATACTGGACACTTTACTAGCTATACTGGGGGACTACCTACCCATACTGGGCACTTTAATAGCTATACTGGGCACTTTACTAGCTATACTGGGTCGCTACCTACCCATACTGGGCACTATACTAGCTATACTGGGCACTTTACTAGCTATACTGGGGGAATACCTACCCATACTGGGCACTTTACTAGCTATACTGGGAACTATACTAACTATACTGGGACACACTGGGGGGATCACGCTGCCAGCATTTCCTACCCCCGGCTTATATGGGGTCAATAATTTTTTCCTGGTTTTTGATTGGATGAAAAATATTGGATCATTAGTAGCTACCATAAAGGTGGCTAATTTCTAGCGAAAAATCGTTTGAGCGATCAGAAATTCTGATCGGAGGTGAAATTGTTAACTACACCATCAACGAACCAATCTTTGCTTCCTATCTATCACACCCAACAAGAAAATCCAAATTTTGGTTCGACGAAAATCTAATCGAACGACTGATTTTATAATCGTATGTAATTGATTGTGCCCATCAACGGAAATTATTTACAACCAATCCGATCAGAATTTCTGATCGCTCAAACGATTTTTCGCTAGAAATTGGACCGTTAGTGGCCACCTTTAGTCCTATGTTTCATTTATATCAGTGAGCTGCTCCTTATAACACACTTAATGCTGGTCCCTTGCTTGACAGCTTGCAAGGTTTAGCTGCATGATTGACAGGCTTCATTCATCTCTGTGGCACTGTGCATTTCAATAATATCGATTACTGCAATCGCATACACTGTATCTGAATGACTATACTATTCATCCATAAAAATCAACACAGTAATATATAGAGAAAAAAAAACCTCTGTACTTTGAAGAGTTCCAGAAGAAGATATCACTTTTATTCAGAGCGTTCATCCTAAAATCCACAAACAGTTCAACATAAAACAGCCGTATAAATGACAAGTTTACATCCATACGAATTATAAGCTTACATGCATGAATTACATGTTTAGTCTGGGAGGATAAGGAGATGCAGAGTCTGTTTTATGGATTAGGATGATCATGTCCTATGGATGTATTCTGAGTGCCAAGCAAATAATCTACTAGTACATCTATTACTATTGCTGTGGATAAAGACTTGTAGCACCAGAGTACCCACAAGACATGTTATAACACAAGGAAGTTCAGTTTTGACTGCTATTAAAGAGGGACATGCCAAAAGATAGTAGTAGGGGAAATACATTACAAAGTGAAAAGGTAAGAAATAGATCAAGAAATGATTGCAACTTACCATGTAATTTGTTCATGTTGTTTGTTTTACCAGAAGCCTGCAAGTTATCATCTCATCTTTACTTCTTGCAGACATGAAAAAAAAGGGACAGCACAGACTGCCTTATCTATGAACACACCCGCTAACAATGTGATAGACTAAAAAGATATATGCACAGAGGGAAATACTGCTTGCTTGGCAACATCCTGATATCTCCCACAATGCAACAAGGTTCACAGACAGGAATTTGTCATGGCCTTGGTCCTAGAATAATACTGTGGGAGGTGTTTCACCTCAATATCAGCCACACAAATGTCCCTGATGATGTATTTGACAAAAAAAAATTAAAGATTTCCCATGGGGCATCGGCTAATTATTGTGATGTTCAGTCCTGGGTTAAAGTACCTTAAGTTGTTCACTGCTACACATTTTCTAAAAGGCTGGCTGCTATAAGATGTGTATTTGATGCAAGAAGGGACATCTTTTAACATCCCTGAAATGTTTTTTGTTAAAAAAGAAAGAAAGAAAACAAAGCAATACCCTCACAAACTTTTTAACTCTTTGTCCCCATGCAAGCTGGTATTCCCAAAGTATTTGGAGTCCATGATTCCCCTCGGTAATTCCAGACCACGTTTTCTATAATATCATGAGATGCTCTTGCAAATCACCATTGTGCTGATGTTATGCAGCTGCTGCATTTGATTAGTTCATTTCTAAGCTGCATACATTTGCATAATATTAGCATAAAACATAAAATGTATTAGCATCTCATCATTCATTGGGTCATGTGACATGGCCCTAACTACTATTTTGATATTTAGCCCCTAGCTCTAGGCGATGGGGTGGAGTGGTGCTCCTACCTACAGAGTTCTATGAATGCATGTTTGCACCATCTCAGTTTCTCATGGTATCATTCTCAGTTTCTATGCAACACTGCACATAGGTATGTATACAGGGAGTGCAGAATTATTAGGCAAATGAGTATTTTGACCACATCATTCTCTATGCATGTTGTCTTACTCCAAGCTGTATAGGCTCGAAAGCCTACTACCGATTAAGCATATTAGGTGATGTGCATCTCTGTAATGAGAAGGGGTGTGGTCTAATGACATCAACACCCTATTTCAGGTGTGCATAATTATTAGGCAACTTCCTTTCCTTTGGCAACATGGGTCAAAAAAAGGACTTGACAGGCTCAGAAAAGTCAAAAATAGTGAGATATCTTGCAGAGGGATGCAGCACTCTTAAAATTGCAAAGCTTCTGAAGCATGATCATCGAACAATCAAGCATTTCATTCAAAATAGTCAACAGGGTCGCAAGAAGCGTGTGGAAAAACCAAGGCGCAAAATAACTGCCCATGAACTGAGAAAAGTCAAGCTGGCAGCTGCCAAGATGCCACTTGCCACCAGTTTGGCCATATTTCAGAGCTGCAACATCACTGGAGTGCCCAAAAGCACAAGGTGTGCAATACTCAGAGACATGGCCAAGGTAAGAAAGGCTGAAAGACGACCACCACTGAACAAGACACACAAGCTGAAACGTCAAGACTGGGCCAAGAAATATCTCAAGACTGATTTTTCTAAGGTTTTATGGACTGATGAAATGAGAGTGAGTCTTGATGGGCCAGATGGATGGGCCCGTGGCTGGATTGGTAAAGGGCAGAGAGCTCCAGTCCGACTCAGACGCCAGCAAGGTGGAGATGGAGTACTGGTTTGGGCTGAAATCATCAAAGATGAGCTTGTGGGGCCTTTTCGGGTTGAGGATGGAGTCAAGCTCAACTCCCAGTCCTACTGCCAGTCTGCATCCTTCAAGAAAAACATGATTTTCATGCAGGACAATGCTCCATCACACGCGTCCAAGTACTCCACAGCGTGGCTGGCAAGAAAGGGTATAAAAGAAGAAAAAATAATGACATGGCCTCCTTGTTCACCAGATATGAACCCCATTGAGAACCTGTGGTCCATCATAAAATGTGAGATTTACAAGGAGGGAAAACAGTACACCTCTCTAAACAGTGTCTGGGAGGCTGTGGTTGCTGCTGCACGCAATGTTGATGGTGAACAGATCAAAACACTGACAGAATCCATGGATGGCAGGCTTTTGAGTGTCCTTGCAAAGAAAGGTGTCTATATTGGTCACTGATTTGTTCTTGTTTTGTTTTTGACTGTCAGAAATGTATATTTGTTAATGTTGAGATGTTATATTGGTTTCACTGGTAAAAATAAATAATTGAAATGGGTATATATTTGTTTTTTGTTAAGTTGCCTAATAATTATGCACAGTAATAGTCACCTGCACACACAGATATCCCCCTAAAATAGCTAAAACTAAAAACAAACTAAAAACTACTTTCAAAAAAATTCAGCTTTGATATTATTGAGTTTTTTGGGTTCATTGAGAACATGGTTGTTGTTCAATAATAAAATTATTCCTCAAAAATACAACTTGCCTAATAATTCTGCACTCCCTGTATAATTGATGACTCCTCAGGCATGTGATGAGTAAAAAAAAATAAAAGTAGACATGCGATCAGAAGCTTTTCAGATATCTAGGAATAGTTGAATTGACATGTTTCTGAATGCAGACAAACTATTTCAATTATTTAAAATACTCCCAATGGTGGTTAGCACCATGTAATGATCCAGTAAAAACGTGTCAGTAAAGAGGAACTGTAGTGAAAGTAACCTAATTAATAACATTTTTACTATATTAATTTATAAATCATTTAGTCTTTGCACATTGTAAAATCTTCCCTCTCCCTGATTTACAATCTGACATGTATCCCAGCCACATCTTTAGTTTTGCCAGGTTATTTCTGTGGAATGTTTATTAAAGCTGGCCAATAATGGTCCAATTTCTAGCGAAAAATCGTTCGAGCGATCAGAAATTCTGATTGGACGAAAAATCGTTCACTACACCATCAACTAACCAATCATTGCTTCCTATCTATCACGACCACCAAGAAAATCCAAATTTTCGTTCGACGAAAATTCATTCAGGCGACATTTTTTTCACTTGTTCATAATCGATTGTGTCCACCAATGGAAATTATTTACAACCAATCCGATCAGAATTTCTGATCGCTCGAACGATTTTTCGCTAGAAATTGGACAGTTAGTGGCCAGCTTTACTGAGAGTTCTATGCACAAAGGGATGTACTGCTTGCTTGTCAGTTGGAAACAGCTGCTATTTCCCACAATGCAACAAGGTTCATATAGAGAATTGCCCTGACATCACACTGTGGGAGGGGTTTTACCACAATATCAGACATACAGATGTCCCTGATGATCAATTTGAGAAAAGGTAAATATTTCTCATGGGAAAGGGGGTATCAGCTACAAATGTATCGGGAGCGTATTGCACCTGCGCCACATGATCTCACTTCCGCCATCATACTTCCAGGCGCACTACACATGTCAAAAAAGGACGCGTGGTGCACTCCAGCGTGGATAGCCAATCGCTTCTGGTTTTGCCGTGGCGGACCAGGCCAATGGAAGATGGCGCAGCGTCTTTTAATGCAGCACTGTCACAGATGGTGGTGAGCTTTCTCTCCGCCATGGAGCAGTGTCTTTAAAGTGACTTTAAAGAAGCGCTTTGCGCTAAACAATTGTTGACACACTACTTGTCCCTGTGTCTGGCTGCAGCCCTAGAAGGGTCATGTATCTATTGATGTAAACTGCTTGTAACATCTAAGATTGAACTGGATTAAATTAAAGCTTCATTGCACTGGTGCTCATATCGTTTTCTCTATTGAACTTATCATTGAATCTGTGTGTATGGAGGCACAGTGAATACAAGTAGCTATATCTGGTTCAGTTCCATTTGAAGTCAGAAGTTGAGTGCGGAAGAGTTTCTCTTTTACTCTCTGATGAAATAGATGCATTATTATAAGCCATGCTAAATCTCCTAAAGGAGATACAAGAGCCTTGTGTTTTTTCTTCTTTGTTAGAAAAACCTCATTCACCTGCTCTTCTCATGTACACCTACTACTTCCTGCTTCCTTTGCATATCATGGCTATAAGTAATTATAATATTAAATGAGCCCTATTCTCAGATTGACAACAGGCCTCAGCTAGTGGCTGATAAAGATATTTTTTGGTGTAGGCGTAAACTCTGGATGTGTTAGTGTTCATGTTTAAGTCAGTTGAATATGGATAGTGGAGGAAACGGCAGAGATATTGCCAGTGCTTGTTCATCTCCAAGGCAACATCAGCGATGAGAATATCTTAAACCACCTGGATACCTTGTACAATGCTTAGGTTTCAACCAGTTTCTGTTTTCAGGTGCATCACTTTGACAGTAATGTAAGACCGTCCACAGTATCTACTGAAAGGACCTACAGATGGTTTTAGGACCTCTCCTGGTGACAAAAGAATGATATATTTGTTAATCTTCTGCGTTGCACTGTCCTAATAATTCCCCCAATGCATTGGTCTGAAACAGAGGCGTCACTAAGGTTGGTGTGACTTGGTGCAGAAACTCATGGTATCACCCTCTCATACCCCATGAACCTCACCAGGTAGTAATATTGCTTATTATACTGGGATGCTAAGATGATCACCATGTGGCCTCTGAACTCTGTAATCAGCTAAGCATGAAGCAGCCAGAAGGGAGAAGAGCAGGAGGAAGAAGTACATCAGGCATTGGCCTTGTCTGTATTTACATTTTGACTGGAGCTTGGGTCACCCCCTCTGCTGGTGACACCTGGTCCCTGCGGTCCCCACCTATCACATCTACCACATCCCCCCTCATCCAGTGACGCCACTTGGTCTGAAGCCGCTGTAGCCAGCTGAGTGCTGTAATCATCTACATGAACTTTGGCACAAATCAATATCCAGCCACTATCTAATTTACTTGGGACTATGAGTGGAAGAAGAGCAGCACTTTACAGCTGGGACCGATCAGCCTGGACTGTGTAAAGGAAGAAGGGAGCATGTGTCTTTCTCACACTTTCAGGATTGTGAATTTTAGCATAAGGGCAGGTTTTCGTTTCCCAGCTCAAGTCATGGTAATCTAGGAATAAAAGTCACTGCAGTGCCTGTGAGATTGATTTTGTGACCGATGAGGATGAACCACATCATTTCAGGGTACCAGCAGTGTATTTAGGGCTTCCTTTACTTACGGAAGAAGTGAGCCCAAATCTATTATCTACACTTTCCAGAACCTTTGTGAACTAGCTTGCAGGCTCTATGCCTTCTATTTGTGAGTGTGTAATGCAAAGATGCTAAAGTGTCGTCATCCCCTTCACCAATTAGAGATGCTCAGTGGCACATTTCTCCCTATCATGTCAAACCTTGCTTGCAGCTTCCTCACGTCAGTCAGTCGAGTGATGATATCCACCGTTAATGTCTCCATTCACTGATGCTGTCTGTGCTGATCCTTCCATTGATGGCTCTGGGAAGTATCAGACTGGGCAAGACTGGTGGCCATCTTGGAAAAGGGCACTGCTGGATCTTCATTGCATTCACAGTAGCATTATTTAATAAGGGACTCAAAGAAGAAATATGAAGAGAAAAGGGGGCAGGAGGGAATTCTCAGAGGGAGATGAATACTTTTCCTTCCGACAAGTTAGGGTTTTTTTGTGGGGCGTTTGCAATTAAATAGTAAAATGACCAATGTGAAGAATGATCTTTTTAACGATCAACTGTGACAACAAGATTAGATTGAGTATGTAATGAATAGAACCAGTGCAACTTATTGGATTAATTAATAGGTTGGTTCAGATAGATCATCTGTTTAAATGTTTCTGTGTATGGCCACTATAATGCTGGGAACACACAATGTAATTTCCCGTCTGATCGGCTGAAATCGGGTGATTATTTTCGACATGTCCAATAGGTTTTTGATCGAGAAAGGGAAAGATTTTGTGAAGTTATCATCGGAAAATCATTCCCTTTATCAATTGGGTGCACTTTGGACATGTACACACGCTTCAACTTCCTGTCCGATCACCTTTCGATGGGATGGGACGTTCCATCCTGTGTTCCCAGCATAAGAGACCCTAGAAGAATGAGCCAGCATGTTGGAGCAGACATATAGGAGTCCTGGTACAAACTAGGATTATGAATACCCATATACAGTAAATAGTTCACAACTAACACTGATAGGTGTTTCATAGGCAGACAGTAATTGTGGACTATCTGTTTCTGAACTTACGTTTTAAAACAATATTGTATAGAAAAGTAAGGGTGTAAGCCGAAAGGAAGCTTACCCGAGCACGAAATGCAATTCTACAGAGACAGACACTCCGATAAATCCCACTTTTTATGCCTTTGGGGTCGAGTCCTGCGTGAACGCGGGGGAACGACGTCCACTTACTTTTTTTTTGAAGAGTGGACGCCATCCCCCCTAGCACCCTGGAGGGGAGCAGCGCAGTGGAGAGGAGCATTGTGCACAGCGTGGGGAAGGGCGGACGTTCCCCCCCCCTTCCCTCACCTTGGGGCTCCTCACCCTGGCTCTCCCCTCCATAAAGATTGCGGCGGTGGCTGGCGGCGGTGACTGGCAGCGGCATCAGTGGGCGGGACTTACCTCCTCCAGTGTGCGTGCCGCTGCTCTGGTCTTCACTAGACCAGACTAGCTGCATGAACAGCGTCCACTTGCCGGAACACTGGAGGAGGTAAGTCCTGCCCACTGATGCCGCTGCCGGTCACCGCCGCCAGCCAGCACCGCAATCTTTATGGAGGGGAGAGCCAGGGAGAGGAGCCCCAAGGTGAGGGAAGGGGGGGGAATGCCCGCTCTTCCCCACGCTGCGCACAATGCTCCTCTCCAGTGCGCTGCTCCCCTCCAGCTGTGGGGACACCTGGCTAAATATACTGGGGACACCTATACACCTGGCTACATATACTGGGGACATATACACCTGGCTACGTATACTAGGGCCACTATACACCTGGCTACATATACTGGGGACATATACACCTGGCTACATATACTGGGGACATATACACCTGGCTACATATACTGGGGCCACTATACACCTGGCTACATATACTGGGGCCACTATACACCTGGCTACATATACTGGGCACATATACCCCTGGCTACATATACTGGGGCCACTATACACCTGGCTACATATACTTGGCACATATACACCTGGCTACATATACTGGGCACATATACACCTGGCTACATATACTGGGGACACTTATACACCTGGCTACATATACTGGGCACATATACACCTGGCTATATTATACTGGGGACACCTATACACCTGGCTACATATACTGGGGACATATACACCTGGCTACATATACTGCAGACACCTATACACCTGGCTATACTGGGGACACCTGAACACCTGGTTCATATACTAGGGACACCTGGCTATACTGGGGACACCTATAGACCTGGCTACCTATTCTGGGGACATCTATACACTTGGCCACCTATTCTGGGAATATCTATACACCTGACCACCTATTCTAAGGACATCTATACACCTGGCTACCTATTCTGGTGACATCTCTACATCTGGCCACCTATTCTGGGAACAACTATACATATAGCTACTTATACTGGGGACATCTATAGACCTGGCTAGCTATATTGGGGGTACCTATTTTGGGAGAACTGCTGTCAAATCTGTATTTTTGGGGAACCGCTGATGCCAGATTACGTGTATTTTGGGGAACCGCTGCCAGATTGTGTATTTTGGGCGACTACTGCTGCCAGATTACATGTATTTTGGGTGTTACGTGTATTTTGGGTGATCCACTACCAGGTTTCACGTATTTTGGGGAACTGCTTCCAGATTATGTGTATGTTGGGGGAACTGCTGCTGCCAGATTGTCTATTTTGGGGGAACCACTATCATATTATCTATATTTTGGAGGAACCTCTGCCAGATTATGTGTATTTTTGGTGAAATGCTGTCAGATTACATCTACTTTTTGGGGATACACTACGGCAGAGCTCAAACTTCCCCTGGCAGACCTTTTATACCACTGCTAAGGCCATGTATATTTGGCCCCACCCAGGACCACGCCCACACTATGCTTAACCACGCCCATTTTTGGGCGATTTTTTTAGGGTGAGTCCACTCACTTCTTTTTCCAGGACTAGACCCCTGTTGTATTTAAAGTAAAGAATCTTCTAGCTGAACTTCAGAGCAATACAGTGAGAGGCGATATCCAAAGTGGAATGCAACCAGACCTACAGCTTTGGCTAAGAATACTCAAAGGACAACTGTAATGAGAAGAATATGGAGGTTGCCATATTTATTTAGTTTTAAACAATACCAATTGCCTGGCTATCCTGCTGATCCTCTGCATCCAATACTTGTAACTGTAGACCCTGAACAAGCATGCAGCAAATCAGGTGTTTCTGACATTATTATCAGGTCTGACAAAATTAGCTGCATGCTTGTTTATGATGTTATTCTGACACTACTGCAGCCAAAGAGATCAGCAAGGCTGCCAGGCAACTGGTATTGTTTAAAAGGAAATAAATATAGCAGCCTCCATATTCCTCTCGTTACAGTTTTCCTTTAAAGTGAACACAAGGTGAGAGTTATACAGCCATATTAATTTCCTTTTAAGCAATACCAGTTGCCTGGTTGTCCTGCTGATCATCTGCCTCTAATACTTTTAGCCATAGTCCCTGAAGAAACATATGCAGATCAGGTGTTTCTGATATTGTCAGTACTGACCAGATTAGCTGCATGCTTGTTTCTGGTGTACTTCAGGCACTACTGCTGCCAGATAGATAAGGAGGGCTGCCAGGCAACTGGTATTGTTCAAAAGGAAAGAAAATATGACACTCTCACCTCGGGTTTACTTTAAGGAGCACCTGATATACTTGACTTCAAAAGTGTCTCTAAGTAAATCTGTAATGTAGTGCAGTGCAGTATGACTAATTGCCACAAGGAGGCAGACAGCTCACAGCTCATATCAAGAAGATCAGAGTTGTTCAATTTTCTGGAAACTCTCATTTCAAAGTAAACTTGGCATTAGAAAAGCAGAGAGCATATTAGTTTCCTGGTTCCTATGTTGGTCATCTGGTCATACCACGATATTTACAAAATCACCCACCTAGAACCATCACACAGAGAGGGTCGGTTTTAGCAACAATGGGGCCCCAGGGCAAAATAAACCTGGGGGCCCTCCAACAGATACCCTGGAACAAAAATCGGCATTAAGGGACCTTTTTTGCAGCTGTTATAGTCAGGGTGTGAAGCCCCAATCCTTCGGAGCTCCACATTCTGGCTATCCCAGCCTGCATGGCGGACAAGGGGTTAAAAAGTTTCAGGAAGGGGGACCCACACTCTAAACATAAAGAAAAAAAATTGGGAAAATAGGAAAAAATGCCAGGGATATTCATACAGCCATATTGCGGCTGTATAGCGATCCCTGGCCAAAGCGATGCGGCTGCGGAGAGGCCTGGAAACCCCGTCAAGGAATTCATTGCTCTTTCTTTTGATGCATGTGAAATTACACTATCGTTAGGTTTGCTACTAAAAGTGACATTTACCGCATTTAAATGTATACTTTTTTCCTTCGAAACTTTAAAATCGATTTTCTCAAAAACTATAAGGTATTTTTGAAAAATAGTTTTTTTCCTCTTATTCCCAATGATCTCCTCAACATATCCTGCACATTTAGGGTTTCTAGCATTTAAGGTGGATTTGCTATTAACCGTTAAAGTTGGCGGGTTTTTAAATGTGTATTCTTTTTCCTTTGAAACTTTAAAATCGATTTTTTTTTAAAAACTATAAGGTCTTTTTGGAAAAAAAATGTTTCCTCTTGTAGCCACTGGGGGCCCCTACAGGCTCTGGGGCCCTGGGGCAATTGCCTCCTTTGCCTCTATGGTAGTGCTGGCCCTGCACACAGATCAGGTGTTTTGACTTAACCACCTTAGCGGTATGGACGAGCTCAGCTCGTCCAGTACCGCCAGAGGGTGCCGCTCAGGCCCTGCTGGGCCGATTTTGTTCAAATAAAGTGCAGCACACGCAGCCGACACTTTGCCAGCCGCGTGTGCTGCCTGATCGCCGCCGCTCTGCGGCGATCCGCCACGAGCAGCGGCGAAAGAGGGTCCACCCAGCCGCCTGAGCCCTGCGCAGCCGGAACAAATAGTTCCGGCCAGCGCTAAGGGCTGGATCGGAGGCGGCTGAAGTCAGGACGTCGGCTGACGTCCATGACGTCACTCCGCTCGTTGCCATGGCGACGAAGTAAGCAAAACACGGAAGGCCGCTCATTGCGGCCTTCCGTGTTACTTTTGGCCGCCGGAGGCGATCAGAAGAACGCCTCCGGAGCGCCATCTAGTGGGCTTTTATGCAGCCAACTTTCAGTTGGCTGCATGAAATAGTTTTTTTTTTATTTAAAAAAAACCCTCCCGCAGCCGCCCTGGCGATCTTAATAGAACGCCAGGGTGGTTAACTCTAATTCTCTTTAGCCGCAGCTGAACTCTGGTCCCCTACTTTTCATGTCCCTTCCTCTCCCTTTATATTGTAAGCCTTTGTGCAGGGTCTTCCTCCTTGTGTCTCCTACCTGTTCATGCACCTCCATAACCGTACACCCATCCTATGGATCTGAGTGAATTCGACTTGCCTAATCTCTATGCTCCCATCCAGTGACTGACTAAGCATTACTTTGTACTTATACTGTGCTGCGTGATCTGGTTTTTCTTGTATTCATGTATTGTATCCTTAACTAATGTCCAGCGCTGCGTAATATGTTAGCGCTGTAGAAATACAATAAATAAATACATAAGTTACATGCTTACTTGTTTCAGGGGAGGGAGTCAACACTGAAAAGGGCGGTATACAACTTTAGGGCTGGTTCAGATGGACGCTTGTGGGTGGTAAATGCGTTGTTTCCAGCGGGCAACGAAGGCAGTTCAACCGCCACTTCCATTTGTATGAATGGAAGCGATTGTTTTTAACGATGGCACCAGTGTTTCCCATCATTTGCGTAAATGCTATGGTAGATCTTGTAGTCTTGTCTCATCCTTTACGATTGGCTACTGAGGTCAAAATTTGGATGTAATGATGAAATGCCAAGAACCGCTACTGAAGGTTGCCAAATGCTTTTCTGCTCAGTAGCAGTAAAGAACGTGGCATGAGTTGCCACCGCTGCTGCCCTGAGACACCTGTGTGAACCAGGCCTTATACAGTACCTGCTAATCTAAGGAGTTACTAAAATGCGACTCCAGCACACAGCTGCATGCTTTTCTAGCACTGTATCAGCGTTAAGTATTGAGATGCTAGGTACACCTAAGCCATTAAATTGGGTTGAGATCTGGGGAATTTAGAGACCAAAGAAAATGTGATTTATCAGACCAGTTCAGCTTCTACCTTTGAGGTATAGTCCTGCTCTGATTCTTATGTGCCCATTGTAGGAATTTTTGACAGTGGACAGGAGTCATCATGAACGCTCTGACTGTTCTGTACAGCAAGTTGCGAGGCACTATGTGTTGGTTCTGACACCTTTGTCTCATGAAGTTTTCCATTGCAAACGTGCGTCCAGGAGCACACACACCAGGCTCAAAGTTTAGCATGTGTGCCAAGATCCTCACCCTTGTACCAAAATGGTCCACTTACAATAGCTCCTTGAAGGCCTATGTGGCCTTTCTCAAGTTGCCAAAAGTGTCATATACAAAAAATCACACACCAACACCAGTTAAATACCCCTAGCTCCACCCCACAGGGCGGATAGCCCTCATGTATGCAGGTGCAAGTGGAGACCAGGCGGACCTGATGGGAGATTGTGCACAAACGAACAAACAAGCATGCTCATTGGAGCATTTTTGTTTGTGCACAATCTCCCATCAGGTCCGCTTGGTCTCCACTCACACCTGCATACCTGAAGGCTACCTGCCCTGTGGGGTGGAGCTAAGGGTATTTAACTGGTGTTGGTGTGTAATTTTTGTATATGACACTTTTGGCAACTTGAGAAAGGCCACATAGGCCAAAACAGCGGGCTGTCGCTGCCTGTCATTTTATGATGCAATAAAGTTAAAGAGCTGATAATACATTTTTTTTGTGTGGTGCCGAATCTTCAAGGAGCTAAGGTTTTCCATTAATTAGTGCTGCATTTCCTCTTCTATGGAATTGTACTAGTTGGACTAGCCTTCTCTTTCTATGTGCATCGGTGGGCACCCATCATACTGTCGCCACTATAGCGAATTAGGTAATACTGAAACAAGTATGTGGTGGAAGTATTAAAAACAAATGAATAAGCAGAGCCATCGCATTACTTACTCAATCAGTGGGCATCCCTTTGCTTGTGTAGTAGCGACGTATATGCCAATCAGCCCATTCACTGGTGGGGGACAACAAAAGTAACTGCCATTTTCCAATCACATTTCTCTCCCTACAAGGATGTGGCAGGAATGTTGGTATGTTCCTGCCTTACACAAGCTCCTGACGCCACTGCCGAAGTTTCTACCTAGTCTACTTTTGTTGTCCCCCACCAAGGCTGATCGGCATCTCTGTCACTAACTACACAAGCGACAGGATGTCCACTGATTGAGGAAGTAATGTGACATCTCTACTTTTTTACCATTTCTTTTTTAATACTTCTACCTCATACTTGTATTTCTGTTAATAAAAAATTACCCAATAGCATAAAGGGCTATTGTGCCCGTTTAAAGTGGACCTGAACTCTTGCACAGGACAGAAGGAAAACATAGAGAAATGCACCCTAAATGTATTTAGAGAGTTTCGCCTGTCTAATTCTCCCCTCAATTGTGTCTTATCACAAGTTGTAATTTGATCTCTCCCCTGTGTCACATGACTGCCATGGCAGATAAGGCAGATAAGCCCATTTGAAAGCACAGGTTGTTAACAATATGTCTGTTTCCATGAAAGCAGGAAGTAGAAGCAGTGCAGATTTATTTCAGGATTTGTGTCAGCTGTAACAAAGAAATGTTTTTTTCTTTAAAGGTTATTATGCTGTTGTGCTTCTTTTAGCTCAGAAAGGAAGGTCTGAGTTCAGGTCCGCATTAACCATTTGTCCTCCATTGGACACTTTTTGCTAGGTGCTACAACTAACGTTTCACACCAATAAAATATACCATATGTACAATTACAACATATATTACTATGTGTGCCAGGTACAGACAATAGAGTATTGGTGAACAGTGCTGACTGATACTCCACTGTAGGGTTTGCAACAGTTATTTCATCAGTTTCTTCAGCGCTTCAGTGCTTTACTTTCCCTAACCAATCTTCTTCTTATGCCTGACGTCTGTCTCTACACGTCAAGTGGTAGTAGCGAAGTGCAAAAAAATTTGGCTATGTTTTTACTGACTTAGAACAGGAAAAAAATTCAGCCTATCAAAGCCTGCAGATGCAGATCAGTCAGCTGGCAAGTGGGTAACCAGTAGCTGAAGGGATTGGTTCAGTTTAATTCTCTCCATGGGTTACTGGAGATTTAAATGTTGGGAGAATTTTGGCTTTTCACTTACAGAAAATGCTGTGTGCACACCTTAGAGCTCAGCATAGTCATATGGAGGGGAGAGTGTCAGGGGGTCCTGCAGTAGGTCTTCTTTTTTAATGCACATACAGTATGAACTTTAAAGTGGAACTCTGAACTAAAATAGAAACTTATATGGTACTTAACCTCTCAAATCCCTTGCAGTGAGGTTGTGCAACACTGTAGAGTGATTCAAGTTGGATGACCTGGTGAAATATGGATTGGGTGGGGAGAGCTGGCATGTACAGTGCTGTAGGTTTGCTGTTTCTTGCCAACACCTCCACTGAAGTCCCATCCCACATATGCTACTACTCTGCCCAGCAACTTTGCCAAACATGCTTTCAAATCTTCTGGATTTGTGCATATGTCAGATATAAGTCACACATAGTTCAAAGGGAGGTACCTTCTGAAAAGTGAGCCATGGGAAGCTGTACTTGGTAACTGAAAAAATAAAAATATAACTTAACGGAGCAATTAACAAAGAAACAGAAGCCTATGTCTAGATACCTGAATCTCCTGTTTAAAGTATACCTTGCCCAAAATACTGTACTTTTTGGAGTGCTTCTGGTACAGGTAAAGAATAGTGATATAACTACTCTGCAAAAAAATAAAAAATAAAAAAAAATTATCTGGACCAGCAGTACATCCCCCAAACACCATGTACTGGCACACAAGAGCAGGAGAGCTCTTGGTTCCAAGCCTAACCAAATATTAAAAGGTGGCACAACTAGCAATCACACCCACGATCTATGTTGAAGCTCATGCCCCAAAGTGGGTAAGATTATAAGATAAGCTTATTGCTCCACTAACCTGGAGAAGTTTAGTGTGCTCAAGTCTTAGAAACGTAATATCCCTGAAGGATGTGTGAAGGAAATATTGGAAATGTGTGTATGATTTCAATCCTCACTGCAATCGCAACCCTCCCCATGACAGAAATACGACATGATCCAGAATAGTTCAGAGACAAATACACCACTGCCTGTTAAAGCTAGCTAAAACAAACAGGGAAGTTTAATCATCTTATTTTGAGAACAGATGTATCCAGGACCCAGTGCAGAAAAGTATACTCTCATTTATTTAGTCCATTTTCAATAAGCTCCCTCTAAACTCCCCTCCCGTCTGTCTTCATTGGGGGTACCGAAGTCTCTAGGGTGACATCCGTTCGGTTCCTCGGCACGACTCTCACTAACAACCTGAAGTGGGGGCTGAACACCTCTAAACTTCAGAAGAAATCGCAGCAGAAGTTGTTCTTCCTGTGCCAACTGAAGAGATTCGGCATGCCCAGGGAACTGCTGACCAGCTTCTATACTGCCACTATAGAATCCATCCTCTGCTCCTCATTGTCTGGTATGCAGGTGCAACGGGCAGCGAAAAACACAAACTGCAGAGAGTCAACTGACTCAGAGAGAATCATCGGGTCTCCTCTCCCACCACTTGATCTCCTCCACTCCGCTAGGATGATGAAGAGGGCCACTGTGATCTCCCGTGACCCCTCCCACCCAGGCAGTCTCTACTTCAAGCTCCTCCCATTGGGCCGATGCTACAGGTCCATACCATGCAAAACCACCAGATGTAAGAACACCTTCTTCCCCCAAGAGGTCCGGCTGCTGAACTCCAACCTCCTCCCGTCAGGCCCGCCTACTGGCATGCTCTAGCGGGGTCTCTCAGTTCTTGCTGCTGCCCGCCCTCGTTCACACTGCCCAAGGTCCGTACGGGGGCCACCATCATCAGTACTATTATTATTAGTAGTAGTAGTAGTATTATGGGACTGCTACCGCTCGGCAGGAAGGAACACTAATCTGTCATATATACCATTGCTGCTGTTCTAAACTGTCTGTGCTGTGTGTCTTGTCTTCCTATACTATGTCTATGCCATGTGTACCACAAATAATTCCGACTATAGCTCTTGCTGTATTTGGCAAAATAAATCTGATTCTGATTCTGAACTATACTCACCCCATCAATGAGCATGGGAACAAGATAGGTCAGAGTTTGAACCAGAGAAATGGTCCCAGTGTCTGGAAACGGGATCAAAAGGAAGTATGCAAACCACTAACTTGGAGGTCTTTATCAAACTCCCACACTGAACTCTACAGATTAAACATAATAGACACATCAAAAACCTCTTTATGCTTTTAGGGGCTGTCAAGTTTTGGGCATCATGCTTCATACTTGGTGGAAATACTCAAGACTAGTAGCTCGTTCATGGCACCGGATTTATCTCCTAAGTAATGGACTGTTCACTCGCCACATCCCTAAAGACCTTTGAATCCTGTTACTGGGTTTAGAACCAGATGCCATACCGTATGCACAGCACAAACTTATTTATTGTGACTGCAGTAAAACATAAAGTAGCCAATTAGAATTTGTCATAGTTATCCTAATCATAACTGATAGATAAAATAAACCACGCACTCACATGTGAGCGTATTAATGCTATCATTACCGATCATAGTGCACATTTCGTAAAAAGGAATTAGACCTGTGGTTTATAAAAGGTCTATTTATAGGCGCCCAACTTTTGTTAGAAACATAGCTCTATGAAGATGAACACTACAGGCATCTAATACGCACATTAATGGAGCAAAAAAAAAATTCTACAGGTGCTCACCGTTATATATAGATAAATTGATCAACATCAATAAATAGAAAAGCAGTATAAATTTATTGAATAACTAGTATCACACTACATAGAAATCTAAAAACAGCATGAGATGGCCATCCCTTCACGCTAACACACACCACACATCCCCTTGAACATACCACTGGCCAGTATGATGGAAAAATAAAAAAGTTGAGCTCACAATAATGGATCAAAAAATGATGTATGGTAGTATTGGACAATCCACACTGAGACCAGCCACAAAAGCATGTATCGTTGGCAGAAGCAAGTAGGTCCAGCAGCAACAGTGTAAACAAGCAAAGGTGCGAAGCAGCACATGCAGACATGCAGAGTTCAATGCTGGAAAACCAGCTATGCTGACACAAATCCCAACAGGACAGTTTTGGCTACATAAGCATGATATCTCACCACTCCACCGGTACAAGGATAGGAGCTTGAGTCGTCCACTGGTGGTAGTCCGGGACGGTGAGCCAGCTGGGGATGCAGTCAAAAATGTAAAGGCACTATTCAGAGGTGAATGGTAGTGTCCAGATGATCTGCTGTTACCTCCTATACATAGGTTACATGCTGCAAAGGCAGGTGGCTGCGGCCACTTGGTATGGAGTCAGTCCCAGTGTGAAGGGCAGCGGGTGCGTGCTGTGGGATGGGACGGCGTCTCATGAGAGCACGTACTACAGGCATCTACTTTAACTTTCTACCTTTTATGTGTATTAGCAGGGGCGAAACTACAGGGGAGCAGACCCTGCAACTGCAGGGGGACGACAGAGTGAGGGGCCCCAACTACTAACCTTCCCTTCCTCCAATAAAATCAGGTTTTCTGTGGCTACCCTTGTTATGGGTGTGAAGATAGTAATGGCCACACTTTTAATTTTATGTCCCTTGCAAGATGGGCCCCCAGGCTGTGACGATCCCCAAGGGTAGACAAGGGAAATAGGTGTAAACATTTGGGGGCTCCGTGATTTGTAGTTTCGCCACTGTGTACTAGTCACTTTTTGTAATATAGTAATGACATCTATATCTCTGCAAATGTGAAAATATGAATATCATTGCTATTAGGCATGAGTTAATGTTATGAGTTATGATGTTATCTTATTGTACTGATGTAGTACTCTGTAGTCCATGTTGGGACTCCATGTTTGTATATTTTATTCAGAAAATGTGGCATTTTTTTGCCTATTAAAAAACGTGTGAAACTTGAGTATACCTGACCTGAGGCAAAACTAACTAAAGTATGTCCATGCTGGATCCACATACCTGTGCATTGTGCATACCTCTCTATCGATCTCCATGAGGCTCCCTGCACACTGCAAATCAGTTTTCTGATTCTGATTCCGTTTCCGATTCCGATTTTCAATTCCGATTTTCCCTGAATACATTCAACAGAAAAACGGATCAAAAAACACAGCATGCAGTAAAGATTAAAAATCGGAATCGGAGGTAAAAACCGATTAAAAAGCGGAATCGGAATCGGAAATGCATGCAGTGTGCAAGAGGCCTAAACATTCCTACAAAAAGATGACTTTTGGCTAAAGTCAAATTTGCAGACAGGAATAGGATGGAGGGGGAGAAGGGGCATTGTGGCGAGCCTGCCTCTTCCTGTCTGAAAATTAGACTTTAGCCAAAAGTAAAACTTTTCAAGGATTGATTACGGGGCAGGAGGAGCAATGAGAGGAACAAAGGTATGTGGATTCAGCATGAACATACCTCTATGCTTTCCTTAGGTATCTTTGGCCTTACATCGGGTATACTGTAAAGAAGACCTGAATTCAGAATTTTCTCTCTGCTCTAAAAGATACTCAACAGCATAATAACCTTTAAACTAAAAACATTTCTTTGTCACAGCTGATACAAATCCTGCTATAAAGCTGCACTATGTTATAGGAATACAGAGGCGCCAAAAGAATAAAAGTATCTAAAAAGTTTAAAAATAGAGGAGGCAGTGGTGGACTTGCCTCTTCCAAGCAGACACAAGATAATATTGATGTAATATCAATAAAGCAGTTTATTGTATACACTTCACAAGATCATACAACGCGTTTCACAGGATTGACCCCGCTTCTTCAGCCACTAAGGACGGAGCATATACAAAAAGGTCTGTAACTCATTAAGCGCCTCCACCAAAGGTGGGCTAGTGATACTTGAATCAGAAACACAGAGGCTCCAAAAGGATAAAACAATGTTCAAACTAAAAATAGGGGAAGAGAAGAGGTACTCACCTCCCCATAGAAGATTCAACAAGATAAACGTTTCAAAAATATTCATTAATAATGTATTCCAATAATTGAGTCACGTTTCGTGAGACACATCCCACTTCCTCAGGCAATGGAACAGAAGCAGCGTTATGTAAGCGAGCGAGGCACCTCCCTGGCAATTAGAGTTGTCGCGAACGGTTCGGCCGCAAACTTATGAGCGCGAACATCGGTGGTTCGCATTCGCAACGAAACGCAAACTTTATGGCGAGTTCGACCCGCCCCTATAGTACATCATTGGGCTAAACTTTGATCCTTTACATCACAGTCAGCAGACACATGTCAGCCAATCAGGCTGCACTCCCTCCTGGAGCCCCCCTTTTCCCCCTTACATTAGGCAGCAGCATCGGCCATCATCTCACTCGGTGTTGCTGCAGTAGTGAGAGAAGGGAGAGGAACCTGCTGCAGCGATAGGGAAAGCTTAGTTAGGCTCTTGTAGCTTGCTCCTAGCTGATATTTGTTGTTGAAAAGCACCACAAAAAGAGCTCTTTTTAGAGCTAATGTTCTTGTGAAGTGTTTTTTTTGTGTGTGTGCCACTGACACTGCATTATACAGCCCTGTGTGTCGTAGCTGGCCCTTGCTAATTGCTATACTGTGCAAGGCCCAGCACATTCAGTGCCTACCTTTTCACTGCACCTGTGTGTGACAGCTGCACATTTGTAATATCAGTCCGACCGTGCATACCTGTTCATGTTCACTGCATCTGCGTGACAGCACGCAGTGTTATATACCAGTCACTGCATACCTGTTCACTGTACCTATGTGTGTGACAGCTGCACATTTGTAATAACAGTCCATGCATACCTGTTCACTGCACCTGCGTGACAGCGCGCAGTTTTATATACTAGTCACTGCATACCTGTTCACTACACATGTGTGACTGCACATTGTTATACCAGCAGTCAATGAATACCTTTCACTGCATCTGTCACTGCACATTGTCTTATACCTGGGAGTCAGTGCATATCTTTCACTTGAATGGATGGCAGACTTGCCCTCCATAACAGATTCTCGTTAAAGGCAAGTGGTGTCATCTCTGGCACACAGCGTTGGGTCAAGGGTCCATCTGACCACAGATGCCTGGTCTGCAAAGCACGGTCAGGGCAGGTACATTACTTATACAGCATATTGGGTCCTTCCTTGGATGTGTGGTGGTAGCCGTTTCTCAGGCTCCCACTCCAGACCGGAATCGAACCCTCATTCCCCGGCCATTAACCGTGGTCACCATGGTGCAGAAAGTACCAAAGAAAGTTGACCACACAGTTGAATAAATGGCAGACTTGCCCTCCATAACAGATTCCCGTTAAAGGATTTCAAATGTACTCATCATTATACAGGGCCTCGAAAGAGTCCTGTATTGTTATTTTTCGTCACTACCTCCTCGATTTGGAACTTGCGTGCCGTGTCTGCTGCCTTCCTTAGATGTGTGGTGGTAGCCGTTTCTCAGGCTCCCACTCCGGACCGGAATCGAACCCCGATTCCCCGGCCGTACCCTTTCTTTAACAATGGTAGAGAAAGAACCATTGGCAGTCTGAGCAGCGATGTACCCCTGGACTACTGGCGGCGCAGGCTTGGCCTGTCGCCAGAGCTGTCACAATTTGCCATCCAACTTCTGACTTGCCCTGCCTCAAGCGTCCTAGAAAAGACCTTCAGTGCAGCTGGAGGCATTGTCAGTGAGAAGAGAAGTCGCCTAGTTCAAAAAAAGTTTTCAGTACCTCACCTTTATTAAAATGAATGAGGCATGGATCCCGCAGGGCTACTGCCTGCCTGAAGACTAAGTCAGTCCCCACACACATCATCTCTGCCTGCACGCCGTGTGACTGCCTGCCCCAAGACTAAGTCAGTCCCCACACAGCATCTCTGCCTGCAGGCCGCTTGACTGCTTTCTCCGCCACCACCAACAGGGCCCACCAGGACTCCAGGTGGATTCCTGAACAAAAAGAATAATAATTTTTCTGGTGCATGTACATGCCTGCCTAATTTTCTCTGGATGCACTGGGGCTGCAACAACAAAACAAAAGGCATGTACATGTGTCAATTCCCCTTCGTGATTGTTACCTTGCCGCGGTGAGGGGGCTTGCAAATCACAATGAAGCAATGACCGCCGGCTATATATGAGTGTGTTGGGGGGCACACCCAAGATAATAAGGTCTTTACTTCATTGTGGACAGATCAAAATCGATCAGCTGGACAGTCACTGTTGTTCTATCATTGAGCTACCTCAGCCCGGCGACCATATGGGCTTGAAAACCGCCATGGCCTGCACTCTCTCCATGGTGCGCACCAATCCAGCACGACCGTCACTACACAAACAGCTGTTTTCGGTGCGTTACACAGTGAGTTTGGTCTGTCAGTGTGAAGCAGTACACTAATTACACTCCCTGATTGATGTATACACATGCAAGATGTTTTAAAGCACTTTAGGCCTGCAATTTAGCAATGCAATGTGATTTCTGCCCTTAAACCCTCCTGTGCGTCAATTCCGGACTTTTGGCGTGTATCCCACTCCGCCATGCCCCCCTCCAGGTGTTTGACCCCTTGAAACATCTTTTCCATCACTTTTGTGGCCTCAATTAGTGTTTGTAGTTTTGAAAGTTCGCCTGCCCATTGAAGTCTATGGCGCAAACTTTGCATGTTCGCAAGTGTATGGCGCAAGTGCATGTTCGCAAACTTTTTTCGCATGTTCGTGTTCGAGGTTTGCAAACCTAAAATCGGAGGTTCGAGACAACTCTATTGGCAATGGCTTGTGCTCGCTCAGTATGGACCCAATCGTTTAAATCCCAAGCAGTCTGTGCTACTTCACATGCGTGAACCATCTACACCTGCACAGTAGCATGGAACCGATCAGGCTGCAAAATCGCTAGATGTATGGCACCTTTAGCTTATGATTTATCTCTCCTTGGGGTTGATTCACTAAACATTGTTAAAATTGCCATGAGCAGACGTCACATGGCAATCTTACTATTATCTACACAAGAACATAACGTGCATTGAGCACATAGTGCAACTCACTTTATGCACACTAAGCGTGTTGCTTCCATAACGTGTGTCACACAATTAATGTAATGCCCTGCCTGTATTGTGTACATAAAGTGAGCTGTGTTATGTGTGCAATACACGTGAGGTTACTTGCAGAAGCAGTTGTAAAATTGCTGTGTGCACACAACATTTTAACATCCTTATCTGCATTAAATCATGATTTATCTATCTCGTTATCTGTTTATCTCATAAATGAACTATCCTTATACAGCAGTGGCAGTGCAGGTGGCAAATAAGCAAGGTGAGACAATGTGAGCTGTTTAAAGCAGGCCTGAACTCAGAACTTCCTCTCTGCTCTCTAAGATAAGCAACAGCATAATAACCTTTAAAGAAAACATTTTTTTGTTACAGCTGATACAAATCCTGCAATAAATCTGCAGTGTGTCTACTAACTTCTTTCATGAAAGCAGACATATTGTTACCATCCTGTGTTTACAAATTAGCTGTTCTGCTATGGCAGAGGAGTTTCCCGAGCTGTCACAGCGGAAAGATTACATTACAGTGGTGATTAGTGACAGATGAGGGGGAATTAGACGGGCAATCTCTCTAAATCCATGCAGGGTGCATTAATCTGTTTTCCTTCTGTCCTGTGCAAGAGTTCAGGTCCACTTAAGCCAATGTAAAAGTTTATAAATAATGTAGAAGAAGGAAGATAACTGGTAAACCATGTGTAATGTACTGCTGTTGCTATAGATACAGTATTTGTTATATAAGATAAAGGATATTGGTGCTGACACAATAATTGAGATGCTGCTGATGTCCACATTTGTTAAAGAGGACCTGAACTCAGAACTTCCTCTTTGCTCTAAAATATACGAAATAGCATAATAACCTTTAAAGAAAAACATTTCTTTGTTACAGCTGATACAAATTCTGCAATAAATATGCACTGTTTCTACTTCCTGCTTTCATGGAAGCAGACATATTGTTAACATCATGTGCTTTCAAATGAGCTTACCTGCCTAATCCGCCATGACATTCAAGAGAGATGGAACAGCACCTCGGCAATCCTCTGTGGGTGTGCGGGAACCAACCCTTTGTACCAACAGGGTGAAGATCCGTCTTGTTCGAAGATAATGGTCTGCACCACATCCAAGTATAAATCATCTTTATTGAAGATCCATAAAATGCTGTGTAGCAGCTACAGCCCGCTGTTTCGGGTTACATGCCCTTTTACGAGCCGCTCAGCACACGGAGTGGCTTGCGAAAGGGCATGTAACTCAAAACAGCAGGCTGTAACTGCTAAACAGCATTTTATGGATCTTCAATAAAGCTGATTTATACTTGAATGTGGTGCGGACCATTGTATTCAAACAAGACTAATCTGCCATGGCAGTCAGCTAACACAGTGAAGAGATCAAATTACAACTTGTGATTAGTCACAGGTGAGGGGGAATTAGACAGGCTAAACTCTCTTAGTACATACAGGGTGCATTTTCTCTGTTTTCATTCTGTCCAGTGCAAAAGTTCAGGTTCACTTTAAAGGATAGTTAGGAAAAGTTTTGGTTACCTTTAAGTCAAGATTTGGAAAACTTTCCCTATATTCACGGGGTTTCCTAAATTCATCTCTTGTGCTTCTCTCTGAAAGATATGAAAATAAGAAACGTTTATTCATCATACAGTAGAACAGTTTCCTGTCCGAGAACTCGGTAGATCTGGTTCCAAGGTCTCATTGAAATAAAAGCTGTTTGCTGAATAAACATAGACATTACCACTTCAGCACTGAGCAAACATGACCCTTGCCTGACAGACAGTATTGATTTACTGTTGGGAATCGCAAAATACAATATTCTCGTTACAGCCTGTTAACACTGGCAAATTAGGTCTGTTTAATAAAGTGGGGCAAAGGTCAGGAACCATCTTTCATTATGTAAAATGCTACAAGCTGACAAATAGCTATCGCTTGTTACAATGCTCACAGCAACCACCTAATAATTCAAACAAATGTTGGATTGCTATAAACAGTCAATTGCTACTGATAAAAAGGAAAATACCACCTGCCACCCTTTCAGGCATCCATCCATTCAGCTGATAAGACACAGTGGTGTTCATTTACTGGGTTTGAAAAACAGTGATGAACAATGAAGAGTTGACCTCCCAGTCCTGGATTAACATTTTGGGGGTGTCTACTATTTTGGAGCAAACGCTCTCAACCCTCACCTGGGTCATAGCAGAACAGTGTGTTGACTGCTAAAAAGGTTAGTGACTTGGAGTTATACTGTACTATTGCAGTCACTTTACACACGCACAAACTCAAACACACACACACAACACTCACACACAGAAACTCCAAAACAGTCACACACAGACACACATACACCTAAATGCAAATACGTATAAACACACACCCACACATACAAAGAAATACACAAACAAACACAGAAACAAACGAAATAGTCACTCATAGTCACACATACACTTACATACAAATACAGAAACTCACACAGAACTGTACAAACGCACACGCGCAAAAAAACACAGACATACACACAGAAACTGAAACACAGACACGCATACATACAAACACTCAGGGCTCTTTTCCACTATGAAACGCGATCATGATTCGCATTTCAAACCAATTTTCACTATGCAATTGCTATTGAGCCACTATACTCAGTATAGTTTACTATAATCACATCCAAAATGCGTCAGGATGACAATTGCGTTTGGGCCAAAATTGCAACACAATTGGATCGCACTAATGGAAATGGCTGCTGCCATTTCTATTAGTTTTACTGTACCCTGCATGTTGCAATTAGTTAGCAATTGGATTTAGATCGCAAAACGCAGGGTAGTAGAAAAAGGCCCTCATACACAGAAATATACATACTCTTCTCTTACAAACACATGCACACAAATACACAAACAAACACATAAACAAACACATTCACAAACACTGACATACTCTCATGGAAGAATTGGAAAATGCACCAGTTGCTGTAAGTGTGGTTCAACAGTAGAAGAAAGTGAAAGCAAAATGAACAGCAGTAATGTTGCCAACTCACAGCCAAGGTTTATGCCTCATGCAGTAATGTGTTGGTGCTACGGTACCAGCGATGATGTAGCACATCTTCCCGCATAGTGGACTTTGGCCAAACAATGTATCTGGATTCTTGGTTGTGGAATGGCTGAAGGCCTTAGGCCAGGGAAGAGCAGGATGGCTTCCTAGTAGGATAAGTCACATTTTAAGTGATAGTTTTATTATTTTTTTTTATAAATTAAAATCTGTAAAGATCAGGATCTTTAGTCAATTACAGATGTCCTACTGATCAAAGAAATGTGTTGTTTTATTTTTTATTATAATTATGTTAATCATCCTGTATACTAATATGCAGGTGTAATTTTGCACGGCATGGATGCATCTGCAAAAGCCGCTCACCCTGGTAGCTTTAGTGTAATAAACTGCAATTAGGGTGACTTAATAGAACAGATTGGCAATTTTTAATTTTAAACGCCCATCTCAATTTATGATTTACCAGTAAACCTGTGATGCTAAAAAGAATTGCTCGCTACAACCGCTGCAGAGCCTCTGCCGGAGATTCCCAAACAAATTGCACACCACAATCCCTGCCACCCAAAACCTGCAAATGGGTCACCGCCACTCATGTGCGCGCACACCAAAGCCTGCCCATCGCAGCGGCCGTTGTGGTGTGGATAATTTAAAGGGTTAAAGAACCACTATCGTGAAAAACTGTAAAATTGCAAATACATACATAGAAGGGATACTGAGGCATGATGAACAAATAGATTTTTGCCATGATTTGAACCTTGCTGACGTGGTCATTACCTACTGCAAAGGAGAGCTGTGTATTCTGGGTATAAACATAATAATGAAAGAGCTACTTAACGCAAACCTGAAACAAAAATAAACTTATGAGATATTGAAAGATAGGGAAAGGGAGCTGTCGCGGGGAACTGGAGGATCGTTCCAGGTATGCGCGGGACAGGATGGCTGCAGGGGTTGAAGCCCCAGGTAAGTGAAAATCTTTTTTTTTTTTTTTTTTTTTTTTTAGGTAATCGTCAGGTTCCCTTTAAAAAACCAAGAAACAGTGGCCCATATGCAATTCACTTTTTCTCCTGAGTTTTCCCCTAGGTGATTTTCATACCTCTTGTCATAAAATGCCAGCAAACAAGAAAATAATTTTAATAGCACTTTTTAACCAACTTTTGGGTCCTTTTTCAATAGTAAAATGCTAAAAAGTTAATTTTAAGAGAAGATGAAAATTATCTCCTAGGAAATATCTCAGGAGAAAAAGTTAATTGCATATGGTCCATTATCTGATATGCTTAGTTTTACTTCAGGATCACTTTCAGTTAAAGAAGACCAGGGCTGTATGCAATTCAAGGTGATAAGAAGTTAAAACATGCAAGCTTCTTATCTCCTCACATCGCTCAGGATTTACCGGCAAATTCAATTATCAGTTTCACCTGAGCGATGTCCTTGTGTAAAGGAGCAAATGAAGAGAAAGATCCGCACCACCTTCAGAAAAGCTTAGTCTGTTTTATTGGAAAAAAACATACAAATTTAAAAAGAACTTTAAGGCAGGACAGTCCACTGTTTCGGGCTCCTGCCCATCTTCATGCTGCCTAGTTCTGAAGTAACATACAAAAACACCAACATATATACAGAGAAACAACCAATCACTGAGTATATACTAATTAGAGGACCTGATGGGAAACAGCCTATTTACATATCTAGTCACACCTCCAACTCCCCCATTGGTGGATCTGAGCAAGATCCAAACATTCAAAAAATTCAAAAAATAACTGTCAATAATGGCTGAATAAAAAAATATCAAAATCAGGCATGCCTCTAAGATGTATTGGCAAGATATCAGCCAAAACGCCATGGTGGAATATGCTGAATAGCAGAAAAAATCCAAAAAGTAACATTTTATTAAAGAAAACAAAACATCAAAATCCGCATGGAAATGACACATAAACGCATCAATACGACGCGACGCCATACCCGCATACGCGTATAGATGACGTAATAATGCATATCCTCTATCTAGACTATTTCAGAAATATGCCAGATGTTGGCTTCGTTACATAGATGATGTTTTTTGTCTGTGGGCGGGGCCACACTCGGCCCTAGTTGATTTTGTCAGTTCCCTGCATTTGAAGTGTCCCTTCATTAAATTGACCATCAATTATCATCAGTTGATGATTTCTTATTTAGACACCATGGTTATCAAGGAAGATGGACACTTGGTGACCGATCTTTTTCGTAAAGAGACCGACAGGAATGCTATTTTACATTTCAGGAGTTTTCACCCGCAGCACATGATCCATAATATCCCTGGTGGACAGTTCCAACGGGTTGACAGAATTGTCAGCCAGGAGGGCAAACAAGACTTGAGGTTGTCCGAAATGGTGGTACGCTTTAAGCAAAGGGGATACCCTACCAAATTACTTCTTAACCAACTTGATAATAGACCAGGTGGGGGTAGGAGAAGGAGAGGCTCTGGTAGACAAGACAAACAAGATAGGGTTGCATTTGTTTCCACTTATAGTGTAGTCAGTAGTCAAGTGGAACGTTGTATTAAACGACATTGGAATATTCTTAGGGATTCATTACCTTATATTAAGGAATTTAATCGCCCCCCTATGTTCTGTTACAAAAGAGCACCCTCCCTTAGGAGTAAATTGGTTCATTCTGATATCAGTATTAATAAACAACCAAAGCAATGTGGCATTTTTCCCTGTTTACAATGTCATATTTGTAATAGCCTCATTAAGGGTGATACCTTTTTTCACCCTATGAGTGGTAAACGATATGCCATACGAGATAGGTACACTTGTGATTCTCGTTGGGTGGTTTATATGCTTAAATGCCCATGTGGTAAGTGCTATGTTGGCCAAACGACACAGAGATTGAAAGATCGTTTGGCCTCGCACATATCTACCATTCGCAAAAAGAATATGGATCAGGCCGTTTCAGAGCATTTTACTACCTTTGGACACAATGTTAGTCAGCTTAGGGTTTGTGTCATCGATGGGGTTAAACAGGATAATAAAGGGGGTGATAGATTGTCTAGATTATTGAAGTTAGAATCTAAATGGATCAGAGAACTTGACACTGTGAATAGTGGGTTAAATAAAGAGTATGATTTGAGACTAGATTGGTGATACTGATAGACTCATAGATATTTATAGGCCTTATTAGCTTTCTTTTATTGGATATTTTTTATTATACTACCAATCATCTGATATACCATTGGTGGAAAGTGCTGAATTGATTTTTTTCATATATGGCATGATTTTTTCATATATGGCATTTTTATGTTTTTGGCATTTTTTGGCATTTTTTCAGCATTTTCTTGGCATTTTTTTGGCATTTATTTGACATTTTTTCGGCTTTTTTTGACATTTTTTCGGCATTTCTTTGGCATTTTTCGGCATTTTTTCGGCATTTTTTGGTGTTTGGTTAATTTTACGCGTATTTTTAGTCGCAAAGATTGCGTATAGTTAGGACGCGTTCATGTGGCACTTTCTAGGCGATTGTTTTATTGATACGTAATTTTTTATACGTTTATGCGTCATTTTTTGAGCGCTTGTCTCATGTGTATATACGTCCGGCATAGATGCGTATTTTTGATCGTCAGTAGTCTAGATAGAGGATATGCATTATTACGTCATCTATACGCGTATGCGGGTATGGCGTCGCGTCGTATTGATGCGTTTATGTGTCATTTCCATGCGGATTTTGATGTTTTGTTTTCTTTAATAAAATGTTACTTTTTGGATTTTTTCTGCTATTCAGCATATTCCACCATGGCGTTTTGGCTGATATCTTGCCAATACATCTTAGAGGCATGCCTGATTTTGATATTTTTTTATTCAGCCATTATTGACAGTTATTTTTTGAATTTTTTGAATGTTTGGATCTTGCTCAGATCCACCAATGGGGGAGTTGGAGGTGTGACTAGATATGTAAATAGGCTGTTTCCCATCAGGTCCTCTAATTAGTATATACTCAGTGATTGGTTGTTTCTCTGTATATATGTTGGTGTTTTTGTATGTTACTTCAGAACTAGGCAGCATGAAGATGGGCAGGAGCCCGAAACAGTGGACTGTCCTGCCTTAAAGTTCTTTTTAAATTTGTATGTTTTTTTTCCAATAAAACAGACTAAGCTTTTCTGAAGGTGGTGCGGATCTTTCTCTTCATTTGCCACAGTTTGAGTCCCATGGTGTCCGGGACTATTAGATCTGCACACCTGACCATCTGAAATTGATGGAAGCCAAGCAAGTGCGACTCCACACTCAAAATTACTGTTGACTTGTGTAAAGGAGCATAACTCAGGCGAGTACTAGGTATTTGTTGAGCGATGCTCCTGTGTGGCCAGCGATGTGGAGCGAGGCATTTGTGCCGTGGAGCTGTCCTTCAGCACCACAGCACTGCTGCCTCGCTCCCCAGGAGATGTGCGGGCATCCGTCACAAGAGCCAGCCTTTGCTCTTACCCACCGTCCGTCGCCTCCCACAGCTTGTCGCTACACGCGGGACCCGCTTTGACCTTCTCTGCTGCCACCGCCATACTCTTCTTAATGGGAGCCCCAGCAGACTTATCTTTGAATCTCCAGCTGGGGCTCCCCATTTGTCCACTAGGTGGCCCAATGAGAATCATCCTGATTCTAATTGGACCAAGGAGAATCATCCTGATTCTAAGGGTTCGTATAGACGTACGATAAAGATCGTTCGTTACGAACGATTCGTGACGTTTACACGATATTCAAATTAGCCCGAAAAGATCGTTCGTAATGAACGATTGTGTACACATGTGAAGGATATAAGTACAAAGTACTGAACGGCGAACGATAGAAAAATGCGTGCGCAAACGGGAGTGACGTTATGACAGGCAATAAGAACATGCGTACTACTCCACAGATAATCTTTATCGGACGATCTTTGTACACACTGCAACAATTGAACGATTATCTTGCGAAAAAATCCGCCGGGTTGGATCGGTCGGATTGAACGATAACGGTCGTTATCGCCCAAAAAAACGATTGTTAGAAAATTTGGAACGCACGATTATCGGTCCGATTGTCGTTATCGTTCGTTTCGAACGATCGTTATCGTACGTGTGTACTCAGCTTAATTGGGCCACTTAGTGGATGGAAGGGAAGCCCCGGCGGGAGACTCAAAGATGCCGTGCCCAGCTCAGAGAATACTATATTGACAGAGATAGCGGAAGAATGAGTGGAGGAGCAGCATGGGACATGCGGCAAGACGGGAACGATGGAGGTATGTTTTTTTGTTACATTTTAAATAGGTAAGGAGTCAAAACTGACTCCTTTAGCTATTTAAATCCCTGGCATCTGGGGTGTCCTTACTAAAGGCGGCTCCCAGATGCCAAAAGCAACCTGCAGACACCGGTGATAGGACTTTTTACCTGCTCAGAGCAAGTGAAAAGTTTACACCTATGTTTGGCGGGAAGCATCGCATCCCGGGGGGTGAAAAATGCAATTGCATAGGGGGCAAGGAACTCGCTGGGTGATTATATTGTCCAGCGAGTTGTTTACCACCCGGGGGGTGTGAAATGCAATTGCATTAGACGATGTTACTGACACCTAATTTAACCTCCCTGGCGTTCTGGGTAATGCGTACATAGGTACGCATTACCCATTTTGTTAAATATTTTTTTTCCCGCTTGCTGGAGCTAGCGTATTGCTAGCTGCAGCAGTACGCCATGCCGTCCGCGTCCGCATCCACCCTCCCAATCCCCGCCGACCATACTTACGCGTCCGAGATCCCGCGAGAAGCATGACTTCCTATCGTCGCTTCTCCCGTCACCACGGTGATGATCGGACATGAAGTCATCGACGTCATGACATCATGGGGAGCTCCGATCCTTCCCATTGCGCAGCCTGGCGGTGATTCGCCAGGCTGCGCTAGGCGTTTGGGGGGGGGGGGGAACAGCCCCTTTCACGGCGGATCGACGGGTAGCAGCGAGTTTTCTCCTAGGTGATATTTTTAAATTTGTCAATAAAATGCCTTTAAGCCACCAGAAAGCAAGAAAATACTCACAATTATTTTGATAATACTTTTGCACTTACTTCTCAGTAATTTTTCAGTTGAAAAATGCTGGAAAATTATTTAAAATAGAAGATGAAAAATTATCTCCTAGGAGAAAACATAGGAGAAAATTGGAATTGCATATGGCCCCTTGTTTGATAATAATTGTTTCTGTCTAAGATGTCAATAATATTTTACCATATGTATTTGTTGAAAACACAGTTTGGCCTCTTGAAAAGTAAACAACTATATAAAATAAGCATAGTTCCATTTTAATGTTTTCTTTTTCTGTTTTCGAGAGGTATTAAGCATTGTTATCTTTAGCTCCAAAATGCAGGTTGGAGTATTTAATTTAAGGTGCACAGGGAGATTAGTATTAACACTGAGTACTAAATTAAAATGTCACTCCACATAGCAGGAAATAAGCAAAAACATAATTTGATGTAAACAAATCCTTTAGAATAAACCCATAATTAAATTCATGCAGCTTTGCTAAATTTATAATAACCATTTTAGATGCTTAGTGCCATGTAAACCTACTTAAACTAAGCTATTCCTGAAATGACTATTCCAAGTTAAATGTATATATTTTTCATACATTTTCCACAATAAGTGGGAGTTCTAAAGGAAAAGAAAATGAATGTCATTCAGATGCCTATGTCATTTTTTCGATACTCAGTACAAGCATTTAACATCATTTAGTAAGCATTCATATAATTTCCCAAATGTTTCCACGCCTGTAAATTCCTTAAAAAATGCTCTCTAAATTCTCAGAGAAATATGAATTAACACTTTGTAAGGCTTCACTTCACGTACAACACCTGGAACCACAAACATTGCAGCTGACATTTTCCAAATGTAAAATCTCACAACTGTCAGACAAGAATGACTCTCATCATTTGCTGTTGTGAATAATATTGATACAAGGCAGATGTCTGCAAAACATTCTTAACCCTCTCAAATGTCCATTAACCAATTCACCAGTAAGGGGTTTTTCCCCTTATGGACTAGAGCAATTTTTCACATTTCAGCGCTTCTATCTTTTTCATTCAACAATAACGTTATCACTACTTACCACAACTGGTTATTACAACGTTTAAAATATGCCCCTAGTACAATGTATGATGACAATATTTTATTTGGAAATAAAAGTGTATTTTTTTCTGTGTTGTGTCCGTCACTAATTACAAGCCATTATTTGCAAAAATAACAGTCATATACCTTCATGACATACGTATTAGAAAAGTTGAGTGCCTAAGGAAACTATTTATGTTTTTTTTTTTTAAATGTCACTTTTTTATTTTTTTTACAAGTGTTTTATTTTGATAACTATGGGACGGGAGGTAAGGGGTTAATTAATGGAGTATTGTAAGTATTTTTTATAGAAAAAAAAAGTTTGCTTTCTTAAAACAGAAAGAATTTGCGATAATTCAGGTTGGAGTGAGCTTGAGATGTCTCCCAGTGCATCACTGCTGAATATATGCAAATTAACCATTGTTACCCTTAGAAGCTAAACACACCTCCAGAACCGCTGGAATGCAATGATGTGTCAGCTTGTTAATTTGTACAGGGCCATAATAATCCAACATGCATACAGGCTGTTATTTAATGCAATGTATGTAGGTGTAATTTTACTATTTAGCCACTAGATGTCCCCCCCACTTTATTCCTCCTGTGTACTGTGAACAGTACACAGAGGAAGGAATGTGTGTATGTTTTTTTTACAAGTGTTTTATTTTGATAACTATGGGACGGGAGGTAAGGGGTTAATTAATGGAGTATTGTAAGTATTTTTTATAGGAAAAAAAAGTTTGCTTTCTTAAAACAGAAAGAATTTGCGATAATTCAGGTTGGAGTGAGCTTGAGATGTCTCCCAGTGCATCACTGCTGAATATATGCAAATTAACCATTGTACCCTTAGAAGCTAAACACACCTCCAGATCCGCTGGAATGCAATGATGTGTCAGCTTGTTAATTTGTACAGGGCCATAATAATCCAACATGCATACAGGCTGTTATTTAATGCAATGTATGTAGGTGTAATTTTACTATTTAGCCACTAGATGTCCCCCCCACTTTATTCCTCCTGTGTACTGTGAACACTACACAGAGGAAGGAATGTGTGTATGTTTTACTTTCACTTTTGTCAATGACCACAGGCATCTCAATGATGCTGGTGATCATTGATCACAGGCACTTAGATTGGTGAATGGGAACTGTGTACTAATGGGTGGCGATGTAAATATGTGTGTGAGCTAATGCAAGAGTGTGTGCTGCGGTGAGATACGTATATCTACACCCCTGGATCTAAGAAGAACTCTCCGGGGACGTAGATATACTCTAGTAAATTCATTGAAGGACCACTGTTGTGAAAATCTTAAAATTTAAAATATATGTAAACACATATAAACAAGAAGTACAATTCTTCCAGAGTAAAAAGAGCCATAAATTACTTTTATCCTATATTGCTGTCACGGTAGTAGAAGTCTGACATTACCGACAGGTTTTGGGCTAGTCCATCTCTCCATAGGGGATTCTCAGCATGGCCTTTATTCTTTATAAAGACACTCCCTGAAATAGATTTATATAAAGATGCTGGCCAGCCTCCCTGCTCACCGTACACTTTTTTGGCAGTTGGACAGAGCTACTGCCCTGCCCTTCACTAAATGCTTTTGAAAATAAAGAAAACCAAACCCTGAAAACCTCCATAAAGAGATGGGCTTTCCCAAAACCTGCTAGTTCTGACAGACCTCTACTACCTACTGTAAAGGACAGCAACATAGGAGAAAAGTAATTTATGTCCCATTTTACTTGGGAAGAAATGTACTTCTTATCTGTATATGTTTACAGTGGCCAACACAACATCCCAAAATAAACAAGATTGTTGGTGCCACATATACAACAGGCGTGTGGTTTAAGCCCCTCTTCCAGCGTCAAGACCAATATCCTAGAGGCCTTGATGCCAGCAAAGGGTCTTAACCCGCATGCCTGTTGGATTTGTGGCACCAACAATCTCATTATTTTATTTATTTGGATGTTGTGTTAGACGCTGGAGATCTGTGAGTTTTGAGTCCACGTTCCTATTTTGCTATCCTTTAAATAGGTCAAGGCATTCATTTTTGACTTCCTACCTATTTAAAGTTAAAAAAGATGAATATTAATAAAAAAAAAACTGTATTTTTTTTCATCTGTCTCCTTCTTTCTTCTGATTTTTTCTTTCTTCTTTTTCTTGATTGCAGCTTTTTCCTGTGTATTTAAAGGGTAGGCATTTGGTGGTCTCTTTAGTAAAGGAGGCTCCCAGATGCCAACTTAAGCCAGGGACTGGAGCAGATGAGCTATCTGGACTTTTCCCTGCTCCACGTAGGTGAAACGTTACCGCTCATTTGCCTTCATGTTTTATAGAAAGCATCACTTCCCAGCAGCATGAAAGGGGAAGTTGAACAGGGAGAAAAGAACTTGCTTGGTTTATTTCTGCCCTGCAGGGTGAAAAGGGCAATTGGATTTCAGAACTCACCAGCACTCAACTCTAGCAAGTTTAGGAGTTGGAAAGGGCCTTATGTGTTCAAATACTGTGTTAGGGTAGTTAGGGTGTCCGATGTTTGGCTCCTCGGCACGACCATAACTAAGGACCTAATGTGGGAGCAGAAAACCTTCAAAATACGTAAGAAAGTCCAGCAGAGGTTATTCTTCCTGCACCAACTGAAGAAATTTGGTATGTCACATGAGCTGCTGACCAGCTTTTATATTGTTACCACGGAATCCATTCTCTGCTCCTCCATTTTCATCTGGTATGGTATACTGGTGCATCCATCAAGCACAAGCATAAACTCCAAAGAGTAATTAATGCTGCGGAAAAGGTAATAGGTTTTTCCCTCCAGCTGTTAGACCTCCTCCGCACGGCGAGACTGGGGTTGAGGGCCTCCAAGATTTCGCACAAACCAAGATTTCACTCCTGCCATCGGGCCAAGGTTAAAGAACCATCTCCTCCAGAACTACCAGGCGTAGGAACACATTCTTCCCTCCAGCTGTCCTCCACTCCTCCCACTAGTTACACCCATGGCACTCCAGCCCCTAGCCAGTGCTCTGACCTTTTGTCACTCCTGGCCAGCACTGCCCCACACCCCAGTTGCTAGCACTCTCAATGGATGACCCCCTGAATGTGTCCTGCTGTGCCAACCCAAATGTACATTTTATGTTTTTATAGGTACTGGGGGGGGGGGGGGGGGTGCTGCTTAGAGTGTTATATGACCAATATTATCTTATATTATCTTCTGGACCTAATTTTCACTACTGTAAATGGTAGTCCAATTTGTGCATGTATCAAATTGAAATAAATTAATGTAAGTAATTCTTCCTCCTGCTGCAACCATCTAAGGTGGGGTTTTCCCCTTTCCCCACCTTCCAGGGGTAAAAAAATCTATACATACAATAAGAGACCCCCTGAATGAAGGCTGCTATGCCCACCCAAATGTACATTTTATGTTTTGTCAAGTACTGTCTGTCTATGTAACAATGTATGCTGCTATGCCCAGCCCATCTCAATGTATGCTTCTAAAGAGTCATACGTGACGAAACTAGTAAGGCGTGGCCTCTAGCGTGGAGCCGGCGGGGAGACGTGAGTAAACTTGTCCGGACGATTGAGGATTTGTACAATGCGCATTATTGTTTGGAGAAATGTGAGTGCACCTAAATGAATTTTAACGTTTAAATAAAACAGTATTACGCTATGTTAGCGTTTGTATTAAGTTTTTAGGACCTAACATCTGTGGAAGATCTCTCACTGTTACAAGCGCTGTTGCTGGTCTTTTCATGTGATCAGCCACATCATCTGGTGAGCGGCTACCAATATTTTTAACCCTGTTTGGTGGAGGGGTTTGTTTCCACACTTGTGTTCCACTTGTTGGGTGATGAAATAATACCTTTCTGGACGGAATTACGCTATGTGTGCATATCTGTTTTGAGTTCCAGATCCAGTCATTTTGAAGATATTCGGTGACAAGAGTTTGCTGAATTGTGCATTTGCTGATCTGTCATTTAATCAGCCACCCTTTATGGTGAGAGTATACTGTGCGGATACTGTTGCTGAAAGTGACCCTTCTACTTTAAAGTTTAAACCATGTACTGATGTTGAGCGCCTGCACACTCGATATATAAACCATCTCAATGTATATCTTACGTTTTGTCAAGTACTGTCTGCCTATTTAATAATGTACAGTATGTTGGTATGCCCATCTTAATGTCCATCTTATGTTTGTCAAGCACTGTCTGTCTATGTAACAATTGCTATGCCATGTGTACCGCAACCAATCCCCTGTACGACAATCCTCGTAGTTGGCAAATAAAGTCAAATCTATTCTATTCTATTAAGAAAATTTTGACCATAAAGCAAATAATTAGACTGAAAAAAATAACAACATTTTTAACCTGAACAGAACCTTTGGGTTGGTTTAGGTCACCACCTTGACTCCACACTTTAAATGTTTTAATCAATAATGACTTTGGCCCTCTTGCATAAATGAAGGCGCCTCTCTCTCTCTCTTCCTTTGCCATGGCATTAAGGCTGTAACCCTGTTTGCCAATATTGCTCAATATGTTGTTGGCATGACCTGGATTCACCTTACTTTCAATAGTAGTCAATGCCTTAGTGATTACTGGTTTATTCAGAAAGCCATAAAAAAATAATCATTATGTGCAAATTATAACAGCACAAAGAAAAATAACTAGAAAAATAATAATAATGTTTTATCCTTGGTAGAATTCTCAGCATAGTAATAAGCATGACCTGTTCCTGATGACCACAGCGTTAGAAACAAGGAGAGGAGAAAAGGGTTCCAGAAGATATTTCCCAATCCACTCAACTTTCTGTTGGGAGAAGTGATAGGTAAAGTTGAAACTTACACATTTAGACCTGCACCTGATGCAAACCTGCAATCTGCACCTCTTTCAAATCCTCAACGCATTCAATAGTCTGAAACTGTAACCCTACTCATGAGATTTCTTATATACAATATATTTTCTTTTTGCCAAGAGCTGTTTAATTCAACTCTGGACACATTTTCCAAGTAAAACATGTGTATAGCTGCCCACAATATGGTACTTAAAGATGAAATTATGTCTATGCTCCCCTAATGGGAAGAATTGATATCAGCAGCACCACGTAGATGTATTTAAAGCTCTTTATTGCATAAAAGAGGTAAAGCCAGGGACAGTGACAGGCGCTGTTTCAGAGGTATACTCCTTCCTCAAGCTGTGTAGGCTCACTCACTATGCTCCCCTAACGGACATGGCTCCAATGAAACCTTTTATTTTTTTGAAGGGCACGGAGCGGTGAAGGAGTGTTGTTCTTTTCTTAGGCCTCTTTTTCACGGACAGTTAATAGACAGTGAGATGCCTCTCAAACTCTCACAACTGCTCACTGCTGCCTGTTAGGGCTGGGCATCAGGAAGGGGATTTGTGCAGGGGGGATGGTTAGGCATCCGGAAGGGTTTTTTTTTTTTGAAGGGGAAGACGGTTAGAGTTAGGTGTCAGGAAGGGGGAGTGTGCAGGGGGAGACACTTAGGTTTAGGCATCAGGATGGGGGTATGTGCAGGGGGAGATACTTAGGGTTAGGCATCAGGAAGGGGTTTTGTACAAGAGGAACAGTTAGGGTTGGGCTTCAGGAAGGGGGTTTATGCAGGGGGATTGTTAGGGTCAGCCGTTCGGAAGGTTTTTTTTTAAAAGGGGAAGACGGTTAGGATTAGGTGTCAGGAAGGGGGATTGTGCAGGGGGAGACACTTGGGGTTATGCATCAAGATGGGGGTTTGTGCAGGGGGGGACACTTAGGGTTAGGCGTCAGGATGGGTGTATGTGCAGTGGGGTATGGTTAGGGTAAGGCATCAGGAAGGGGGTTTGTGCAGTGCAGGGGGGGTTTGTGCAGTGGGGTGTAAGGGATCACTCCTCTCAGCCACAGTATGGTCTGAGGCGGAGACAGAGGTAGAGTCAGCTGACAATTAGGCAGGGGTTTATGTAATAAATAATAATATGTGGATGCTGACCCTGCCTTGGATTGAACCCTGGTCTCTCACATCGGAGGCAGTGCTCTCGCCACTGTGCTATAGCTGAGACACTGTCAGGATGTTTTGCTGGTTAGTATTGGTTACCAGTTGACATATATTGCCACCCGTGTCAGCTGATCTCTCTCTCAGCTGATATTTAAACTAGATTAATGCCTGCGTGTGATTGGCTGTTGTGTGCATGCGGCTGGCCACTGATTGGTTGCCTGATATATTTAAGGTTACTGAGTGCACTTTGACTTTGCCCGTGTTAGTGTATTCTTCTGCTTACTGCTGGGTGCTCTTTGAAAACTTGTGGATTGATTTTCTGCACTTTGACTTACTGCTTGTCACTGGACTTTGCCTGTTTGCTGCCTGCCCTGACCAACTGCCTGTTATTGGATTCTGCCTGTTTGCTGCCTGAACTAATCTATTGCTTGTTACTGCACTCTGCCTGTTTGCTGCCTGCCCTGTCCATTGGATTGCATGACCTTGATTTCTGCCTAGCCCTTCTGTACCATGACATTTATATAGTACTCCTGTGTTCTGGAATTTATCTCATTCTGCCCTGGAACCTGCATACCAATAAGCTATTGCTTCTGGACTTCTGGGAGTGTTAGCTAGTCTGACGCATTTGCATACAATGTGTACCTGAATATCAGCAAGTCCTGACATGGAGAATGATTAGGATTAGGCGACAGGAAGGGTTTTTGTGCAGGGGGAGGGGGCGTTAGGGTTAGGTGTCAGGGGCAGGGTCCTGTGTGAAAGTAGTGTTAGGTTTAAGTATAGTAAAATATTGGTAATAATTACTGATATTTTATGATTGAAAATGAACACTTTAAATAGTAGAATATCAATAATTGTACCGGTATTCTACTATTGACAGTTTACATGCGCCTGGTTTTCCCAGGTGCCTGTTCTTCACTTCCTTGCTGAGCATAGCTAAGGCTTCTCTGCCCAAGAAGTTTAGGTTGTCCTGTCTTAAGATAGGGTTGCAAATTTCTGAACCTTTGTAAAAACATTTCATACAAAGTAAAAAGTAAAAATAGCTCTCTTGATGATGGTTAACATTTGCATGTAAGGTCTCATATTTATGCCTAAACTAAGCAATGTACTGTATATCTGGGCATTCCTTCGCCTAGAACAGACGAGGTCACTCAGATTTGTAAAGAAACATCTTCTAGATTAAGGGACAAATCCCTTATTAAGGGACAAATAAACAAAAATCAACTTACCTTGGGCTTCCTCCATCCCCTGGCAGCCGTACTGTGCCCTGGCCGCAGCTCCGCTCCACGCTGGTGTCCCGGTGTCCCCTCTAGTCTCAGAGGCCTAGTTGCACTCCACCATGTGTCTCATGTAGTCGCTCTGAAGTCACCCGGACTGTACTGCGCAGGCGCAGTAGTTCTGCACATGCGCAGTACAATCCAGATGAAGTCAGTGCAACTCCCTGAGCCACACATTGGAGCGCAGGCAGATGCTGACCTGGTGAGGTCGGCATCTGCACTGGAGGAGACCAGGAGCCACCGGAGCTGCAGTGAGGGCACAGGATGGCTGCCAGGGGCAGGAATAAGTTTATTTCTGTTTATTTTTTTGCCTGGACCTTTCCTTTAACCACTTCAGGACCAAAAAACAACAACATACAGATAAGTTAATTGGCTTCCCCCTTAATTTGCCCTACACTAAGATACATGCACTACAGGATTCATACAGACATATGGCTATGGCAGGGATTGAATTGTGAGCCCCTCAGAGGGACAGGCCATATATAGTCTGTGCAGCGCTGCATAAGATTTCAGCGCTATATAAATATGAGATTAATAAATACTAAAAATAACAGCCTGCCAGCTCCAATCTCTGGCTGGCAGGCTGATCGCTGGGGCGATCTCCCATGCGAGCTCCCATGAAATCTCACTCCTCGCAAGATGACGCCATATGGCGTCGCGGAGGAACAACAAAGCCTCTCTGCTGCCGCCATCCTGCGTTAGGTGGTCGGCAAGAGGTTAAAAAAAAAGAAAACATACAGGTGAAGTTGCCTTTTTTTTCCTTCAGATGCGCTGATGAGATGTTTCTGTCTTCTCATATCTCCATATAGGAACCAATGCAAATCATCAAAGTTTACTGTTTAAAACTAAAAATTTAAAAGCGCAGTTAGCATGTAATATAAACAGTTAGTAAAAGAAAATTCTGAACATCTTGTTTGATCTCATAAATAAAGGATTAAGTAGGCCAAGGTGCATAGGGAACTGCCTTCTGTAATTTGTTTTGGCTACTGTGTTGCTAAAGCAAAAGATAACGCATACTGCTGACCTCTTATGTAAAGGCTACTGACTGGTGTTGTCCCATGCAAAGTCTTGTGCATCCCTGGACCTGGTTATGTAATAACACCTGTGTAGAAACTGATTTACATCACTGTGATATTATACCTGCAAGTCAAATTTCCAACTAAACATAAGAATCTAAATTTCTGCTAAAACAAACAGTTGGGCTGAAGTGCCAAGTTATTATTTCGCAATAATACCAACATAAAGAGGAACTGTCACGAAAATCTTAAAATTTAAAACACATACAAATAAGAAGTTCATTTCTCACAGAGTAAAATGAGCCATAAATCACTTTTCTCCAATGTCGCTGTCACTTACAGTAGGTTGTAAAAATCTGATATTACCGACAGGTTTTGGGCTAGTCCATCTCTTCATGGGGGATTCTCAGCATTGCCTTTATTCTTTATAAAGACATTCCCTGAAAGAGATTTATACAATGATGCTGGCCGGCCTCCCTGCTTGCTGCACACTATTTTGGCAGTTGGACGGAGCAACTGCCATTCACTAAAAGCTTTTGAAAATTAAAAAAAAACCTGAGAACCACAATATAAAATGATGGGCTAGTCCAAAATCTGTCGGTAATGTCAGATTTTTACTACTTACTGTAAGTGATAGCAACGTAGGAGAAAAGTGATTTTTGCCTCATTTTACTCTGGTAAAATGTACTTCTTATTTGTATGGGTTTTACATTTTTAAGATTTTTGCGACAGTTCCTCTTAAAGTCCATTGTTGAAATGCATCTGAGAATCCCAACATGGAAGCAGAAGAGGACGAAAAGGGTAATATTGTTAGGTTAGCTCAGTAGTGTAGTGCCTAGGTTCCCAACACGTAGTACCCAAATGAGTTTGGTTCAGGTGTATCCTATCTTATCATAGTCAAATGCAGAAAGTAGTAAGAATCTGAGATTAAGGCTACTTACACACCAGGACGTTGCGTTTAGGGGACGTTATAGGGCACATAACGTGCCCCTAACGCAACGCCTGGTGGTGTTGGAGCAGGACGCTACCAAGAGCCGCGTTACAAGCAGCTCTTGGTGCGCCTGCTCTGTCGGAGGCACTGCGGAGAGCACGTGAGCGGAGCTCTCCGCATTACGCGGTCCCGCCAGCCAATCCGCGGCTGCTCCAGGATGTAAACACTGCAAGTGCAGTGAATAATAAGTAACCATGTGCCTGGCTACGTAGCGGCCTCTCCCCGCCTCCTCTCCGCCCATAAAATGAAAAAAAAAAACAAAAAAAACTACTGAGCATGTGCAAACAGTCTAACGCGGCATAGCCGCGTGTAAAGTACTGCATGCAGTACGTTATGTAGACGTGCTGCGTTACAATGTAATGCAACGTGGGCACTGTGAACAGCCCATTGATTTTTCATTGCTGTGCGTTGGGGTGCGTTACAGGCTGCTCTAACGTGCGCCTGTCACGTCCCACTGTGAAAGCAGCCTAAAAAACCATTAATTACAGAATGTGTAAACTAAACTAACCTGAGTAAGTATTTATAATTAGCATCAAAGAATGTTTGAAAAGCAATCACACACACACACACACACACACACACACACACACACACACACACACACACACACACACACACACACACACACACACACACACACACACACACACACACACACACACACACACACACACACACACACACACACACACACACACACACACACACACACACACACACACACACACACACACACACACACACACACACACACACACACACACACACACACACACACACACACACACACACACGCGAAAGTTTGGGCAACCTTGTTAATCGTCATGATTTTCCTGTATAAATTGTTGGTTGTTACGATAAAAAAGGTCAGTTAAATATATCATATAGGAGGCACACACAGTGATATTTGAGAAGTGAAATAAAGTTTATTGGGTATACAGAAAGTGCGCAATAATTGTTTAAATTAAATTAGGCAGGTGCATAAATTTGGGCACTGTTGTCATTTTATTGATTCCAAAACATTTAGAACTAACTATAGGAACTCAAACCGCTGACCTACATACACAGATGAATACAATTATGAGAGAGTATTTAATGAGGTCAATTGTACGTTTCCCTCCTCTTTTAATTGGGTGCATATCATTTTGGCGCCACTCAGTTCGGCGCGGTGAGAGCCGAATGACAGCTCTCATTGCTGCCGCTAAACTCAGAGGCGGCGTTAAATACTATTCCCCCTCCGAGTTGTCACAACTCGGAGAGAAATGTAATACCGGGTCTGGCAGCCGCCATAGCCCTGAATTACTGCTACGCGCCCCTGCTACCTACAGTAAAATATGGTGGTGGATTCATGCTGTGGGGCTGTGTGGCCAGTGCAGGGACTGGGAATCTTGTCGAAGTTGAGTGACGTATGGATTCCACTCAGAATCAGCAGATTTTGGAGACCAATGTCCAGGAATCAGTGACAAAGCTGAAGCTGCGCCGGGGCTGGATCTTTCAACAAGACAATGACCCTAAGGGCCCTTTCACACCACAGGCTATTTTGAACGTTTTAACGCACCGTCTTTTTTTTGCGTTAACCAAGGTAAAATGAAAGTCCATAGACTTTAATTTTACCTTTCACATCTAACGTTGCGTTTTACTGCGTTGCGTTACAACGCTCCGGGGCGCATTTTATCGTCCAACGTCGGTGTTATGCGTTGCAATTCTAGTCAACGTAAAACGAGCACTTTAAAAAAAGTGTGCGTTTTTACTGCGTTGCGACGCATAGTTTCTCTCCCAGAATGCAAGAAAACTGTTTCCTGTGCGTCACTTCCTTTTCCCGCTGGCTGGAGGAATGTGGAGAGAGCGGCGAGGAGGTTGTGGCGCAGATCAAGAGATAGCAGGACAGTGTGAGGAACTTGGAGGAAAGAGGTGGACGCCAAGTGATCTCTGGAGGACAGAGGAGGCTGTTGTGTAGTGGAAAATGCCTCCCAAACACCACTACTACGACATAGAGGATCTGATAGTGAAGGTGCAGGAATATCCTGCCTTATATGACAAAGGGCACGAAGAGTTTAAGAAGAAGAAGACAAAATACAAGTACTGGAGAAAGATTGCTTCAGAGCTGTGTACTGTCGATTTGCCTTTGTGAAGTGAGGATGAAAAAGATGCAAAGGGTTAGTGATAATGGTGTTTGCTCAATGCATAAGAATATAGGACACCCATGTTATTCTAGAAATAAAAACACATATGTATGTAGATAAATACTACTCCTACTTACATAACACATGTATTGTGCTATCCATGTACGGATTCCTGTGACTTTTACAAGGAAAAGCAGTGGCCATTTCTCTAAGCTAATATGACATAATACGCTCCCTGACTCTTGTTGTCCCCCCTCTCATGTCTCTTGCTCGTGGTGTATTCATTAGCTGCCCTTGTCCCACAGTCTTCATACACTCCTACTGAGGTGAATACAATTTGCATGCAATCTGCGCCAAGCCTTGTGTCTCACAGTTCTTGCATGCATTGGCTGTTCTGGTCTGTTATTGGCTGGTCTGTTACGAGCCACTTTCTGCAAATGTTTTTTTTTTTTTTTTCATTTTTGTACATTTTTTTTTTAATTAATCATGTTTGTTTCTAGTGGCTGAAGTGAAATTGAAGTGGCGACATGTCAGAGATAATTATGTGAAGGATCTGAAGTTAGAGAGAAAAGAACAGAGAAGTGGGTCTGAACGGTCCAAGGGACACTGTAGGTTGGTCAGGGGAAAATGAGTTGAAGTTACCCGGGGCTTCTAATGGTCCCCCACAGACATCCTGTGCCCGCACAGCCACTCCCCAATGCTCCGGGCCTGGCTCCGGTTCACTTCTGGAATTTCAGACTTTAAAGTCTGAAAACCACTGCACCTGCATTACCGTGTCCTCACTCCCGCTCATGGCACCAGGAGCGTTGTGCAGGCCCAGTATGGTCTGTACCTGCGCCGTGCGCTCCTGATGACATCAGGGGAAGCGAGGACACGGCAATGCAGGAGCAGTGATTTTCAGACTTTAAAGGAATACTGTAGGGGTTGGGGGGAAATGAGTTGCACTTACCCGGGGCTTCTAATGGTCCCCCGCAGACATCCTGTGCCCCCGCAGCCACTCACCGATGCTCCGGCCCCGCCTCCGCTTCACTGCTGGAATTTCAGAATTTAAAGTCAGAAAACCACTGCGCCTGTGTTGCCGTGTCCTCGCTCCTGCTGACATCACCAGGAGCGTACTGCGCAGGGCGCAGACCGTACTGGGCTTGTGCTATACACTCCTGGTGACGTCAGTGGGTGTGAGGACATGGCAATGCAGGCGCAGTGGTTTTCATACTTTAAAGTCTGAAATTCCAGAAGTGAACCGGAGGCGGGGCCGGAGCATCGGTGAGTGGCTGCGGGAGAACAGGATGTCTGCGGGGGACCATTAGAAGCCACGGGTTAGTGTTGGGCGAACAGTGTTCGCCACTGTTCGGGTTCTGCAGAACATCACCCTGTTCGGGTGATGTTCGAGTTCGGCCGAACACCTGATGGTGTTCGGCCAAACTGTTCGGCCATATGGCCGAACTAAGAGCGCATGGCCGAACGTTACCCGAACGTTCGGCTAGCGCTGTGATTGGCCGAACGGGTCACGTGTAGTGTTGGGGGAACATCTAGATGTTCGGGTTCGGGCCGAACATGGCCGCGATGTTCGGGTGTTCGAGCCGAACTCCGAACATAATGGAAGTCAATGGGGACCCGAACTTTCGTGCTTTGTAAAGCCTCCTTACATGCTACATACCCCAAATTTACAGGGTATGTGCACATTGGGAGTGGGTACAAGAGGAAAACAAATTTAGCAAAAAGAGCTTATAGTTTTTAAGAAAATCGATTTTAAAGTTTCAAAGGGAAAACTGTCTTTTAAATGCGGGAAATGTCTGTTTTCTTTGCACAGGTAACATGCTTTTTGTCGGCATGCAGTCATAAATGTAATACATATAAGAGGTTCCAGGAAAAGGGACCGGTAACGCTAACCCAGCAGCAGCACACATGATGGAACAGGAGGAGGGTGGCGCAGGAGGAGAAGGCCACGCTTTGAGACACAACAACCCAGGCCTTGCATGAGGACAAGAAGCGTGCGGATAGCAATTTGCATTTTGTCGCCATGCAGTCATAAATGTAATACAGATGAGAGGTTCAATAAACAGGGACCGGAAACGCTAACCCATCACAGATGTTCATTGTTCATGTTACTTGGTTGGGGTCCGGGAGTGTTGCGTAGTCGTTTCCAATCCAGGATTGATTCATTTTAATTTGAGTCAGACGGTCTGCATTTTCTGTGGAGAGGCGGATACGCCGATCTGTGACGATGCCTCCGGCAGCACTGAAACAGCGTTCCGACATAACGCTGGCTGCCGGGCAAGCCAGCACCTCTATTGCGTACATTGCCAGTTTGTGCCAGGTGTCTAGCTTCGATACCCAATAGTTGAAGGGTGCAGATGGATTGTTCAACACAGCTATGCCATCTGACATGTAGTCCTTGACCATCTTCTCCAGGCGATCGGTGTTGGAGGTGGATCTGCACGCTTGCTGTTCTGTGTGCTGCTGCATGGGTGTCAGAAAATTTTCCCACTCCAAGGACACTGCCGATACCATTCCCTTTTGGGCACTAGCTGCGGCTTGTGTTGTTTGCTGCCCTCCTGGTCGTCCTGGGTTTGCGGAAGTCAGTCTGTCGGCGTACAACTGGCTAGAGGAGGGGGAGGATGTCAATCTCCTCTCTAAAGTCTCCACAAGGGCCTGCTGGTATTCTTCCATTTTGACCTGTCTGACTCTTTCTTCAAGCAGTTTTGGAACATTGTGTTTGTACCGTGGATCCAGAAGGGTATAAACCCAGTAATTGGTGTTGTCCAGAATGCGCACAATGCGTGGGTCGCGTTCAATGCAGTCCTAGGCCGAAGAGGTCATAGCCTAGGGTCACAAAAACCTGTTTATTTGGGCAATTTCAATGGTAGTGATGCTGACGTACATAAATCTCAGCCATGGCCGTTAGCAACGTCTGAATTTCACGAAATGTCTCATGCAGGTAGAAGACATATTGTTAGACTTGGATTCCAAACATGGGGTCCCTACATCTCTGCAAACCAGAGTTACAGGGGTCCAAAATTGGTAAAATCCCCCACGATTGAACGCGACCCACGCATTGTGCGCATTCTGGACAACACCAATTACTGGGTTTATACCCTTCTGGATCCACGGTACAAACACAATGTTCCAAAACTGCTTGAAGAAAGAGTCAGACAGGTCAAAATGGAAGAATACCAGCAGGCCCTTGTGGAGACTTTAGAGAGGAGATTGACATCCTCCCCCTCCTCTAGCCAGTTGTACGCCGACAGACTGACTTCCGCAAACCCAGGACGACCAGGAGGGCAGCAAACACCACAAGCCGCAGCTAGTGCCCAAAAGGTAATGGTATCGGCAGTGTCCTTGGAGTGGGAAAATTTTCTGACACCCATGCAGCAGCACACAGAACAGCAAGCGTGCAGATCCACCTCCAACACCGATCGCCTGGAGAAGATGGTCAAGGACTACATGTCAGATGGCATAGCTGTGTTGAACAATCCATCTGCACCCTTCAACTATTGGGTATCGAAGCTAGACACCTGGCACAAACTGGCAATGTACGCAATAGAGGTGCTGGCTTGCCCGGCAGCCAGCGTTATGTCGGTTTCTGTCAGGGGCCTGAACGGAGAAACAGGGTTTGACCACAGTTTGCAGTATACAGACACTGGAACCAGGAATTAAGGTGCAAAAATAATGTTTTATTGCAAATGCAATAATGCGAGCATACATACAAGCGTGAATGTAAATACCATACCACATATGCACAGCACACAATATATACACAAATAACCCGGGAAGCAGTGACAAAATATATATATATATAACACCTAACTATCTAACTATCTATTTACAAACGGTGTGCACGAGATATATATGTACAAGCAATGATATACAACAACGCGGTATCAAAAGGAGCAGGCAAAGACAGGTCAAAACGGAATAAAGTCAGCAACAGGTAATCAGATACATACAAGGTACAGAGGAGTAAGCATAAGCAGAGTCAGGACAAGCAGAGGTTCAGTAGCAGATAATCAGATCACAGGGCAGGGTACAAGAAACCAGGTATCAGGAACAGGGGTGACCAGAGACTCAGACCTGTAACAAGGAAGTTCTGGCCATGACTTGCAGGAAGAGGCAGACTTATATAGTCCATGTAATAGGAAGCATCTGGTGGTAATTGCTCAGAGACACATTAGAGGCCTCTGCAGGCCATACAAAGAACTGCAAGTCCTTAAATGTAATGATAAGCCACCTGCTGGTGGATAGTGGAAGTCCAGGGCAGTCCAACTCAATACCACCACCAGCAGGCAGGAGATGATACAGTATGAATCGTAACAGTACCCCCCCTGAAGGAGCGGCCTCAGGACGCTCCACAGTGTCTTTAGAAAATGTCCACCAGGGTCCCACAAGAGGGCAGACAACCCAAACATTGGCCAGGTGGGTCGCAGAGGCCAAGCTTGGGAGGGCAGGGAGGGAAAACACTTTAAAAACTTGGTCTTTGGATGTTGTAACATAAGCTGTAAACGTCCAGGCAGGATGGCAAGTTGGATAAAAGACTGTACAACATCAGGCAGGACCCAAAAAGCAGCAACAAATACAGGAGGCAGTAAAAGGCAAACCTGGGTGGGCAGGGAGGGAAATAATGCCAACCAAATCCAGACCAGCATCTTTTGGACAGAGAGCAATGTAGAAAACAGGATCTCAGGAAACTGGAGGATATCAGACAAGGTATCAGGCTGGACCGGAGACTGGCAGGCATAAGGCTTGGCAGGAGACTGGACAGGACCATTAGGCTGAGCAGGTGACTGGACAGGATCATCAGGCTGAGCAGAAGGCTGGACAGGATCATCAGTCTGAGCAGAAGGCTGGACAGGATCATCAGTCTGAGCAGAAGGCTGGACAGGATCATCAGGCTGAGCAGAAGGCTGGACAGGATCATCAGGCTGAGCAGAAGGCTGGACAGGATCATCAGGCTGAGCAGAAGGCTGGACAGGATCATCAGGCTGAGCAGAAGGCTGGACAGGATCATCAGGCTGAGCAGAAGGCTGGACAGGATCAGGCTGAACGGGAAACTGGCAGGCACCAACAGGCTTGGCAGGAGACTGGCAGGCATCATCAGGCTGAGCAGGAAACTGGACAGAAACAGGCTGAACAGCAGACTGGACAGGATCATCAGTCTTGGCAGGAAAATGAGCAAGATCAGGCTGAACAGGAGACTGGTAGGCACCAACAGGCTTGGCAGGAAACTGGCATGCATCATCAGGCTGAGGAGGAGACTGGACAGGATCAGAGTGGACAACAGGTTGGCAGGTCTCAGACAGAGCAGGAAACTGGCAGACATCAGGCGCTGCAGCAGGCTTGGTACCAACAGGGCAGACAGCAGTCTTGGAAGCATCAGGAGCGTTGATAACAGGAGTCTCTAGTGGTTGGGCAACAGCAAAAGTCTGTGAAGGCTGGGCCGCAGCAGAAATCTGTGGAGGCTGGGCAGCAGCAGAAATCTGTGGAGGCTGGGCAGCAGCAGAAATCTGTGGAGGCTGGGCAGCAGCAGAAATCTGTGGAGGCTGGGCAGCAGCAGAAATCTGTGGAGGCTGGGCAGCAGCAGACATCTGTGGAGGCTGGGCAGCAGCAGACATCTGTGGAGGCTGGGCAGCAGCAGACATCTGTGGAGGCTGGGCAGCAGCAGACATCTGTGGAGGCTGGGCAGCAGCAGAAGTCTGTGGAGGCTGGGCAGCAGCAGAAATCTGTGGAGGCTGGGCAGCAGCAGAAGTCTGTGGAGGCTGGGCAGCAGCAGAAGTCTGTGGAGGCTGGGCAGCAGCAGAAGTCTGTGGAGGCTGGGCAGCAGCAGAAGTCTGTGGAGGCTGGGCAGCAGCAAAAGTCTGTGGAGACTGGGCAGCAGCAAAAGTCTGTGGAGACTGGGCAGCAACAAAAGTCTGTGGAGACTGGGCAGCAGCAAAAGTCTGTGACGGCTGGGCAGCAGATTGCATAACATCAGGTGAAACAGAAGGCAGGAAAACTTCAGGCAGGTTAACAGGTTGGGAAACTTCAGACAGGGCAACAGGCTCAGTAGTTTCAGGCAGGGCAACAGACTGCATAACTTCATGGATCTGGACCTTTGGCTTAGTACTTGGCTGGGCCGTTGGCTGAGCGCATGGCTGAACCGTTGGCTGAGCGCTTGACTGGACCTTTGGCTGAGACCCTGATACAGTTTGTGCGAGTTGGCACTGAGACTGTGCGGACTGGGCCTGTGCGAGCTGGAACTGAAACTGAGTGGGCAGGATACTAGATTGAAATTCTGTAGGCTGTATGCCGTTTTCTGCAGACTGGATGCAAAACTCCCCAGACTGTGAGCAGGATTCTGCAGGTTGACTAGAAGTCTCTGCAGACTGGAGGCAATATTCTGCAGACTGGGAACATAGTTCTGCAGACTGGATGCAAAGCTCTGCAGACTGTGAGCAGGATTCTGCAGGCTGTTTTGAAGTCTCTGTAGGTTGGAAGTGAGGTTCTGCAGACTGAGCACAAGGCTCTGCAGATGGAGGCAAAGTCTCTGCAGGCTGGAGGTAAGGCTCTGTAGACAAACACACGGCTGGACTGGATTCTGGAGCATACCAAGTCTGCAAGAGCTGTGAGAGGAAGGCAAGAGTTTGTATAACAGGTGTCACCGAAACATTAACCAGAGGCTGCATCAGACAGGAGTTGGATGGAGGCTGCACAGGAGGTGAGATGACTGGAGGCTGCACAGGAGGTAAGATGACTGGAGGCTGCACAGGAGGTAAGATGACTGGAGGCTGCACAGAAGGTAAGATGACTGGAGGCTGCACAGGAGGTAAGATGACTGGAGGCTGCACAGGAGGTAAGATGACTGGAGGCTGCACAGGAGGTGAGATGACTGGAGGCTGCACAGGAGGTGAGATGACTGGAGGCTGCACAGGAGGTGAGATGACTGGAGGAATGGAAGCTGTAGGAAAGTATTTGCGTCTAGTCCTGGTGATCACTCTGGAAACTGGAGCAACAGCAGGCTTATTAGATGTAGCTGGATACTGCCAGGACCAGGGTGTGGACCTGATAGCGGTTTGCAAGGGTGCTGATTTTACAGGTTTCTTAACTATTGCAGGTTCTGAGTTCTGGACACAAGAAGAGATACATGGAGAATGAGCAGAAGGAGGAGAGTGGAAACAGGAAGAAAGGATTTCACGCCAGGCAGTAATCAACATAGAAGCAAATTCACGCTTACAGAGCTTATGCAGCATCAATGACTCAGTTGCACGAACACAGGCAGACACATACAATTCCCCCTTCTCAAAGTAAGATTCATAAAACCCTTGTTTGTCTCTCTTTAAATAACCATATAAGTGATTAATCTGATCAGAGTTAAAAATGAAATCAAATTGTTTTGTAATGGGTGATTGGCATTTAAGCTGTTTAGTGGCTGTGGACTGAGGATTCTGAATGTGACGGACATTCGGAGGGTTAACTGAAGAATTTATTACTTGCAGGACTTCTAAATAGGCAGCAATTAAGGCAGAAGCGGATTCATACTTGCAAAGCCTATGCGCAATCAATGTCTCAGTTGCACGTATACAGGCAGACACAAAACCTTCACTTTTGTCACAGTAATACTTAATAAATCGTTCTCTATCCTTTCTCAGAAAATCAAACAAATCATCAATCAGTTCAGAGTCAAAAATAAAATTAAATTCTTCTTTGCTGGGAGACTGACTTTGCAGCTGTTTAACTGCAGTGGACTGGGAGTGAGTGGCATTCAGAGGGTTAACAGGAGGTGTGCATAACAACAAGATTTCTGAATATGCATTGATCAAAGCATGGGCTGACTCAGGCTTACATTTTCTGTCAGACAACAGATTCTCGACTGCACATTTACACCCCCTTACAAACTCAAAGCTTTGTCTTTTATAGAATTCAAAAAAGGCATTTTTGTCTCTCTTTAAATAATTGAAATACATGTTCACTTGTTCTGAGGTAAAATCAACCTGAACTGGATTCACAACAGGTGAGGTAAGGGTTGTGGAACCTGCAGAGATAATCTTCTGCCAAGCGTTTAACAGAAGGGAGGCTTTCCCATACTTGCATATTCCCTGAGTGATCAGGGACTGGAGGGAATCTATGCAAGCCTGCACGGTCTGTTTACCTTTGTTTGAGTAATGATCAAGAAAATATTCCCTGTCATCCTCAAACAAGTTAATCAGAGCTTCTATGGCATAATTGTCAAAAGGTGGATCATAATCACTGACTATACCTTGGTCAGAATCAGGTTGCATGCAAATATTTGTCATTTTGGGGTATGCAAGATCATTCCAGATCCTGGCTAAACTTTCAATATCTTCTGTACGAATTATTTCTAATTTGACATAACTATATGTCTGGCTAATCAACTGCTGCAATTCAGCTTTAGAGAAATCAGCAAAATCTGCACGACACTCAGCTTCATCCTCATCAGCAAGCAATGCATAATAATCAATTTGTTGCAGATCCATTTTTGGACAGAACAGCCAAGTATCAGTGTGCAGTATAGCTGCAGTGGTCAGTGCAAGTCATGGCCAGAACTTACTGTCAGGGGCCTGAACGGAGAAACAGGGTTTGACCACAGTTTGCAGTATACAGACACTGGAACCAGGAATTAAGGTGCAAAAATAATGTTTTATTGCAAATGCAATAATGCGAGCATACATACAAGCGTGAATGTAAATACCATACCACATATGCACAGCACACAATATATACACAAATAACCCGGGAAGCAGTGACAAAATATATATATATAACACCTAACTATCTAACTATCTATTTACAAACGGTGTGCACGAGATATATATGTACAAGCAATGATATACAACAACGCGGTATCAAAAGGAGCAGGCAAAGACAGGTCAAAACGGAATAAAGTCAGCAACAGGTAATCAGATACATACAAGGTACAGAGGAGTAAGCATAAGCAGAGTCAGGACAAGCAGAGGTTCAGTAGCAGATAATCAGATCACAGGGCAGGGTACAAGAAACCAGGTATCAGGAACAGGGGTGACCAGAGACTCAGACCTGTAACAAGGAAGTTCTGGCCATGACTTGCAGGAAGAGGCAGACTTATATAGTCCATGTAATAGGAAGCATCTGGTGGTAATTGCTCAGAGACACATTAGAGGCCTCTGCAGGCCATACAAAGAACTGCAAGTCCTTAAATGTAATGATAAGCCACCTGCTGGTGGATAGTGGAAGTCCAGGGCAGTCCAACTCAATACCACCACCAGCAGGCAGGAGATGATACAGTATGAATCGTAACAGTTTCAGTGCTGCCGGAGGCATCGTCACAGATCGGCGTATCCGCCTCTCCACAGAAAATGCAGACCGTCTGACTCAAATTAAAATGAATCAATCCTGGATTGGAAACGACTACGCAACACTCCCGGACCCCAACCAAGTAACATGAACAATGATAATCTGTGATGGGTTAGCGTTTCCGGTCCCTGTTTATTGAACCTCTCATCTGTATTACATTTATGACTGCATGGCGACAAAATGCAAATTGCTATCCGCACGCTTCTTGTCCTCATGCAAGGCCTGGGTTGTTGTGTCTCAAAGCGTGGCCTTCTCCTCCTGCGCCACCCTCCTCCTGTTCCATCACGTGTGCTGCTGCTGGGTTAGCGTTACCGGTCCCTTTTCCTGGAACCTCTTATATGTATTACATTTATGACTGCATGCCGACAAAAAGCATGTTACCTGTGCAAAGAAAACAGACAGTTTTCCCTTTGAAACTTTAAAATCGATTTTCTCAAAAACTATAAGCTCTTTTTGCTAAAAAAATTTTTCCTCTTGTACCCACTCCCAAGGTGCACATACCCTGCAAATTTGGGGTATGTAGCATGTAAGGAAGCTTTACAAAGCACGAAAGTTCGGGTCCCCATCGACTTCCATTATGTTCGGAGTTCGGGTCGAACACCCGAACATCGCGGCGATGTTCGGCGAACGTTCGCGAACCCGAACATCTAGGTGTTCGCCCAACACTACCCCGGGTAAGTTTAACTCATTTTCCGCCGACCCCCCCCTACAGTACCCCTTTAAAGTCTGAAATTTCAGAAGTGAACCTGAGCTGGGCCCGGAGCTTTGGGTAGTGGCTGCGAGGGCACAGGATGTCTGTGGGGGACCATTAGAAGTCCTTGATAAGTTCAACTCATTTTCCCCCGACCCCCTACAGTATCCCTGTTAGTTGTGGGGAGTTGAGATTTGCTTATTTCTCATACATAATTTTTTTCTTGGTTTTAAAACAATTCAGAGGACAACATTCCTTTTTCTTCGGACGACGACTCTAGGCACTCCATGTCTACCTCAGGACCTACTAGAGAGAACAGTAAAGACGACAAAGCAGAAAATGATCTTACACAAGAAAATGTAGAGGACGCTGATTTGGAAAGTGTTGTTAGTGATAGTGCTGGTAAGACTGCATCCAAAAAGTGTACGGTTGTAGATTCCAGACCCAAAAAAAGTTTTAAGAAAGCCAAAGAGGAGGATCTAATGTCTTCTTTGAAGACATGTATGACAGTTATTAAAGGAAAGGAACAGCCACTCAGTGAAGCCCAATCATTGGCACAAAGCTTAGTACCTTTGATTGAACGAGTGCCTTCAGCCAATATGTTTTCTCTTAGGCATGCATTATTGGATGCCATTTACGCACATATTCACACTCCCTCAACCTCACAGCCTCTAGTAAGTCAGTCACCCAATCAGGAGTTTTCTAGTCCAACTTCCTACCCCCCAAAATATGCGGTACAATCAAGACCGATAGATCCTGATTATGCACATTCTGATAATGCAGTGCAATCTATGCATGCTCAGTACTTAAAAAGAAATTCACTCACACCAGTTCCTAGAAATCTACCTGTGAATGTAGATATGAAACGCAGTTACCAACAATTTTACTTGCAAACACATGCTGTTCAGCCATACCAAGTACAGGTTAGAAAATCACCACAGTGTGGACCATCTCGTTACAATCCCCTACCTCCACATACTGATATTCAATCCCCTGAGCCCAATTATCAAAGCAGGAGCTCTTCACATAGTTTTCAAGGAATTGGTGACCATGCCCAAATGTACGGCTCTGAAACACAAATGACCCATTCTTTTCTGAATGAGCTTCGTTCAAACTCACCACGTCCACTCAATGCTTCCAACCAAAGTACACATTTTAATGAAAACCGACAAGTTGAGTACTGCACTTTCCAACAGGGTTCGCAGGATGACAAAAGTACTCCTGAACACAACTCATCTGGTGATAATACCTATTTCACTAATCTTTAGATTGACAATGTTAAACTAATGTAGCAAAAACTTTTTTTTTGCTTACATTTTGTTACCTGTTCACTTGTTTTTGCACTAAGTTTTTGTCATGTTTTGCACTTTTAAACAACAAACGTTGACAACTTTAATTTGTCACAAAGTTGTAATTGCAACCATCCCTCATGTTTTAAGCAGATTGGAAGTAAGCCCCAGGTGAGTTAATTAAAATCCCTTAAATCAGTTCAACCTAACCTCGTCACTCTTGAACCTGGAAGAAAAATAGTGGTTGTTTTACAGCGGGATCTGGTATGAGGCACTTTATTTCCCCGATTGTGACGAACAAGGCCCGAGGTGACGTGCCATGATGAGAGAGACGTGTATGTACAATGGCTAGCACACAGATATCTGTGCTGGGTACCTTTCTTGCTTTCTGTGCTACTGAAATATGAGCTATGTAGTGGTCGGCTTAGTCCTGACTAACAAAGCAAGTGGCTACAGTGAATTGTTTGTTATTTCTTACCGTAAAATTTTATGCTGTGAATTTTGAATCACTAAAATTTACACTGTACTCACATCCTGTCTGACTCCAGAATGAGTCAGCCACTTACATTACTGATATTTATGTCTTTCATGTAGAAAAAGGAAAAAAACAGTTATTACTGCTAGGCACTAAACTCACCCATGTCTATCTCATCATGTCACAGGTTGTTTTTTTAGCAAGGTAGGTACGCTGATGTGTACCTTATATAGAATAGAGTCAGGGGCGTAGCAATAGGGGTTGCAGCGGTAGCGACCGCATCGGGGCCCTTGGGCCAGAGGGGCCCCGAAGGGCCCTCCCTCAACTGCAGTATTAGCTTTCTATTGGTCCTGTGCTCATAATAATCATTTCTATAGATATATTAAATAGTGGTAATCAATAACACACTGTTCCCCATCCTTTTCTTGCACCTCAGACACTGTGGTTGCCATTGGCAGGTTTTGGTGTGCCGTATCCATTGTTATGTATAGAGTGCTTGGGGGGGCCCCATGTAAAACTTGCATCGGGGCCCACAGCTCCTTAGCTACGCCACTGAATAGAGTAAGGCTTCATACACACTTGAGATAAAAGTCTTTGATAAAGGCAAGATCACAGAGCATTTTTACCCCATCCCATGTAGTATGAGAGCCATACTCTACACAGTCTATTCTATGGAGCTGAACTCCTCAGCAGATAAAAATCTTTGCAAGATGCTGCACACTAAGATGCTGTACACATTCACCAGATCAATATCTTCTAAAGATCGGTTCCTGCAAATTACATTCATAGTCTATGATATCTGCAGATCCTCATACACACTTTGTTTAACAGACATTTGATCGGAATGACTGACAATCATCTGTAGATCTGTAGATCCATCCAGGTGGATCTGATCTGCAGATGAATGTCTGTTAAACAAGGTGTGTATGAGGATCTGCAGATATCATAGACTATGAATGCATTTTGCAGGAACTAATCTTTTGAAATAAAAGAGCTTTTGCAGATAATGATCTGTTGCATGTGTACAGCGTCTTTGAGTCAGTGCTGGGCCGAAATTACGCATTAGCGTAATTACGCATCGTAATTCACTACAAATGCACCGTAAGCGTTACGTGTAAGGTTACGGTATTACGCGTAATTAATTACGCGTAGACCGTGGGTTACGTTTTACGCGTAACAAATTACGCGTAAGACAGTAAACTCCCATTGAAATTACACAGTCTGCCGTAATCGCGTAATATTACGCTCCCGTATAATATAAAAAAGCCGCCGACTTTAAGGGTTAATAGCAAAGCCCCCTTAAGTGCTAAGAGCCTCAAATTTGGAGAATATATTAAGGAGATCAGAAGGAATAAGAGGAAATTTTTTTTTTTCAAAAAGACCTTATAGTTTTTGAGAAAATCGATGTTAAAGTTTCAAAGGAAAAATATATACATTTAAAAACCCGCCGACTTTAACGGTTAATAGCAAAGCCTGCTTAAAATTTAGAAACACCAAATTCACAGAGTATATTAAGGGGATCAGTGGGAATAAGAGGAAAAATTTTTTTTCAAAAAGACCTTATAGTTTTTGAGAAAATCGATTTTTTAAGTTTCAAGGGCGAAAATGTCTTTTAAATGCAGAAAATGACAGTTTTTTTTGCACAGGTAACAATAGTGTTTTATTTTCATAGATTCCCCCAAGTGGGAAGAGTTTTACTTACTTCGTTCTGAGTGTGGGAAATATAAAAAAAAAAACAACGTGGGGTCCCCCCTCCCAGACCTCTTTAACCCCTTGTCCCCCATGCAGACTGGGATAGCCAGAATGCGGAGCACCGGCCGCGTGGGGCTCCGCACCCTGACTATACCAGCCCGCATGGTCCATGGATTGGGGGGTCTCGGAAGGGGAGGGGCAGCCAAGCTTTCCCCTCCCCCTCCGAGCCCTTGTCCAATCCAAGGACAAGGGGCTCTTCTCCACCTCCGATGGGCGGTGGAGGTGGAGGCCGCGATTTCCTGGGGAGGGGTTCATGGTGGCATCTGGGAGTCCCCTTTAAAAAGGGGTCCCCCCAGATGCCCACCCCCCTCCCAGGAGAAATGAGTATAGAGGTACTTGTAGTACCCCTTACCCATTTCCTTTAAGAGTTAAAAGTAAATAAACACACAAACACATAGAAAAAGTATTTTAATTGAACAAAAAACATAACCACGAAAAAAGTCCTTTAATATTCTTAATTAACCATTAATACTTACCTGTCCCTTTAAAAGCCAGTTCCCACGCAATATCCTCGGAAATATACTAATCAGTTACAATGTAACAAAGTTATTACAATGTAACAACTTTGTTACTTTGTAACACCACCGCACCCGACGTCACTCGCCGCCACCGCCGCACCCGCACGCACCCGACAGAGCTCTGAGCTATATAGCTCTCTAAGCATCTTTGTATTTGGGCTCCAAGGAGCCCCATTGGTCCTTAGCAGACCAATGGGGTTCCTTTAAATCAGAAGGAACCCCATTGGTCTGCTAAGGACCAATGGGGCTCCTTGGAGCCCAAATACAAAGATGCTAAGAGAGCTCTGAGCTACATGTGGGTGACATGTGGGTGACATGTGGGAGAGGCGGGGTGGACAGCGGGAGGCGGCGGGGACTTAGCGTCCCGCACGGACCCGACAGAGCTCTGAGCTATATAGCGGGTGCGGCGGTGGCGGCGAGTGACGTCGGGTGCGGTGGTGTTACAAAGTAACAAAGTTGTTACATTGTAATAACTTTGTTACATTGTAACTGATTAGTATATTTCCGAGGATATTGCGTGGGAACTGGCTTTTAAAGGGACAGGTAAGTATTAATGGTTAATTAAGAATATTAAAGGACTTTTTTCGTGGTTATGTTTTTTGTTCAATTAAAATACTTTTTCTATGTGTTTGTGTGTTTATTTACTTTTAACTCTTAAAGGAAATGGGTAAGGGGTACAAGTACCTCTATACTCATTTCTCCTGGGAGGGGGGGTGGGCATCTGGGGGACCCCTTTTTAAAGGGGACTCCCAGATGCCACCATGAACCTCCCCCCCAGGAAATCGCGGCCTCCACCTCCACCGCCCATCGGAGGTGGAGAAGAGCCCCTTGTCCTTGGATTGGACAAGGGCTCGGAGGGGGAGGGGAAAGCTTGGCTGCCCCTCCCCTTCCGAGACCCCCCAATCCATGGACCATGCGGGCTGGTATAGTCAGGGTGCGGAGCCCCACGCGGCCGGTGCTCCGCATTCTGGCTATCCCAGTCTGCATGGGGGACAAGGGGTTAAAGAGGTCTGGGAGGGGGGACCCCACGTCGTTTTTTTTTTAATATTTCCCACACTCAGAACGAAGTAAGTAAAACTCTTCCCACTTGGGGGAATCTATGAAAATAAAACACTATTGTTACCTGTGCAAAAAAAACTGACATTTTCCGCATTTAAAAGACATTTTTGCCCTTGAAACTTAAAAATCGATTTTCTCAAAAACTATAAGGTCTTTTTGAAAAAAAATTTTTTCCTCTTATTCCCACTGATCCCCTTAATATACCCTGTGAATTTGGTGTTTCTAAATTTTAAGCAGGCTTTGCTATTAACCGTTAAAGTCGGCGGGTTTTTTAAATGTATATATTTTTCCTTTGAAACTTTAACATCGATTTTCTCAAAAACTATAAGGTCTTTTTGAAAATTTTTTTTTCCTCTTATTCCTTCTGATCTCCTTAATATATTCTCCAAATTTGAGGCTCTTAGCACTTAAGGGGGCTTTGTTATTAACCCTTAAAGTCGGCGGCTACCTAACATTGATCCATGCGTCAACTTTTCCGCTTGGCAGCATGACCTTACGCATTAATTGCTAGTAGGAATTTACGCGTAAGCCTATAACGTAACAACCTGAATTACGGTATTCTTACGCGTAATTGCGTAAGGGCAATGCGTAATTACAGACATGTACCGAAATTGAATGTCTATGCCGTAAGCGTAATTTCGTAATGCGTAATAGCGTAAAATTACGCGTAATGATCCGTAAGCGTAGCTTTTTCCATTACGACCAGCACTGCTTTGAGTCCAGTATCTAGAAAAGATTTTGATCTGATGAGGAGTTCTGATGTAGCGTACGGCTCTCATACTGCATGGGATGGTGTAAAATCGGTCTGCGATCTTGCCTTTTCTAAAGACTTTTATCTGAAGTGTGTATGTTGCATAAGTTGTGAGTTCTGATCCAATTTCAAGTCATGTTCACGTATACTTTTAAAAAAATGTACACTTACATGGGCCTTTTACCTGGTACTGGCAGTAGGTCGGTTCCCTTGTCGCAGCTCCTCTCCCTCCTGGCATCCAGCGGTCCACCTCTGTGCGCTCCAAAACTGGTGGTCACGTGGTGTAGGTACGTCATCCGGTCTCTATAGCGCAGATAGAGACCAGATGACGTCACTTACACCACGTGACCCCCCCCCCCATTGAAAATTGCACTGAAGTAGTCCTGACTATGTTGGTTTCTTCATTGCTGGACACCAGGAAACGGAGAAGAGCAGATTTTTCAAAGGCTGCGTCGATATTGTAAAGTGCCAATGTTTATGAAGGGAAAATTTTGTTAATTAATCTGCAATGCTGTAAAGTGCTGTGAGTATCAGCATTAGTTTTCACAGATTGTGCAAGTTGTAATGTTATGTCTAATATTTGAGACCGAAAAAATGTTCTGTTTTTGTTACACAAAAGTTTAATTTTCTATTTTAAAAAACTATGAAAAAGGGTTGGAAAATAAAACTATTTTTTGACTCTAAACCTGTATTGTTGCATATATTGTAATATAAGTAAGGTACACACATGTAAAGTCTTATGATTAATTGCACTGTATTATTACACATTTTCTTTTAAATTAATAGAAAGACAAAAAAACACAATTTAAAGGTACAAATTGTTTTTATTTTTACAACTATTTTTGTAGCAAAAAAAATTTATTTATTGATCATCTTGCCAAACAACAGGTGCATCAACAGTAAAGTACTTTGCAAACTCATCCCTGAAATTCAAGGCATTTGAACAGCTTCTAGGCACAGGACTACAAACAGTTTGCATTTTTTGTTCTGTTTGTAATGACTCATTAACAATTCCGCCCTCCATGTCCCTGATGAAATTATGCAAAATGCATGCAGCCTTAACAACTTTTACAGCATTTTGAGGGTGTACTTGCATTGCAGTGTGCAGCACTCTAAATTTGTTAGTCATTATTCCAAAGGTACACTCCACAACTCTGCGTGCTCGGGTAAGACGGTAATTAAATGCATCCTTGTGTTCATTCTTTGATTTTTGTGAGTAGGGTCTTATGACATGTATGGATAGTCCAAAACCCTCATCGGCAACAAAGGTATACGGTTGAGGATTGTTCTTTCCGGGCCATGGTCTTGGTAGTGGTAGATCAATTTGTCCTTCTGCAAGTTTCATTCCAAGTTTACATTTCTGAAATATGCTGGCATCGTTATTGCTGCCATAGTTTCCGATGTCAATGTAAGTAAAACGATAATCTGCATCCACTACCGCCATGAGAATGATAGAGAAATATTTTTTGTAGTTAAAAAATGTACTTTCACTACACGGGGGGCACACTAGTCTGATATGTTTCCCATCAATTGCCCCTAAACAATTGGGAAAATTGTGTTTGACCCAGTAATTGTCTGCAATTTCAAACCATTTTTGCACAGTAGGGAAGCACTTGTGTCGAGGTTGAAGTCTTTTCCACAACACCTCACAAGTTGTCATCACAATTTTTTGAACAGTGGAAATACCCATTCGGAATTCCTAGTGCAATGCAGTATATGTATGACCGCTAGCAAGAAATCCAAAAAAAAAAGAGAAAAAAAAATCAATTACATGACAACCAGTGTAATACACCGTCACATGCAAATGTCAGTTACTCACAAGGGCAGTGCTGAACTCAGCATTGCCCTTCTGAGTAACTGACACCTGGCAGAAAACACAGTGCAGCAATTCAAATCAAAACACAGGCTGCTGTCAGAAAAGCTTCACATGCACATGTCAGTTACTCACAAGGGCAGTGCTGAACTCAGCATTGCCCTTCTGAGTAACTGACACCTGGCAGAAAACACAGTGCAGCAATTCAAATCAAAACAGAGGATGAACATTGCAGAGGCCTATTCATGTTCATCCTAGTATAGTTAAAGAATTTTTCAGGATGGCTGCGAATATCCAGATACAGCGAAGAAAATCCACCTTTCTGCTCACGCTTCTTCAACAAAGGATGCACCCAATATCTTCGGGGTTTTTTTCTCAATTGCAATATTGCAATGATAATTATCAGTGCTACTCCAACCTCTGCATACATATGTAAGCTCAGTGCTGCAAAGTATAGAAGTCTCTCCTCTCAAACCTTTCAAAGAATGTGCATGTAACAAGACCTTATATACTATTCCAGACCCAATCTCAAGCCAATCAAATCATCTCAAATAGCATTTGTAAATTTACATAAAACAAAAAAAAACATTTGTTTACTTTTTGGCACCAATCACTGTAATTGAAACAAAGGACCAATCAGTTCACTTCATTTTGCATCTTTTGGACAGTTGAAGTCAACATTTTATAGACGTCAAAACGCTATAAAAACGCACAGCAAAACGCAAAATAGTTGCGGTGAAAAGTACCGCAACGCTTGAAAAACGCAGCAAAACGCAGTAAATAAAACGTCACAAAAAACGTTGACTTCAACAATCGTCAACGTCCATGTAGATGTAAAACAGGCCTAAACACTGCTCAAAATCCACTAAGGCATTCATGCAGAGGAGCAAGAACAACGTTCTGGAATAGCCAACTCAGTGCCCAGACCTGAATATAATTAAAAATCTGTGGTGTGAGTTAAAGAGAGGTGTCCATGCTCGGAAGCCAGCAAACCTGAATGAACTAGAGATGTTTTGTAAAGAGGAATGATCCAAAATACCTTCAACCAGAATCCAGACTCTCATTGGAAACTACAGGAAGCGTTTAGAGCTGTTGTCCTCAAACTAAGAATCCGGCCCCCGAGGCTTTTTCACTGGCCCCCCAAACCAAAATGTATAACTTATAGATGTGGCCCACTGCACCCTTCAATATCAGCATCCCGCATATAGAATAGCATTGCTGGTATCACCCATCCACATACTGTTGAAGCCAGCGAGCAGTCATTCCCTGGCTTCCAATCCAATTTTGCATCAGGTGAAACTGTTGTCCAACACGTTGTCACCTGAGTATGCTTCACTGTCTGGTGCACAAAGACGTTCTTCGGGCCACTGCATGACTGAATGGCTGCTGCTGGGAGTTCTTCTCCGGGCATGATTGGGGGGAATCAATACCTAGATTCAATGTAATGTTTTCAAACATCAATTTATGTATGTTCCGGCCACCCGGCAGTCTGAAGTATGTTGACCTGGCCCTTGACCGAAAAAGTTTGGGGACCTCTGGTTTAGAAGATGCGAAAGTCTTGGCAACCTTGTTAATTTTCATGATTTTCCTGTATAAATCGTTGGTTGATTCAATAAAAATTGTCAGTTAAATATATCATATAGGAGACACACAGTGATATTTGAGAAGTGAAATTAAGTTTATTGGATTTACAGAAAGTGTGCAATAATTGTTTAAACAAAATTAGGCAGGTACATACATTTGGGCACCACAAAAAAGAAATGAAATCAATATTTAGTAGATCTTCCTTTTGGAGAAATTACAGCCAATAAACGCTTCCTGTAGGTTCCAATGAGAGTCTGGATTCTGATTGAAGGTATTTTGGACCATTCCTCTTTACAGAACATCTCTAGTTCATTAAGGTTTGATGGCTTCTGCTCATGGACAGTTCTCTTTAACTCACACCACAGATTTTCAATTATATTCAGGTCTGGGGACTGGGATGGCCATTCCAGAACGTTGAACTTGTTCCTCTGCTTGAATGCCTTAGTGGATTTTGAGCAGTGTTTAGGGTTGCTGTCTTGTTGAAAGATCCAGCCCTGGGGCAGCTTCAGCTTTGTCACTGATTCCTGGACATTGGTCTCCAGAATCTTCTGAAACTGAGTGGAATCCATGTGTCCCACAGCTTTGACAAGATTCCCAGTCCCTGCACTGGCCACACAGCCCCACAGCATGATGGAACCACCACCATATTTTACTGTAGGTAGCAGGTGTTTTTCCTGGAATGCTGTGGTGTTTTTCCTCCATGCATAACGCTCCTTGTTATGCTTAATTAACTCAATTTTAGTTTCATCAGTGAATAGCACCTTATTCCAAAATGAAGCTGGCTTGTCCAAATGTGCTTTAGCATACCTTAAGCGACTCTGTTTGTTCTGTGGGCAGAGAAAAGGCTTCGTCTGCATCACTCTTGCATACAGCATCTCCTTGTGTAAAGTGTGCCGAATGGTTGAACAATGCACAGTGACTCCATCTGCAGCAAGATGATGTTGTAGGTCTTTGGTGCTGGTCTGTGGGTTGACTGACTGTTCTCACCATTCGTCGCTTCTGTTTATCCGATATTTTTCTTGGTCTGCCACTTCAAGCCTTAACTTGAACTGAGCCTGTAGTCTTCCATTCACTCAGTATGTTCCTGACTGTGGAAACAGTCTCGGCGTCCCTGCTGTGGTGCATGCGAGCGACATGTGATCTGGTAACTCTGGTGGGCGAGTGCATAGGATCATGTGCTCACCCTATGCACTCAGACACTGGCATACTTAGCATGCGTTCAGCTGTAGGGGCAAGTCAGGAAGTAGTCTGGGTGCCTGATTAGTAGATGATTTGCTGATTTGTGTGGCCGGCCACTGATTGGTGAGTGCTGGCATAAAATCTTGCTTGTGCTTAGAACTAACTGCCCATGATAGTGTTAGCTTCTCTAGCTGCTGGACTCGGACTACTCTTTTGGATTGGTGCCTACAGTGACACTTTGCCTGGATTGACCAGTCTTCTGATATCCCTTGGTTTGGTAACTTATCTCTCTGTGTATGACCCTGGACTATCAATTGCTCTTGCCTTTATGTCTGTTTTAATGTGGTGGTACTTCTGCCTGCTAGAGACTAGTGTTGGGCGAACATCTAGATGTTCGGGTTCGGGCCGAACAGGCCGAACATGGCCGCGATGTTCGGGTGTTCGACCCGAACTCCGAACATAATGGAAGTCAATGGGGACCCGAACTTTTGTGCTTTGTAAAGCCTCCTTATATGCTACATACCCCAAATTTACAGGGTATGTGCACCTTGGGAGTGGGTACAAGAGGAAAAAAAATTTTAGCAAAAAGAGCTTATAGTTTTTGAGAAAATCGATTTTAAAGTTTCAAAGGGAAAACTGTCTTTTAAATGCGGGAAATGTCTGTTTTCTTTGCACAGGTAACATGCTTTTTGTCGGCATGCAGTCATAAATGTAATACATATAAGAGGTTCCAGGAAAAGGGACCGGTAATGCTAACCCAGCAGCAGCACACGTGATGGAACAGGAGGAGGGTGGCGCAGGAGGAGAAGGCCACGCTTTGAGACACAACAACCCAGGCCTTGCATGAGGACAAGAAGCGTGCGGATAGCATGCTTTGTACCACCATGCAGTCATAAATGTAATAAAGATAAGTGGTTCAATAAACAGGGACCACGCGGCAACGCTAACCCAGCAGCAGCACACGTGATGGAACAGGAGGAGGCGCAGGAGGAGAAGGCCACGCTTTGTGAGACACAACAACCCAGGCCTTGCATGAGGACAAAAAGCGTGCGGATAGCATGCTTTGTACCGTCATGTAGTCATAAATGTAATAAAGATAAGAGGTTCAATAAACAGGGACCACGCGGCAACGGTAACCCAGCAGCAGCAGCAGCACACGTGATGGAACAGGAGGAGGCGCAGGAGGAGAAGGCCACGCTTTGTGAGACACAACAACCCAGGCCTTGCATGAGGACAAAAAGCGTGCGGATATAGCAGCAATGCTTTTTGCCGCCATGCAGTCATAAATGTAATACAGATGAGAGGTTCAATAAACAGGGACCGGAAACGCTAAACCATCCCAGATGTTCATCGGTCATGTTACTTGGTTGGGGTCCAGGAGTGTTGCGTAGTCGTTTCCAATCCAGGATTGATTCATTTTAATTTGAGTCAGACGGTCTGCATTTTCTGTGGAGAGGCGGATACGCCGATCTGTGATGATGCCTCCGGCAGCACTGAAACAGCGTTCCGACATAACGCTGGCTGCCGGGCAAGCCAGCACCTCTATTGCGTACATTGCCAGTTCGTGCCAGGTGTCTAGCTTCATGCCCGGTTTCAGGTCCAGCGGTGCCAGCCACAAATCCGTCTGTTCCTTTATTCCCCTCCAAATTTCCTCCCCTGTGTGCTGCTTATCCCCAAGGCAGATCAGCTTCAGCAACGCTTGCTGACGCATGCCAACAGCTGTGCTGCACTGCTTCCACGATCCTACTGCTGCTGGTGCTGGGTTAGCATTTCCGGATGAGGTACAGCTTTGAGATGCGTTGGAGGAGAAGGAGTCAGAGAGGTAGGTGCTGCTGTTGTTATCCAGCTGTTTGCGGCGTGGGCAACACCCGCGCCGTAGCAGGTGAGGAATCGCTGCCAGGCTCCACAAGGTTCACCCAGTGCGCGGTAAGGGAGATGTATCGACCCTGGCCGAACGCACTCGTCCAGGTGTCAGTGGTGAGGTGAACCTTGCAGGCAACGGCATTCTTCAAGCTTCGGGTTATTTAGCTGACCACGTGCTCATGCAACTCAGGCACTGCAGAGCGCGCAAAGTGGTAGCGGCTGGGAACCACGTAACGTGGGATGGCCACTGACATCATGCCCTTGAAGCTGTTTGTCTCCACCACTCGATATGGCAGCATTTCGCAGGCCAGAAGCTTGGCTATGCTGGCTGGCTGTTACTGCCACGGCCCGGGGGTCATTTGCTGGCAATTTCCTCTTGTGCTCAAACATCTCAGAAACAGACAACTCAACCGTAGCGCTGCACACCGAAGGGCTGTTGGTTGTTGTGTTTGATGAACACTGGGAGACCTCAAGAGCACTAGTCCGGAAAGTGACAGTGTCAGCATCGTCTGATGTTTGTGAATGTTGTGAACCACGCAATGGCTGGGCTACTGCTGCTGCTGAGGCGGGTCTGGTGGTGAGTCTGGTGAACCCAAGGGAGGCAGTGTTGCTGGTGGTACCCTGTCCTGCCGCGTTTGCCCACAGAGTGGGATGTTTGGATAGAATGTGGCGGCTCATGCTGGTGGTGGAGAGGTTGTTAATACTTTTCCCCCTGCTCAGGCGGGTCTTGCACACCTTGCAAATCGCCATGGTAACATCCTCAGTGCAGTCTTCAAAGAAAGCCCAGACTTTAACTGGCTGAGGACTCGGACCTCGTGCGTGATGTGCTGGTGCTGCTTAACCCACTGCTGGACGCTTGAGAGGTCATCCAAGTAATTATCTGGTCCTGTTCTTTTGGATCTGTGAGGGTTGTTGTCCTGGACAACATGGGCAGTATTGAGTGGGTTTTCTTGGGTGCTCCCCTGTGGCCTGTACGTGAACCGTCAGGGGAAACACCTCTTCCCTTGCCCCTCCCTCTTTCACCGGATTTCTTCCTCATTTCACTTATCCTTAAAGTACACGCTGACTGGCAGCAGTACAGTGGCAGTACAGAAATGCTATACAGTGGTGGGTGAGCGGTGTACCACTATTGTCAGCAGTGACACAGAGCACAATGCTATACAGTGGCGGGTGAGCGGTGTACTACTGTTCCCAGCAGACACAGAGTGGAAGTAAACACAATGCTATATAGTGTGGCTGAGCCGTGTACACAGAGTGGCATTAAACACAATGCTATATAGTCTGCTATATAGTCACCCCGAACAGGGTGATGTTCTGCAGAACCCAAACAGTGGCAAACACTGTTCGCCCAACACTACTGGGAGGGAACGCAGATTTTAGTACCTAAACACACGATACAACATGTTTTCCGGGGTCGGACTCTGAGGCACATACAGATGGTCCCGATCATCATCCTCATCATACAACTCTTCTCCTGAGTCTGACCCACCCACCACCTCTGCCACCCCAACATCCCCAGACACAGACCCCTCATCGTCCTCAACATTAACTTGGGATGCTGGCCTGAGCCAGACCTCCTCCTCCACATCAGGCCCCATCATCTCCTCAATGGCAGCCCTCATTAATCGCTCTGGCGACGGACTGATGGACACAACGTTCTCCTCCGGGGAGGGCTGCTGCTGACCACTGGCTGCTGGGGTGGATGTTATAGCTTGCGTGGGGCGTTGGCTGTTGCTGTTGTTGGGAGTGCTGCTCACAGCGGAGGTCTCTGGGGAACTCATGTTGAGCTCATATAGTGGTTGACGGTGAGTGGAGTATTACTGATCCCAGCAATATACACACTGACTGGCAGAGTACGCAATGCTATATAGTGTGGCTGAGCGGTGTACACAGAGTGGCAGTAAACACAATGCTATATAGTCTGGCTGAGCGAGCGGTGTACTACTGTTCCCAGCAGAATCAGAGTGGCAGTAAACAATGGTATATAGTCTGGCTGAGCGGTGTACACAGAGTGTCAGTAAACAATGGTATATAGTCTGGCTGAGCGGTGTAAACACAATGCTATATAGTCTGCTATATAGTGTCAGTAAACAATGGTATATAGTCTGGCTGAGCGAGCGGTGTACTACTGTTCCCAGCAGAATCAGAGTGGCAGTAAACAATGGTATATAGTCTGGCTGAGCGGTGTACACAGAGTGTCAGTAAACAATGGTATATAGTCTGGCTGAGCGAGCGGTGTACTACTGTTCCCAGCAGAATCAGAGTGGCAGTAAACAATGGTATATAGTCTGGCTGAGCGGTGTACACAGAGTGTCAGTAAACAATGGTATATAGTCTGGCTGAGCGGTGTACACAGAGTGTCAGTAAACAATGGCATATAGTCTGGCTGAGCGGTGTACACACAATGCTATATAGTCTGCTATATAGTGTCAGTAAACAATGGTATATAGTCTGGCTGAGCGAGCGGTGTACTACTGTTCCCAGCAGAATCAGAGTGGCAGTAAACAATGGTATATAGTCTGGCTGAGCGGTGTACACAGAGTGTCAGTAAACAATGGTATATAGTGTGGCTGAGTGGTGTACACAGAGTGTCAGTAAACAATGGTATATAGTCTGGCTGAGCGGTGTACACAGAGTGTCAGTAAACAATGGTATATAGTCTGGCTGAGCGAGCGGTGTACTACTGTTCCCAGCAGAATCAGAGTGGCAGTAAACAATGGTATATAGTCTGGCTGAGCGGTGTACACAGAGTGTCAGTAAACAATGGTATATAGTGTGGCTGAGTGGTGTACACAGAGTGTCAGTAAACAATGGTATATAGTCTGGCTGAGCGGTGTACACAGAGTGGCAGTAAACACAATGCTATATACTCTGGCTGAGCGAGCGGTGTACTACTGTTCCCAGCAGACACAGAACAGTAAACAGAATGCTATATAGTGTGGCTGAGCGAGCGGTGTACCACTATTCCCAGCAGACACAGAACAGTGAACAGAATGCTATATAGTGTGGCTGAGCGAGCGGTGTACCACTATTCCCAGCAGACACAGAACAGTGAACAGAATGCTATATAGTGTGGCTGAGCGAGCGGTGTACCACTATTCCCAGCAGACACAGAACAGTGAACAGAATGCTATATAGTGTGGATGAGCGAGCGGTGTACCACTATTCCCAGCAGACACAGAACAGTAAACAGAATGCTATATAGTGTGGCTGAGCGAGCGGTGTACCACTATTCCCAGCAGACACAGAACAGTGAACAGAATGCTATATAGTGTGGCTGAGCGAGCGGTGTACCACTATTCCCAGCAGACACAGAACAGTGAACAGAATGCTATATAGTGTGGCTGAGCGAGCGGTGTACTACTGTTCCCAGCAGACACAGAACAGTACACAGAATGCTATATAGTGTGGCTGAACGAGCGGTGTACTACTGTTCCCAGCAGACACAGAACAGTACACAGAATGCTATATAGTGTGGCTGAACGAGCGGTGTACCACTATTCCAAGCAGACACAGAACAGTGAACAGAATGCTATATAGTGTGGCTGAGCGAGCGGTGTACCACTATTCCCAGCAGACACAGAGTGGCAGTAAACAGAATGCTATATAGTGTGGCTGAGCGAGGTACACAGAGTGGCAGTAAACAGAATGCTATATAGTGTGGCTGAGCAAGCGGTGTACTACTATTCCCAGCAGACACAGAGTGGCAGTAAACAGAATGCTATATAGTGTGGCTGAGCGAGGTACACAGAGTGGCAGTAAACAGAATGCTGAGCGAGCGGTGTACTACTATTCCCAGCAGCGACACACAATGACTGGGGGGGACCCTGGCTAGCGTGGCTGGAGCGCGAACTACCCTGCCTGCCTACCCAAAGCTAAACCCACAGACAAATGGCGGAGATATGACGTGGTTCGGGTATTTATTTACCCGAACCACGTGACAGTTCGGCCAATCAGAGCGCGTTCGGGTCCGAACCACGTGACCCGTTCGGCCAATCACAGCGCTAGCCGAACGTTCGGGGAACGTTCGGCCATGCGCTCTTAGTTCGGCCATATGGCCGAACGGTTTGGCCGAGCACCGTCAGGTGTTCGGCCGAACTCGAACATCACCCGAACAGGGTGATGTTCTGCAGAACCCGAACAGTGGCGAACACTGTTCGCCCAACACTACTAGAGACCAGTGTCTATACCATGCACACTTAAAGACCTGGGTGTAAGTGAAGTTGGTACGATGCACTTGTCATCCTTCGGGGATGCGCCACATGGAGTGTAGCATGTGGAGGAGATTGGGGCATAGGTACTGGTATTGAAGGCAGGAGATTCCCCATATCTTACCGCACACATGTGATAATTGTCACCTGTCTGGGATTGGGAAATGATCCCTTGGGTGACAATTCAGGACATGATGCTGTACAGATGCATTGCTAGCCTTCAGGAGGAGGGCGGAGAGACAACAAACAGCATGCAACAGAGCAGCTGCCCGCGGGTGTGGGAAACAATGAGAACAATGCAATTGGTGCTGCTCAGGGGTCGGGGGTCATCAAACATCTGTCATGATGGATTATTAGGCAACATTGGGTGGCACACTAGATGAATGAACAATTGTCGGCCAAAGTGGTCATTACTGGCAGTTTCATATGACTTTCATCTAGTATGTGTACATCCCTTTAGTCTTATGGTGCCTATACATGATACAATTTTTTTCATCCAATTTTACCATTTCTATATAATATAAGGGAACTGCCTAAATTATCCTTTCAGTATATTCACTTAATTTACCCTTATACTGCATAGAAATGGTAAGATTGGATAAAAAAAAATTGTACCATGTATGGGCACCATTACTCCATAAACACTTTGACATAGGTTGATACTATAGATTGACTTTAATCATAAATCTCTATGCAGCTTATCTTCATATTTTGAAATGGCATGCTCTAGCTACTAGCTGGCTGATGAAAATAGAAGAATTGTGCCATGCAACTATTTATGTATTTTTTAACTGTCACTTTTTTTTTTAGCTACGGGGAGGGTGGGGATAAATTAGGTTTTATTAAACATATAATGTATTTATTTTAAATTTTTTTCCCAGGAAGTGCTCGATATATATATTTTTTTCATTTTTTTATTATAATTTTTTTTACAACTTCTTTTCAGTTTTATGAATCAATATGCCTGATGATTCAAGGCATGTTGATTTATTCACAGGTGCTTCAGTTGGCTTGGGGGAGCACTTGTTCCCCTTCCCTAATTAATCCCCTGTAATGTCCGCTGGGAATGAGCTGCGTGAGTGCTCACCTGCCGCAACACAGCTGGACAAATATATTGCCTCTAAGCAGCTCCTGCTGTATGGATATATCCGTCCACTTATTTTTAAGTGGTTAAAATCTGACAGAACCGACAGGTTTTGGACTAATCCATTTCTTTAAGGCGTATTCTCAGGGTTTTCTTTGCTTTCAAATGCATTTCCTGAATGGCAGTTGCTATGTCAAAATAATGTGCAAGTGAGTAGGGAGACTGGCTGGTATCTTACTATTTTGGTAGTTAAACTGTCATTCAGGAAATGCTTCTGAAAACAAAGGAAACCCTGAGACTCCCGTGAGGAGATGGACTAGCCAGAAACCTGACGGTTCTGTCAGATTTTAACTGCTTACTTTTTTTGCTGGAGTGGTCCTTTAAGGGAAGAGAATATGAGGGCTGACATCTTTATACCCTTTTAAAAATGCTAATTTGTCTGCAATAGTAGCAGAGTCACATAAATGTATGTCATGTGACTAAATGTATCAATATTACCTTGTTATAAAAATAGCTACAGACACTTTGATGAAACCAGTAAGTTAGCACTGATAAAATAAGAAAAATAACTGGCTGGGAATTTATGTGTGCTTATGTAATTGGTTGTATGTGCTGGCCTGGGTGGGGGTGGTTCAGGGATAAGTAAACCAAGATAATATATTACACTAGCAGCTTCACTCCTTATCTAAGTTGGAACCAGTTCAGAAACTATTGCAGCGTTTTCAAGCAGAAGACAACTTTTTACAAAAATATCACCTGGCACAAGCCCATCCAAGCAATGCAGCACTGGAAGTTTATGGAAGGGAAGAGTCGGCAGTAGAGTTGGGCCGAACGGTTCGCCGGCGAACGTGGTTCGCGCGAACCTTTTGCGGAAGAAGTTCGGTTCGCCCCATAATGCACTGAGGGTCAACTTTGACCCTCTACATCACAGTCAGCAGGCCCAGTGTAGCCAATTAGGCTACACTAGCCCCTGGAGCCCCACCCCCCCTTATATAAGGCAGGCAGCGGCGGCCATTACGGCCACTCGTGTGCCTGCATTAGTGAGAGTAGGGCGAGCTGCTGCAGTCTCTCATATAGGGAAAGATTAGTTAGGCTTAACTTCTTCCTGGCTGCATACCTGTTCTGTTCAGTGAGCCCTCAGCCCACTGCATACCTGTACTGTGATCCTGCCACTGCATACCTGTTCAGTGATCCTGCCACTGCATACCTGTTCAGTGATCCTGCCACTGCATACCTGTTCTGTTCAGTGAGCCCTCAGCCCACTGCATACCTGTACTGTGATCCTGCCACTCCATACCTGTTCAGTGATCCTGCCACTGCATACCTGTTCTGTTCAGTGAGCCCTCAGCCCACTGCATACCTGTACTGTGATCCTGCCACTCCATACCTGTTCAGTGATCCTGCCACTGCATACCTGTTCAGTGATCCTGCCACTGCATACCTGTTCTGTGAACCCGCCACTGTATACCTGTTCTGTTCAGTGGACCCGCCACTGTATACCTGTTCTGTTCAGTGGACCCGCCACTGTATACCTGTTCTGTTCAGTGGACCCGCCACTATATACCTGTTCAGTGAACCCGCCACTGCATACCTGTTGTGTTCAGTGAACCTGCCACTGCATACCTGTTCTGTGAACCCGCCACTGTATACCTGTTCTGTTCAGTGGACCCGCCACTGTATACCTGTTCAGTGAACCCGCCACTGTATACCTGTTCTGTTCAGTGGACCCGCCACTGTATACCTGTTTAGTGAACACGCCACTGCATACCTATTGTGTTCAGTGATCCTGCCACTGCATACCTGTTCTGTGAACCCGCCACTGTATACCTGTTCTGTTCAGTGGACCCGCCACTGTATACCTGTTCTGTGAACCCGCCACTGTATACCTGTTCTGTTCAGTGGACCCGCCACTGTATACCTGTTCTGTTCAGTGGACCCGCCACTGTATACCTGTTCTGTTCAGTGGACCCGCCACTGTATACCTGTTTAGTGAACACGCCACTGCATACCTATTGTGTTCAGTGATCCTGCCACTGCATACCTGTTCTGTGAACCCGCCACTGTATACCTGTTCTGTTCAGTGGACCCGCCACTGTATACCTGTTCTGTTCAGTGGACCCGCCACTGTATACCTGTTCTGTTCAGTGGACCCGCCACTGTATACCTGTTCTGTTCAGTGGACCCGCCACTGTATACCTGTTTAGTGAACACGCCACTGCATACCTATTGTGTTCAGTGATCCTGCCACTGCATACCTGTTCTGTGAACCCGCCACTGTATACCTGTTCTGTTCAGTGGACCCGCCACTGTATACCTGTTCTGTTCAGTGGACCCGCCACTGTATACCTGTTCAGTGGACCCGCCACTGTATACCTGTTCTGTTCAGTGGACCCGCCACTGTATACCTGTTTAGTGAACACGCCACTGCATACCTATTGTGTTCAGTGATCCTGCCACTGCATACCTGTTCTGTGAACCCGCCACTGTATACCTGTTCTGTTCAGTGGACCCGCCACTGTATACCTGTTCTGTTCAGTGGACCCGCCACTGTATACCTGTTCTGTTCAGTGGACCCGCCACTGTATACCTGTTCTGTTCAGTGGACCCGCCACTGTATACCTGTTCTGTGAACCCGCCACTGCATACCTGTTGTGTTCAGTGAACCTGCCACTGTATACCTGTACTGTTCAGTGAACCCACCGCATCAGTGCGCATACCTGTGCAGTTAAGTGAACCCACCTACCTACGTGAGTGCACGCAGTGTGATATACCACTCCGTGCATACCCAATATGGACAAAACAGGTAGAGGAAGAGGAAGAGGTAGTGGCAGAGGCAGAGGAAGGCCACCCGGCAGGTCTGCGCGAGGTCGTGTAAATGTAATTTCGTGTGGACCTGGCCCACAGTACAGTGCTCGGAAGAAGGCACGTCCCATCACCTCCCAAGATTGTCAGGACGTGGTTGAGTATTTAGCGACACAGAACACCTCATCTTGCTCAGCCACCAGCGCTACTACTAGCACCACTTCCGCTGCATTTGACACTTCGCAAGAATTATTTAGTGTTGAAATCACTGATGCACAGCCATTGTTGTTACAGCCAGATGAATTTTCACCAGCTAATATGTCTGAGTTACGCGGCAACACTATGGATGTAACGTGTCAGGAGGATGAAGGACCTACTGATGGTGCAAGTTTGGATTTGTCTGAGGCAAGCGAAGCTGGGCAGGATGACTACGATGATGACGGTAATAGGGATCCTCTGTATGTTCCCAATAGAGGAGATGAAGAGGGGGACAGTTCAGAGGGGGAGTCAGAGAGTAGTAGGAGGAGAGAAGTTGCTGAAAGAAGCTGGGGCAGCTCTTCGTCAGAAACAGCTGGTGGCAGAGTCCGGCACCATGTATCGCCACCTATGTACAGCCAGCCAACTTGCCCTTCAGCATCAGCTGCTGAGGTCCCCATAGTGCCCACATCCCAGGGTGGCTCAGCGGTGTGGAAATTTTTTAATGTGTGTGCCTCAGATCGGACCAAAGCCATCTGTTCGCTCTGCCAACAAAAATTTTTTCCCAGGAAGTGCTCGATATATATATTTTTTTCATTTTTTTATTATAATTTTTTTTACAACTTCTTTTCAGTTTTATGAATCAATATGCCTGATGATTCAAGGCATGTTGATTTATTCACAGGTGCTTCAGTTGGCTTGGGGGAGCACTTGTTCCCCTTCCCTAATTAATCCCCTGTAATGTCCGCTGGGAATGAGCTGCGTGAGTGCTCACCTGCCGCAACACAGCTGGACAAATATATTGCCTCTAAGCAGCTCCTGCTGTATGGATATATCCGTCCACTTATTTTTAAGTGGTTAAAATCTGACAGAACCGACAGGTTTTGGACTAATCCATTTCTTTAAGGCGTATTCTCAGGGTTTTCTTTGCTTTCAAATGCATTTCCTGAATGGCAGTTGCTATGTCAAAATAATGTGCAAGTGAGTAGGGAGACTGGCTGGTATCTTACTATTTTGGTAGTTAAACTGTCATTCAGGAAATGCTTCTGAAAACAAAGGAAACCCTGAGACTCCCGTGAGGAGATGGACTAGCCAGAAACCTGACGGTTCTGTCAGATTTTAACTGCTTACTTTTTTTGCTGGAGTGGTCCTTTAAGGGAAGAGAATATGAGGGCTGACATCTTTATACCCTTTTAAAAATGCTAATTTGTCTGCAATAGTAGCAGAGTCACATAAATGTATGTCATGTGACTAAATGTATCAATATTACCTTGTTATAAAAATAGCTACAGACACTTTGATGAAACCAGTAAGTAAGCACTGATAAAATAAGAAAAATAACTGGCTGGGAATTTATGTGTGCTTATGTAATTGGTTGTATGTGCTGGCCTGGGTGGGGGTGGTTCAGGGATAAGTAAACCAAGATAATATATTACACTAGCAGCTTCACTCCTTATCTAAGTTGGAACCAGTTCAGAAACTATTGCAGCGTTTTCAAGCAGAAGACAACTTTTTACAAAAATATCACCTGGCACAAGCCCATCCAAGCAATGCAGCACTGGAAGTTTATGGAAGGGAAGAGTCGGCAGTAGAGTTGGGCCGAACGGTTCGCCGGCGAACGTGGTTCGCGCGAACCTTTTGCGGAAGAAGTTCGGTTCGCCCCATAATGCACTGAGGGTCAACTTTGACCCTCTACATCACAGTCAGCATCACAGTCAGCAGGCCCAGTGTAGCCAATTAGGCTACACTAGCCCCTGGAGCCCCACCCCCCCTTATATAAGGCAGGCAGCGGCGGCCATTACGGCCACTCGTGTGCCTGCATTAGTGAGAGTAGGGCGAGCTGCTGCAGTCTCTCATATAGGGAAAGATTAGTTAGGCTTAACTTCTTCCTGGCTGCATACCTGTTCTGTTCAGTGAGCCCTCAGCCCACTGCATACCTGTACTGTGATCCTGCCACTGCATACCTGTTCAGTGATCCTGCCACTGCATACCTGTTCAGTGATCCTGCCACTGCATACCTGTTCTGTTCAGTGAGCCCTCAGCCCACTGCATACCTGTACTGTGATCCTGCCACTCCATACCTGTTCAGTGATCCTGCCACTGCATACCTGTTCTGTTCAGTGAGCCCTCAGCCCACTGCATACCTGTACTGTGATCCTGCCACTCCATACCTGTTCAGTGATCCTGCCACTGCATACCTGTTCAGTGATCCTGCCACTGCATACCTGTTCTGTGAACCCGCCACTGTATACCTGTTCTGTTCAGTGGACCCGCCACTGTATACCTGTTCTGTTCAGTGGACCCGCCACTGTATACCTGTTCTGTTCAGTGGACCCGCCACTATATACCTGTTCAGTGAACCCGCCACTGCATACCTGTTGTGTTCAGTGAACCTGCCACTGCATACCTGTTCTGTGAACCCGCCACTGTATACCTGTTCTGTTCAGTGGACCCGCCACTGTATACCTGTTCAGTGAACCCGCCACTGTATACCTGTTCTGTTCAGTGGACCCGCCACTGTATACCTGTTTAGTGAACACGCCACTGCATACCTATTGTGTTCAGTGATCCTGCCACTGCATACCTGTTCTGTGAACCCGCCACTGTATACCTGTTCTGTTCAGTGGACCCGCCACTGTATACCTGTTCTGTGAACCCGCCACTGTATACCTGTTCTGTTCAGTGGACCCGCCACTGTATACCTGTTCTGTTCAGTGGACCCGCCACTGTATACCTGTTCTGTTCAGTGGACCCGCCACTGTATACCTGTTTAGTGAACACGCCACTGCATACCTATTGTGTTCAGTGATCCTGCCACTGCATACCTGTTCTGTGAACCCGCCACTGTATACCTGTTCTGTTCAGTGGACCCGCCACTGTATACCTGTTCTGTTCAGTGGACCCGCCACTGTATACCTGTTCTGTTCAGTGGACCCGCCACTGTATACCTGTTCTGTTCAGTGGACCCGCCACTGTATACCTGTTTAGTGAACACGCCACTGCATACCTATTGTGTTCAGTGATCCTGCCACTGCATACCTGTTCTGTGAACCCGCCACTGTATACCTGTTCTGTTCAGTGGACCCGCCACTGTATACCTGTTCTGTTCAGTGGACCCGCCACTGTATACCTGTTCAGTGGACCCGCCACTGTATACCTGTTCTGTTCAGTGGACCCGCCACTGTATACCTGTTTAGTGAACACGCCACTGCATACCTATTGTGTTCAGTGATCCTGCCACTGCATACCTGTTCTGTGAACCCGCCACTGTATACCTGTTCTGTTCAGTGGACCCGCCACTGTATACCTGTTCTGTTCAGTGGACCCGCCACTGTATACCTGTTCTGTTCAGTGGACCCGCCACTGTATACCTGTTCTGTTCAGTGGACCCGCCACTGTATACCTGTTCTGTGAACCCGCCACTGCATACCTGTTGTGTTCAGTGAACCTGCCACTGTATACCTGTACTGTTCAGTGAACCCACCGCATCAGTGCGCATACCTGTGCAGTTAAGTGAACCCACCTACCTACGTGAGTGCACGCAGTGTGATATACCACTCCGTGCATACCCAATATGGACAAAACAGGTAGAGGAAGAGGAAGAGGTAGTGGCAGAGGCAGAGGAAGGCCACCCGGCAGGTCTGCGCGAGGTCGTGTAAATGTAATTTCGTGTGGACCTGGCCCACAGTACAGTGCTCGGAAGAAGGCACGTCCCATCACCTCCCAAGATTGTCAGGACGTGGTTGAGTATTTAGCGACACAGAACACCTCATCTTGCTCAGCCACCAGCGCTACTACTAGCACCACTTCCGCTGCATTTGACACTTCGCAAGAATTATTTAGTGTTGAAATCACTGATGCACAGCCATTGTTGTTACAGCCAGATGAATTTTCACCAGCTAATATGTCTGAGTTACGCGGCAACACTATGGATGTAACGTGTCAGGAGGATGAAGGACCTACTGATGGTGCAAGTTTGGATTTGTCTGAGGCAAGCGAAGCTGGGCAGGATGACTACGATGATGACGGTAATAGGGATCCTCTGTATGTTCCCAATAGAGGAGATGAAGAGGGGGACAGTTCAGAGGGGGAGTCAGAGAGTAGTAGGAGGAGAGAAGTTGCTGAAAGAAGCTGGGGCAGCTCTTCGTCAGAAACAGCTGGTGGCAGAGTCCGGCACCATGTATCGCCACCTATGTACAGCCAGCCAACTTGCCCTTCAGCATCAGCTGCTGAGGTCCCCATAGTGCCCACATCCCAGGGTGGCTCAGCGGTGTGGAAATTTTTTAATGTGTGTGCCTCAGATCGGACCAAAGCCATCTGTTCGCTCTGCCAACAAAAATTGAGCCGTGGAAAGGCCAACACTCACGTAGGGACAAGTGCCTTACAAAGGCACCTGGAGAAAAGGCACAAACAGCAATGGGATGGCCACCTGAGTAAAAGCAGCAGCAGCACACAAAAGAAAAGTCACCCTCCTTCTCCTCTTCCTCCTTCAGGTGCATCATCTGCTTCTGCCGCTTTCTCCCTTGCACCTTCACAGGCACCCTCCTCCACTCCGCCTCTGCCCTTGAGCGGTTCCTGCTCCTCTGCCCACAGCAGCAGTCAGGTGTCCGTGAAGGAAATGTTTGAGCAGAAGAAGCCACTTTTGGCCAGTCACCCCCTTGCCCGGCGTCTGACAGCTGGCGTGGCGGAACTGTTAGCTCGCCAGCTGTTACCATACCGGCTGGTGGACTCTGAGGCCTTCCGTAAATTTGTGGCCATCGGAACACCGCAGTGGAAGATGCCAGGCCGCACTTATTTTTCGAGAAAGGCCATACCCCAACTGCACCGTGAAGTTGAGAGGCAAGTGGTGTCATCTCTTGCGAAGAGCGTTGGGTCAAGGGTACACCTGACCACGGATGGCTGGTCTGCCAAGCACGGGCAGGGCCGCTACATTACCTACACAGCCCATTGGGTGAACCTGGTGGTGAACGATGGCAAGCAGAAAGCGGCGGACCAAATTGTGACACCTCCACGGCTTGCAGGCAGGCCTCCTGCCACCTCCTCTCCTCCTGCTACATGCTCTTCGCTGTCCTCCTCCTCCTCCTTGGCTGAGTGGCAGTTCTCCTCTCCAGCTACACAGCCCCAGCTCCGCAGGGCCTATGCTGCATGCCAGGTACGACGGTGTCACGCCATCTTAGACATGTCTTGTCTCAAAGCGGAGAGTCACACTGGAGCAGCTCTCCTGGCTGCTCTTAAGAAACAGGTGGATGAGTGGCTGACCCCGCACCACCTGGAGATAGGCAACGTGGTGTGCGACAACGGCAGCAATCTGCTTGCCGCTTTGCATATGGGGAAGCTGACACACATACCCTGCATGGCACATGTCATGAATCTAGTGGTTCAAAGATTTGTGGCAAAGTACCCTGGCTTAGCGGATGTCCTGAAGCAGGCCAGGAAGCTCTGTGGGCATTTGAGGCGCTCTTACACAGCCATGGCACGATTTGCAGAAATTCAGCGTAAAAACAACATGCCGGTGAGACGCCTCATTTGCGATAGCCCCACTCGCTGGAACTCGACCCTGCTCATGTTCTCCCGCCTGCTAGAACAGAAGAAAGCCGTCACCCAGTACCTCTACAACTGGAGTAGAACGAAACAGTCTGGGAAGATGGGGATGTTCTGGCCCGACAACTGGACACTGATGAAAAATGCATGCAGGCTCATGCGGCCGTTTGAGGAGGTGACCAACCTGGTGAGCCGCAGTGAGGGCACCATCAGCGACTTAATTCCCTACGCGTACTTCTTGGAGCGTGCTGTGCGTAGAGTGGCGGATGAAGCTGCGAATGAGCGTGACCAGGAACCGTTACGGCAGGAACAGGCATGGGACCAATTTTCATCAGACCCAGCTGTTTCCTCAACACCTGCGGCAGCACAGAGGGGGGAGGAGGAGGAAGAAGAGAGGTCGTGTGCAGAAGACGAGTCAGACTCAGAGGATGATGAGCAAGGTGTTTCTTTGGGGGAGGAGGAGGAGGAGGGGACAGCGGCAGGAGAACAACCGCAGCAGGCGTCGCAGGGGGCTTGTGCTGCTCAACCTTCCCGTGGTATTGTTCGCGGCTGGGGGGAGGAGGTTGACTTACCTGACGTCACTGAGGAAGAGCAAGAGGAGATGGAGGGTACTGGATCCGACTTTGTGCAGATGTCGTCTTTTATGCTGTCCTGCCTGTTGAGGGACCCCCGTATAAAAAACCTCAAGGGGAATGAGCTGTACTGGGTGGCCACACTACTAGACCCTCGGTACAGGCACAAAGTGGCGGACCTGTTACCAACTCACCGGAAGGTGGAAAGGATGCAGCACATGCAGAACCAGCTGTCAACTATGCTTTACAATGCCTTTAAGGGTGATGTGACAGCACAACGCCAGCAAGGTACCACTGCCACTAATCCTCCTCCCGTGTCCACGCAGTCAAAGACAGGACGCTCCAGCGATCTCATGGTGATGTCAGACATGCGGACGTTCTTTAGTCCAACGCCTCGCCGTAGCCCTTCCGGATCCACCCTCCACCAACGCCTCGACCGGCAGGTAGCCGACTACCTGGCCTTAAGTGTGGATGTAGACACTGCTGTGAACAGCGATGAGGAACCCTTGAACTACTGGGTGCGCAGGCTTGACCTGTGGCCAGAGCTGTCCCAATTTGCCATCCAACTTCTCTCCTGCCCTGCCGCAAGCGTCCTCTCAGAAAGGACCTTCAGCGCAGCTGGAGGCATTGTCACAGAGAAGAGAAGTCGCCTAAGTCACAAAAGTGTTAAGTACCTCACCTTTATCAAAATGAATGAGGCATGGATCCCGGAGGGCTGCTGCCCGCCCCAAGACTAAGTCAGTCCCCGCACACACAGCATCTCTGCCTGCACGCCGTGTGACTGGCTGCCTGGCCTGCCCCAAAAAGACTAAGTCGCTCCCAGTCCCTCCACACAGCATGTCTGCCTGCAGGCCGCTTCACTACCTTCTCCGCCACCACCAACAGGGTCCGGGACTCCAGGCGGATTGCTGAATTTTTTAGGCCGCTGCTAACAGCGGCCGCTGTAATAATTTTTATGGTGCGTGTACATGACTGCCTAATTTTTCTGGCTGCACTGAGGGCAGCTGCAACAACAAAAGAAAAGGCATGTACATGCGCCCATTCCCCTTCGTGATCATTACCTTGCCGTGGTGAAGGGGCTTGCGTATCACAATGAAGCAATGACCGGCGCCTAGATGAGTGTCTCGGGGGGCACACAAAAGATAATAAGGTCGTTGCTTCATTGTGGTCAGACCAAATTTGATCAGCTGGACAGTCACTGTTCTGTCATTCAGCTACATCAGCCAGGCCGACCATATGGGCTGTAAAGCCACCAAAACCTGCACTCTCGCCATGGTGCGCACCAGTCCAGCACGGCCGTCACTAGTACAAACAGCTGTTTGCGGTGCGTTACACGGTGAGTTTGGTGTGTCAGTGTGAAGCAGTACCTTAATTACACTACCTGATTGATGTATACACATGCAAGATGTTTTAAAGCACTTTAGGCCTGTCATTTAGCATTCAATGTGATTTCTGCCCTTAAAACGCTGCTTTGCGTCAAATCCAGATTTTTCCCGGGGACTTTTGGCGTGTATCCCACTCCGCCATGCCCCCCTCCAGGTGTTAGACCCCTTGAAACATCTTTTCCATCACTTTTGTGGCCAGCATAATTATTTTTTTTTTTCAAAGTTCGCATCCCCATTGAAGTCTATTGCGGTTCGCGAACTTTAACGCGAACCGAACGTTCCGCGAAAGTTCGCGAACCCGGTTCGCGAACCTAAAATCGGAGGTTCGGCCCAACTCTAGTCGGCAGCAGTACTTAGAAGAGTTCAAAGTCCTCTCCACAGAGTTTGTAGCTATTTCTTATAGCAGTACTTGCAATTGAAAACTTATCGACAAACGCTTGAATGAAAATATGTCTCACTGAAGCATCTATTTGCAGCAAACGAAAGCAGAGGTGAATGGCACAGAGTTCAGTTACTTATACACAGCAGGGAAATTCTCTGTAATCTGCAGTGGGATTGTTAATAGCTGTACACGTCCAGCACCAATGCCTTCCTTTATTAAAGAATACACAAGGTGACATATGACATGATGAGATAGAGGTATATGTACAGTGCCAAGCACAAAAATTACTAGTCTGTGTTCCTATTTTTGTTTCTCTGCCTGAGTTAAACCTCAGGTATGCAAGTGACAGTTTCTGTGAGGGTCGGGACTCGGTCAGACTATAGAGTAATCCTCAATGATAAGGAATTACATTATAAAATACTTGCCTGGTAGTAATGGCCTCTGAGAGCAGGAAAAAGATAAAAAAAGGGTCAATAGTTTATAGATTTTGGCATACTTCAATAAATGTGTCATTGAGCAGAGACAATGAAACAGTAAAAACCTAAAAAAAAAAAAAAGTTCCGTAGATAAATATAAACTAAAACTGTAGGATATGTAAAAAAGTTATTTTTAGGAGGAGGATGATAGAGATCATTGTTTATCTTATTTTCACATTGTGTTTCCTTAAAGAGAATCTGTATTCACACAATGAAGTATAAACAAACATCCCTGCCTGTTTGGGGTCATCTCCTAGCCCCCTCTGTAATATTTTTTGCTGCTCTCCGCTGCAATAAAGAGGGTAAAAAAAACTGTTTTATAAACTGTTTTGTAAACCGAAAAGATGGCCACCAAAACAGGAAGTCAAGTCAGCAGAGCAGTGAACTCAGTTATTACACAGTAAGTACACAGATAATTCAGTGAGTTACACATTGAATTCAGTCTCCAGAGGTTATGTGCAAGTTTTGAAAGAGCTCTGTGTCAATGAAGCATGACAAGCTGTGTCTTTAGAGCCTGGAGTCTTGGCTCTGCACTGGTGTCAGCCTGGCAGGCAGCTTCCTCCTCAGCCAGCTATTCTTTGTTCAGTTTATCAGTCTGTGTTTATCAACCTCACAGATAGCAGACAAGCTGACAGTGAGAGCAGGGACATTGTCTGTGAGGAATAATCATCACAGGAGCACTGGAGGGGCTTGGAAGGCGTTAACTTGTTCACATTACTGAAGAGTTGGCAGCCTTCCAGACACAGCTGACAAGACAAATCTGACAGGGGAAAGATAAGTTGATTTATTACAGAGATGGTGCAAGTAGAAAGTGCTGCAGTAAGCCAGAGCACAATGGAACAGCCTTAGGAACTTGCAGGATAGGAGAAATACTGCTAAAATTTTTGTTGCAGAGTCTCTTTAAACCACTTCAGGCTTCAGTGTTTTTTCACCTTTTGTATAATTTCAGCGCTCCTCCCATTCATTCACCAATAACGTTATCACTATTTATCACAACAAAATGATCTATACCTTGTTTTTTCCGCCACCAATTAGACTTTCTTTGAGTGGTGCATTTTGCGAAGAATTATTTATTATTAATTATTTATTCTAAAAGCATTTTAATGGGAATATTAAGAAAGAATGGAAAAAATTCATTATTTCTCAGTTTTCGGGCATTATAGTTTTAAAATAATACATGCTACCATAATTAAAACCCACATATTTTATTTGTCCATTTGTCCAGACAATTACACCATTTAAATGATGTCCCTATCACAATGTATGACGCCAATATTTTATTTAGAAATAAAGGTGCATATTTTCAGTTTTGTGTCCACAAGACAGTAATTTAAAAAATAATAGTACTATACCCTCTTGACATGCTTATTAAAAGACAGACCGTAAAGTAACTATTTATGTTTTTTTTTTAATTGTATTTTTTTTATTTATTAATAAAAAAAATTATTTAGGTATTTTTGGGTGTGGGAAGTAAGGAGTTAATTTTAAATCATGTATAGGTCTGCTTTGGAAAACAAATGTATGTAAATGTAATTTTACTATTTGACCACAAGATGTCCTTGCGCATTACTTTATGTTGCTTACAGTTAGTTAGAGATGGCCCGAACAGTTCGCCGGCACATTGTAATGCCCAGTATTACTTTGTGCAGATGGCGTCTTTCATGCTGTCCAGCCTGTTGAGGGACCCCCATATAAAATAACTCAAGGGGAATGAGCTGTGCTGAGTGGCCACGCTACTAGACCCTCGGTATAGACACATATAGTGGCGGACATGTTACCGACTCACCTGAAGGCAGAAAGGATGCAGCACATGCAGAACAAGCTGGCAACTATGCTTTACAATGCATATAAGGGTGATGTCACAGCACAACGCAATAAAGGTACCACTGCCAGTAATCCTCCTCCCATGTCCACTCAGGCAAAGACAGGATGCTCCAGCGATCTCATGGTGATGTCAGACATGCGGACATTCCTTAGTCCAACGCCTCAACTTAGCGCTTCCAGGTCCACCCTCGACCAACGCCTGGACTGGCAGGTAGCCGACTACCTGGCTTTAAGTGTGGATGTAGACACTGTGAGCAGCGATCAACCCTTGGACTTCTGGATGTGCAGGCTTGATCTATGGCCAGAGCTGTCCCAATTTGCAATCCAACTTCTGTCTTGCCCTGCCTCAAGCGTCCTGTCAGAAAGGACCTTCAGCTGGATGCATTGTCACTGAGAAGAGAAGTCTCCTAAGTCACAAAAGTGTTCAGTACCTCACCTTTATCAAAATTAATGAGGCATGGATCCCGGAGGGCTACTGCCCGGCCGAAGACTAAGTCAGTCCCCACACACAGCATCTCTGCCTGCACGCCGTGTAACTGCCTGCCCCAAGACTAAGTCGCTTCCCACACAGCACCTCTGCCCGCAGGCCGCTTGACTGCCTTCTCTGCCACCACCAACAGGGTCCAGGACTCCAGGCGGATTCCTGAATTTTTTTAGGCTGCTGCTAGCAGCGGCCACAATACTAATTTTTCTGGTGTGTGTACATGCCTGCCTAATTTTTCAGGCTGCACTGCGGCTGCAACAACAAACCAAAAGGCATGTACATGTGCCCATTCCCCTTCGTGATCATTACATTGCCGCGGTGAAGGGGCTTGCGTATCACAATGAAGCAATGACTGCCGGCTATATGAGTGTCTCGGGGGTTGGCACACCAAAGATAATAGGGTTGTTGCTTCATTGTGGACAGACCAAATTTGATCAGCTGGACAGTCACTGTTGTTCTATCAGTGAACTACCACAGCCCGGCGACCATATGGACTTGAAAAACCACCACAGCCTGCACTCTGGCCTTGGTGCGCACCAGTGCAGCACGGCCGTCACTACACAAACAGCTGTTTGCGGTGCGTTACACAGTGAGTTTGGTGTGTCAGTGTGAAGCAGTACTCTAATTACACTACCTGATTGATGTATACACATGCAAGATGTTTTAAAGCACTTTAGGCCTGCAATTTAGCATTCAATGTGATTTCTGCCCTTAAAATGCTGCTTTGCATCAAATCCGGAATTTTCCCTGGGACTTTTGGCGTGTATCCCACTTCGCCACGCTCCCCTCCAGGTGTTAGACCCCTTGAAACATGTTTTCCATCACTTTTGTGGCCAGCATAAATTTTTCTAGTTTTTAAAGTTCGCCTCCCCATTGAAGTCTATTGCGCTTCGCCAAAGTTTGCGCGAACCGAACTTACGCAGGAGGTTTGCGAACCTAAAATCGGAGGTTCGGGCCATCTCTACAGTTAGTATGCTAAACAGGAAGTAATGCGTGGATGTGTTACTTCCGACATCACATTGACACAGCATCTCATTGATGTGGACGTTCATTGACACCACGGGGACTTAGATCAATGAATGTGAACTGCGTTCCTAATCCTATTCATTGATCCCTGGGCTAATGGGCAGCGACGAGTATCTCCGCGGGTGAATGTGTGATTGGCCGCAGTGGCGTTTTTTTTCATGGACGTAGCTGCTATGTCCAGCATGCATTTTTGGGCGTAGGAGTTACGTCCAAAAAGCTAAACTGGTTAAGGGCTCTTTCCTGTGTATGGCTGAACTGCACATTTAGCACACAATTTAACCTCCAAACTCCTGGCCACTGTGTACATTCCAGCTGCAATTTCATGCAGCCAATGGCAGTGTTTGTAATCCTAACACTGACACGTGATGCGGATACCCAGAGCCAGGAAACTGCATCATGTCATATCTGAGTGTGGCCTTCACTCCATCAGATGGATACCTCCCAGCTGAGTACTGAGTGCTTCCCTGTGCCCAGGGGTTGCATGGGATCAGCTGACAGGTGATGAATATATTGCCATCAGCTTTCCATGTGAGAGAAGCCTTACTTAAAACTACTGCTTCCTCGAGCCTCCTAATGGCATTGAACATGACTGCTTACCATGGAATTTAGGAGAGCTCTTTCAGGCTACCATACACACCCCTGTCATTAAAGGGGTGGTGTTGCTCCCTGAAGGGATCTGAGCGCTGAATTACAAAAATATATAAAATTAACCTCCCCCTAAGGGAGGCTTGTAAATAGTGCGGGCTGTTGGGGGGGGGGGGGTTGAAGGCATTACTTACCTTTGAGAGGCTGCTTCATAGCCCCTCTCCCCATCTGTATCTGCTAACTTCTTCAGCCAGATAAGCAGCTGCAGCAGTTCCAAGCACCCGTGATGTTATGGAGCTGGGAGATGTAGTGCTTCATCATGAGTTGAAGCAGGACACAGGGGGGGCACAGGATGACACAAGGAGCACAGAGAGGACACAGGGGGCACAGAGATGAACACAGGATGACACAAGGGGCATGGAGGAGGACACGGGACGACAAGACGGCACAAGGGGCTTGGAGGAGGGCTCAAGGGACACAGAGGAAAACAATAGGGTCACATAGGAGGACACAAGGGGACACAGGAAACACAGGAGGACACAAGGGGGACACAGGAGAAAACAAGGGGGACAGAGGTGGACACTGAGGGACACACAAGGTACAAGGAGGACATATTAATTGGGGGTAGAAGATCCACAAGATGCCCCTGCACAATGGACGTTCCAGGTTTAGTAAATTTTTTTCATTGGTTTTTGTCCTCTAAACCTAGGTGTGTCTTATTGTCAGAAAAATATGATAATTTCAATTTCTTTATATGTACATTTCTAGATCGTAAGCTCGCAAGGGCAGGACAGGAACCTCCTCCTATTGATTCTACTTTGCTGTCATTTATTATATGAATGTGTACCAATTTTAGTGTTGATCATACAGTTTTATACTATATACAGCTCTAGGGAACATGCTGGTGCTATATAAATAAATCATAGTAATAAAACATGGAGGAGAATATGAGTGGACAATGATTTTATTGAAATAAATCTGGTAAATAGATGTTAATGGAAAGAACTCAGATATTTAAGAACTGTATGTCAAAACTGAAATGGATCAATCAATGTAAAAAGGTCTCCTCCTACCCTCAAGTTGAAAAAACATCTGCCCACAACATGGAAGACTTAAGAGTCACCATATTAAGGGGGGGAGGGGGGGATTCAAGTCAGGTAATGAAAGAAGGACATGTGAATATGAGTTTATGAAACTATTCGGGAGTTTGAAACATGGACTTAACATCAAACCTGCTTTTATGGTAAACTATGAACACTAGGAATGTTTTGCGTCAGGTTAGGTAGAAACATCTGCCTGACAGGAAAAGCATTCAAACTTTAACAAATACCTACCTCCTGCATCCCTTAGGTCTTCCAATACATATCGTAATTGATGATGTTTATTTTCATTGTTTGATGCTGTCATTGGCAACAGGCACCCAATCTTTACATCACAGTGTCCTGCTGGCAGACTTTCAAATCTTTTATTTCATGTTGTATCTACTGTTATCAGCTGTTGTTCTCTGACAGTTAATTTGATTAGAGTTTGTATATACCTGTGGTTAGGTGCTGCTGACAATTAGCTAATTTGATATATGTACAATATATAAAAATATATGCGTATAAAGCCTCTGTATGTGACAGTACTTTGTATGGTTCTGAAAGATGCCTGAAGAAGAAATGTAAAGTCTCGAAAGCTTGCAAAGAAATCTTGTACAGTTAGTCATTAAAGGTATCACCTAAACAACTTTTGTTGTTATGTCTTTGGAAACCCCCCTCCCTAATGTTCTGTAATGTTCTGATGTTCTATAATGACCATTTGCCTCTGTCAGAATATATCTTTCAACTTAACATAACAAGGCCTTTTCACTGGTAGAGAACCATAGCAATGTTAAATCAAATATGAAAAGGATTGTACAGCACCCCAGATCCATGGTTATACTAAAGGTGGCCACACACTATACAATAAAATGATCCAATTTTATGGCAATTCGATAAAAACGATCGACTGAAAAATCCGATCGGATTTCCCGTTTTCTTCGATTTTTATTGATCCGGAATGCCAGATATTTTTCTTCAATCTTTCTAAAGATTGTATGGTGTGTGTTAGATTGTCAGTTTATTAATATACACACCCATTTTGTCATAGTTTACAATAATTTTTATCATAATTGGGGAAAAATTTAACATACGTGTGTGGTACATTGGTCAGATTTTTTTAAATGTTACAATCAGTCAGAAAAATTGATTGCAATTCTTAAATTGAACAGATATTTAAAAAATTGTATGGTGTGTGGCCACCTTTAGAATGAGCAGACAGAAACATAAACCTGAAGTAAAAAAAAAACAACTTATGATATAATGAATTGTATGGCCCATATGCAATTAACTTTTCACCCAAGTTTTCACCTAGGAGATAATTTTTCATCTTCTATTAAAATAACTTTTCAGCACTTTTCAATGTACCAAAAAGTAGGTGAAAGGTAATATCAAAATTATTTTGAGTATTTTCTTACCTTTTGGTGACTTGAAAGGTATTTTATTGCCAAAGTAAAAAATATCACCTAGATGAAAACGCAGGAGAAAAAAATAATTGCATATGGGCCAATTTTCCTAGGTCCCTAGGAGATCATTTTTCATCTTCTATTTAAAATATTTTTTTCAGCACTCTGCAATTCAAAAAGTACCAATAAAATAGGTGAAAAAGTGTTGTCAAAATTATTCTGAGTATTTTCTTGCTTGCTGGTGGCTTAAAAAGTGTTTTATTGACAAGGTATGAAAATATCACCTATGAGAAAACTTAGGAGAAAAAAGTGAATTGAATATTGGCCAATGAATTGTGTGTGTGTAGTACGGATGATAAATATAACACTAGTAGTACATAAAGAGTCTCATATTTTTATTTTCAGTTTAGACTGTCACAAGGTTAAAGGATACCCGAACTGACATGTGACATGATGAGATAGGCATGGGTATGTACAGTGCCTAGCACACAAATAACTATGCTGTGTTCCTTTTTTTCTTTCTCTGCCTGAAATAGTTAAATATCAGGTATGTAAGTGGCTGACTCAGTCCTGACTCAGACAGGAAGTGACTACAGTGTGACCCTTACTGATAAGAAATTCCCCTTTTTTACCTCTTTCTTGCTCTCAGACGCCATTTTCTGCTAGGAAAGTGTTTTATAGTTGGAATTTCTTATCAGTGAGAGTCACACTGTAGTCACTTCCTGTCTGAGTCAGGACTGAGTCAGCCACTTACATACCTGATATTCAACTTTTTCAGGCAGAGAAAGAAAAAAAGGAACACAGCATAGTTATTTGTGTGCTAGGCACTGTACATACACATGTCTATCTCATTATGTCACATTTCAGTTCGGGTATCCTTTAAGAATCATTTTAAGCTGAAAAGGAAGCAGAATTAATGACCCCTTGAACTTTCATGCACTACTTATTAGATTATCTAGCAAAACAGACAAATGATAAGCGCTCAAGGATGCACCTGAATTGTAAGCCATCAGCGGCAATGCAGAGCCCCCTAGGGATGAATACATGCCTCCAATGCAAAACAGATGCAAAATTATGTGCTAAATTCTAATCTAAAAATTTGGGAGCGAATTTAAAACAGTGAAGGCAGCTAGCCACTAGTATACTTGCATTCCATTTTGCACAGTGGGAGACATGGCAGCGCTTTCAAACAAACCTCATACCTGAATGGTTTAATTGCAATGGTGAGCAGAGCTCCAGAAACTGGACTATATTACACACCCAGCATACACTGCAGGCAAAGAGAGGGAGGGGGAATTAGTGATTATTCTGCACCGGTGGGCAGAGCTCCAGAAACTGGACTATATTACACACCCTGCATCACTATAGACCAAGGGGGGGTGTTAGCTTCAGTGATAATTAGTGCACAAATTATGACCTAATAGACTAATAGACTTCCCCACGGCGGTGACGTACCCCCTTGGGGAAGATCTACCTCTAACCTAGCAATAAAAACATAATTCCTCGTGCTGCTATTCATAAATGGTATACACATTTCATAAGACAAGCAAAACAGACAAATGATAAGCGCTCAAGGATGCACCTGAATTGTAAGCCATCAGCGGCAATGCAGAGCCCCCTAGGGCTGAATACATGCCTCCAATGCAAAACAGATGCAAAATTAAGATTATTAGATTATCTTCTCCTTGCCAGATAATAGCCTTTTCAAACTGTAGGTTGGGGGAAGAAACAAATGCAAACTGTAGTAAGATAATAGCCTTTTAACTTCTATTTACTTTTCAGGAAACCAGACTGAATTCAATAAGCTGTTTGATAATCTTTTTTTCCATAGATAACGACTTACTTTTTTAACTCTTGATATTCTTGAAAATGGAAACGGACTTCATATAATTTAGTAGTAGGGCTAGTACTATATGTTTATATCATCATGTCACTTCAGCTACATTTTAATTATTAATAAAATATGTTTATTAGTCAGCCTTTGACATACTGAAAATTGCTAAATGGGTTCTTCTACCTAAATAATAGTAATCATGTTGCAGTATTTCCTGGTTAATGGACTGGTTAATGTGTTTAGAAATTACCAACAGTATTCCTGCTTTAGAACGACATTCCTTTACCTCACAGGGACTTTCTTAACCACTTAAGGACCAGGGCATTTTCAGGTGATCTGTGCTGCGTGGGCTCTCCAGCCCGCAGCACAGATCAGGAGGCACGCAGGGCGATCAGATTCCCCCCCCCCTTTTTTTCATTATGGTCTATGTTAATTGATGTGATGCCCAAGTGGCGCGTAGTGGGTGCCAAGATGAGCTACCTTGTAAAATTGTGTTCATCCTGCAGTTGTGGTGTATTTGAAGTACATTGTCTTCCATCTGTTTAAGATTCATTTGATTTGCATTTGTATTTTACTTGTGTTTGAGATGCTTTACCGGTATATTTAAAATTTGTACAAAGGGTTTAAATTTAATTCTTATGCACCTAAATACAGGAACAAAAGCACTTCAAACACAACCTAATATGATGTCCTCCATTTACATACAAACATGCAATGCAAAGCACAGCAAAGGTTAAAATTAACTCTATTTTGTCTTCTCCAAAGGATCCAACTTGAATTCTAAATTTTAAATTGTTTCAGAATTTGTACAGTGCTTCAGAAAGACATGTCAGAAACCAAGTGCAAATAATTATACAAACTACTGCTTACAATGTTCAATCTAATATCAGGTCTGTCAATACACACAGTGTGAAATTTGTGTTCAGAATTTAGGTGATCACTAAGAGAAAACAAGCCCACTTATAAATTACAGCTCCATCCACACTTGTACTACATTACATGTACGCTGAAAAAGGGTGCCGTGGTAATTTGGGAGCTGGCTGAAGCCACTAGTTAAATATCAGTGAAATTACTGATATTCTACTGTTTGGCACTGGCTAATACTGATAGTAGACTACTGATAATTTTTGCAGAATATTCTACTATCACTTTACCTAACACTAACTCATCTTCTACCTCCTCTTAAAATTAACCTACTCCTCACCAATTCCTTCTCCGATATCTGTGCTGCTTTCTATTGCTATTATTCGCCAATCACACAAAACAAAAGTCTGGCGCCCAAATCATACATTGGGCGCTGCTATAATCGCAATCAACATCGATTCTAATGAGTAATGATGTGATCAGGCGTAACCAACACTAGAGTAGGCAGGGAGGGAGAGAAGACATTGCTGATCACTGCAGCAGCCTGGAGCAGGTGGCACACGTGCTGCCAGTTCCTCTGCTAATACTCTGCACTCTGAACGGAGAAGCACAGTACAAGGAGTCCCCGACATTGCAGTGGGTAGGCAGGCATTTGTTTTCATGGGCATCCATAAGTCGGGGACTCCCACTATTTGGACCATAAGACACAGACACGCTTTTGGGGGACAAAAAGTGCATCTTATGATATGAAAAATAGGTAACACATAATAATTCATGAGATGTGTCTTGTGAATCAACCTCATAGTACTGGACTTTATGAATGAAAACTCTGTTGCGTCTCCAGTCCTAGTCCCCTCTGTCAGTCACTTCACTGGCTGCCAGTTACACAAAGGATACAATTCAAAAGCCTGACTCTCGCCTACAAAGCTCTTTACAACCTAGCTCCTTGTTATTTAAATAAACGTGTCTTCAGATATCATTCAACACGCAATCTCTGATCTTCTAACAATATTCTCCTGTCTTCCTCTCTGGTCACTTCTTCTCACTCCCACTTACAAGACTTCTCTCGATCCTCTCATCTGGAACTCCCTCCCTCAACATATCCCTCCACTCACCCACACTTACTCTTTTTGGCACAACCTTGAAAATCACCTCTTCAGTCATCAGACAAGCATGTTCTTTTACCTAGGACACTTCAGCCACTGACCACCATTTTTACCATCTCATACACAGCATCCTTTCACCTATTTTAGTAGGAAAGACCGCTCTACCTCTATTACCATAAGCAGGGTGCTGGAAACCAAACGGCAGACCAGGATACAAGGAAGATGAAATCCGCACACCCGCAGATAAGGTCCAAGGGTTTTTATTGATTCAATTCCAACTCACAAGACAGTAAAATGGTTGACATGTTTCGGATCTTATCCTTACTCATAGCCTAAGTACACTGACATCTTGGTGGATCATATATACTACCTGACCCGCCCGTAAAGGGCGTACACTCATGACATCATTAAAGATCAACCTGGATCTGGATTTAAAGGTGCAGGAACCAAGTCCGCACAAACATATACAAGTCCACCATCACAGTACTTCTATGCATAATTTAGTAAGAAATACAGTAGCTAAAAATACAAGAGTACAAAATACAAAAAGTACAAAAATACAAACTTACAAAAGTATAAATATATCCTTTCACCTATTGTCCTATCCCCTAACCCTTTAGACTGTAAGGCCTTTTGGCCAGGGCTCTCTCCCTATTCTGTCTCTCAGTGCTCTGTAATATGTGTGCGTATCTTCCACTCTATGTAAAAATTTGAAGTTCATTGCATCAGCTGTAATCTAACATTGTCTTGTATTGTTAACTATTGTATTGTTTGTTTTTGCATTGTTATACCTTGTATTATGTTGTACAATTCCACAGAAGATGCTGGCGATATATAAATCCATAATAATAATAACTGAACACAGTCTTTGTAGTCTTGGATTGGCTGTCCAACATGGCACATTTCCTCCCCATAAAGCTACTTCCTTGGCGTCTGAAACAACACTTACTGTTCTAATGAAAGAAACCATGGGTTTCCAAAAAAGATCACGTCCGAAAGGGGTATACAGTTTACATACTAGGTGTCAAATGCCTATCTAATATGCTACTGTAAATGTGTCAGGGGGTACTTGAGATAATATAACACAACAGGAGGTACATGACTAAAACTGTCATTTATAAAGCGGTACAGGCAGCACTCATGTTGAGGATCTCTGTATTAAGAAAACTGGAGGACTTTTCTTTGATTGAGGTCAGATTCATGTTAACACTTTCTCTTTTCAAAGGCCATTGACTGCACCCTGGATTCTACCCCTGTCCCCAGTAGAATGTCTGCCTTTAAATCATTTTCTGAGTTTTCTGAATTTTCTCAGTGATTTATGAGAGTCATTTGCAAAATGTTCTCCAATCTCTTCTGCTCAGCATCAAAAAGAGCCCCCAGGGTTGTGAAATCACCTAAGAGTGCCACAGAATACCCAAGCAGCTCGGGGTAACTCAAAGCTACTAGGAAAGTATAGGAGACCAAAAGAGACTGAAAAGCCCTCTTACTTAAAAAAAATGTGGTTTGCCTTCTTAAAACAGAATAAATGTACAATCATTCAGATTTAAGTGTGTAATTGTGGTTACCCACAATGCACTACTGCTGAGTATGCAAATTATCTCTTTATGCCTCTGAAGCCAGGCTTACATCCAGAACCTCTGGTTGATGTGGCTCTGTAAAATGTAAAGCTATAGGCTTGCTACACACCAGTACCAGCAGTTCTAGATGTAAGGCTGGCTTCAGGGGCATGAAGAGATAGTTTGCATATTCAGCAGTAATGCTGAATTACACACTTAAAGAGAACCAGAGACGAAGCACCCTCATGTTTTTTATCATAAAAATCAATGAGAACATGACAGTAAACCCCTACCATGCTTTTAGTTTCTTTCTTCTCTGACCCATTACTCTGCTATCAGCTGAGCCAGTCTAAGTTTGACCTGGAATCAGATTAGCTGAGTCCGTCTGCTGTGTGAAGTCATTTCAAGCCCTCCCCCTCCTGGCTCTGCCTTCCTGCTTTGCATACACAGCATCACGGAGGGCTGTGATGAGAAGGGAGTGTTTGCTGCTGCCTAGTAATGCCTGCTGATTCCTCCGTGCTGCCGCCGCTGCTGAGTCTGCCAACTGCCCTGCTGATTCCTCCGTGCTGCCGCCGCTGCTGAGTCTGCCAACTGCCCTGCTGATTCCTCCGTGCTGCCACCGCTGCTGAGTCTGCCGACTCTCCTTCCAGCCCAGGTCGGGGGAAATCCAGGTCGGGCTAGTCTGCAGTGGGAGGATGACGTCACCGCATTAGGTCTCCCAACACTGCTCCTGCGTCCTCCACACTAGGCTTGTGCGCTGAGCAGCACAGAAGCGCAGCAAGCCTAGAGATTAACATTTAGAGCTGCTCATGACCCAAAAGAAGAAGGGTATGAGCCGGCGGGCATCTTTGATTTATCCCGGGGGAAAAAATGTAAAAATAAATGTACTAAGGCACACCAGAGTGGTGAAAATAGTGGTAAAATAATTTCCTCATGACAAGCTATTGATTTATATATATTTTGTGTGTATAACGTTAATCTCTGGTTCCCTTTAAATCTGAATTATCGCAAATACCTTTTGTTTCAAGAAGGCAAACCACACTAAGGAGTGCCACACAAATTCAACTCATGGACCTATTCCTCATTGCCATTCTTTACTTATCTTCGAGGTAATCTTGTATCTTCACACTCTTTATAGACATCAGCTTACTGGCTGTGTTTTCCAACATTTATATAATCTTTCTTTTTAGCTGTAAATATTTAAAATGAATATTACGTTGGAGTGATTTTTTTTCCTTCAGGGTAAGCTCTACATTTTACAATCTAGGGGAAAAAACAATCATCCATCACTAGTGGTACCTAATGTGACGTCATGTTATGTTGCACTGCCATGCGGTGGTTATAACTAGTATTGCACTTCAAATGCAAAATTGTCATAGAGTAGTGCTCAGTAGTGAATTATCAGTAGTGGTCTGTATCTACCCTTCTTTGTCTTGTTCAGTGCACCTGTCACCCACAGAATTTACTGCAAAGTTTAAGTGCTTCAAACAGTGGGAGTTGAGAAAACAACAAGGATAATGTGATCATTATGAACAGACAGACAGGTAACAGAATTAGAATCAGATTCACCTTTATTCGCAAAGTGTGCTGAATGACGTACCCAGAATTGTTTTGGTACACATGGCAAAGGATCATGAAACAGGCATAGAAAGCATACATTCAGAACAAGGGATACAGACATGAGCTTCCAGCTAGCTAGGGCCAGTTCCACACAGTGAAGAAGTTCTGGGTGGGCATCCTGGGGAAAAAAAATTAATGACCTGTCATGGGGGGGGGGGCTCGCGTTCAGTAGGAGTACAGCCTGAGGGAAGAAGGTACTCCTGCATCTAGTGGTTCTGGAGGGGATGGCTCTGAAATGATGGCCCGATGGGAGGAGCTTGAACAAGCGGCTGCCTGGGTGGGATCTTGGGGACCCTCTTCCTCATTCTAACAGTGTGAAGAAGGTCTAGCGGTGGCAGGGGTGATCCTATGATCTTTTCTGCAGCACTGATTACTCTATGAAGTTTGTAATTGTCGCTAGCAGATGCCCCTGCACACGAGGCAATGAAGAAGGAGCAAAGGATAGCTTCCATGGTAGCAGTTTAAAAGCTCATAAGCAACTCACATAGGATGCAGGTGGTACTGAAAACAGAAATGAAGTCCATGAACAGGCGCCTAGCATAGGAGTCGGGTCTTTTGAGGTGCTCCATGATATACTGCAGGCTGGCATTAATGGCATCCTCTACAGACATATTTGCCCTATATGCAAATTGATGGGAGTCAAGGATGGTGTTGGTGAATTGCTTCAGGGAAGCAAGAACCAGTTGCTCAAAGATCTTCATGATTGTTGGGGTAAGGGCTACTGGTCTGAAATTATTGAGATCTGTGTTTCCAGTTTTTGGGGGGCACTGGGATAACTGTGGACCTCTTAAAGCAGGAGGGGATCTTGCCTTCCAGTACAGACTCATTATATATGGAGGTGAGGATGGGAGCTAGCTGATCTGCACACATTCTCAGACAGATCAATGACATGTCATCCGGGCCTGAGGCTTTCCTAGGTTTGAGCTTGCGTAGGTGTCGTAGTACCGCTGGGGGGGGGGGGGGGGGGGGGGCTTGGAGATCGTTGCTGCAGCTTGGCAGAGGCGTAGCTAGGTGTTAAGAATTATGCATTGCCTTATCCTGCCTACTGGTCGGCAGTATTGACTTGGACTGCATTGGATTTTCATGGTGCCACCAGCTTTGTGGACTTTGAGCAGCCCTGGATTTCTGCCTTCTACCAGCAGGTGGCTGTATACTGTCTGTAAGAAACACCTGCAGTTCCTGATCTAGCCTGTGGGGGGTTCAGGAGCACATTCTGCAGGATCACACCACCAGCTGCTTCCAATTATGAATCCCACTAATTGCATGGCCTATTTTAAGACTGCTGTTTGCTCCAGCCAGTGGCCAGAACTTTGAAGTCCCCTGCAGACCTGAGCCTCTGGACAATCCTTGTACCTGTAACCTGATGTGTATCTGTTCTTTGTTCTTGACCCGTTTTATCTTGCCTTTTGACCTCGCTCTTGCTTAGGGTATGTCCACACTATATGCGGTTGCAGAGCGCAAACGCAAGTTCGGGCTCCGTTTTAAAAAAAAATGTAATGTAAATTGACAAAAAAAGCATCCAGTCTGTGCAAAACGTTCCATGTCTGGATGGGGGGGGGGGGCACCATGCTGGAGGGGGTAGCAGCCAAAAAGAGGGCCAGCAGGCCCAGTGGTTGGACCCTCCTCCCTCACCTGGGTGCCCCCTTCCACACTCCCCTTCCAGCTACTTTTGTTAAAATCATAGCCTGCGGCGAGTGGGGATTTCACTCACTTCCTTGTGCTCCACCGCTCGCCACGTCACTTCCTGCAATGCCGCCCCCCCACCGTTGTGCCCACTGCCCCCCTTCCTGCCTGCTAACCCCTCCAGCATGGCAATCCGGATCTCCCTCCATTTCTGTAGACTGTGTAGTGGGAGATCCGTTTTTGTATTGCCTTCACTACCCCTCCGTGTATCCGGGAGCGATCCGGGGTCCGCGAAGTCCTGAAAAATCTGGACTCTGTGTTCAGTTTTTTTTCACAAATCCCCCAGATCAGTTTTTTTAAGTGAGTGAAGACAGCTGCTATTTTTAACGTTGGTATCTGTGTCTCTGTTTTTGGTCCGGGCCCAAAAACGGAGCCACGGATCAAGCTTACCCTTCTGAAGTCTTCTCCGGCTGTCCCTCGGCGCCTCCCACGATGCGTTCCACTCGGCACTCACGTGACTTCAAACACTTCCTCCTTCAACCCGGAAGGAGGAAGTGTTTGAAGTCACGTGAGCGCCAAGTGGAACGCATCGTGGGAGGCGCCGAGGGACGGCCGGAGAAGACGTCAGAAGGGTAAGCTTGATCCTCCGCCCAGCCCGCACAGCACAGCAGTACTTGGTGTCATCCGGATAACTACTATCCGGATCACCCGAAGATTGCCCGTCGCTGCCCAGACACTGCCCGGACTTAGATTTAAGGCGGAGGGGAGCGCAGAGGGGAGAGCCCCGAGGTGAGGGAGGGGGGGACCTTCCCCCCTCCCCGCCGAATTGCTGCATGGCTTTCCCCTCATGCTGCGTCCCCTCCAACCCCCACAAAACGGCCCCGAGCAGGCCCCAGGAGGGGGGCCGGGCCCCCCCGCGGGTGCAGGGGCTGCAGGCCCTATTGTTACGCCAGTGCCCTGGAGCAAAAATTGGCATTAAGGGACCTTTTTTGCAGCTGGTATAGTCAGGGTTTGAAGCCCCAATCGGTCGGAGCTCCACATTCTGGTTACCCCAGCCTGCATGGGGGACAAGGGGTTAAAAAGTTTCAGGAGGTTGGACCCCACATAATTATAAAAAAAATTCCCATACTCTAAACATAAAAAAAATTGGGAAAATAGGAAAAAATGCCAGGGATCTTCATACCAGGGATGCTCGGATGTGCCTCATCCACGAATTCGGCAATCCGTGTGGTTGCAAAAAAAAATCCGCATTCGGCCCCGCCGCATGTGGATTTTCGTCCGCGTCCACGCAACCACGCGGATTTTCTGCCGTGAATGGCGTAATCACGCGTGGATTCCCGCCCGGAGGCAGAATTTCTTTTAACGTTAATAACAAAGCCCCCATACATGCTACAATCCCCCAAATTGCATGGATTATCGAGGTGATAAGGGGCAACATAACTTCAACATTTTTTTTTTATGGTTTTAAAGACAAATCACCACTGTAAATGGGGCTATTAATTGGTAATACGTGGTTTTAAAAAAGGATATACGCGTTAAGCAATCAAAGGCGAGTTTCAATGGCACTTGGCGGCGAAGGTACCACTGGAGGAGGATGAGTGGCTGACGCCAAAAAGGCCCCAGAGAGGTTTTTGTAATTTGTTTTTTTGGGGTTTTTTTGCAGCAATTAGCAATGACATCGCAGCAGAGTTGTCAGTGGACACGGGCAGTGTGAACGCAGAGTGCAGTGGTGGTAGCGACTGAGTCAGGAGAAGGACTATGCGGGCGGTCAGTTCAGCAGCACAGAAGGACCACGGCAACATACTGGTAGTAGTAGTAGCAGCACAGCGTCATAGTGCTGGCCAAAAAATTAAATGCACCCGGTGACCCGGGCAGTGTGAACGCAGACAGAGTACATTGGTGGAAGCGAGTGAGTCAGGAGGAGGAGGACAATGCGGGCGGTCAATTCAGCAGCACAGAAGGACCATGGCAACATACTGGTGGTAGTAGTAGCAGCACAGCGTCATAGTGCTGGCCAAAAAATTAAATGCACCCGGTGACCCGGGCAGTGTGAACGCAGACAGAGTACATTGGTGGAAGCGATTGAGTCAGGAGGAGGAGGACAATGCGGGCGGTCAGTTCAGCAGCACAGAACAGAAGGACCATGGCAACATACTGGTGGTAGTAGTAGTAGCACAGTGTCATAGTGCTGGCCAAAAAATTAAATGCACCCAGTGACCCGGGCAGTGTGAACGCAGAGTGCAACAGCGGGAAGCGACTGAGTCAGGAGGAGGAGGACAATGCGGGCGGTCAGTTCAGCAGCAGCAGCACAGAAGGACCATGCCAACATACTGGTGGTAGTAGTAGTAGCACAGTGTCATAGTGCTGGCCAAAAAATTAAATGCACCCGGTGACCCGGGCAGTAATAACGCAGACAGAGTTCATTGGTGGTACCGTGGTAGCGACTGAGTCAGGAGGAGGAGGAGGACAAAGCGGGCGTTCAGTTCAGCAGCAGCAGCAGCAGCAGCACAGAAGGACCATGGCAACATACTGGTGGTAGTAGTAGCAGCACAGCGTCATAGTGCTGGCCAAAAAATTAAATGCACCCGGTGACCCGGGCAGTGTGAACGCAGAGTGCAGCAGCGGGAAGTGATTGAGTCAGGAGGAGGAGGACAATGCGGGCGGTCAGTTCAGCAGCAGCAGCACAGAAGGACCAAGCCAACATACTGGTGGTAGTAGTAGTAGCGCAGTGTCATAGTGCTGGCCAAAAAATTAAATGCACCCGGTGACCCGGGTAGTGATAACGCAGACAGAGTGCATTGGTGGTACCGTGGTAGCGACTGAGTCAGGAGGAGGAGGAGGACAAAGCGGGCATTCAGTTCAGCAGCAGCAGCAGCACGCTTTGTTTTTAACACAATAAATGCACTTGCTCAAACAACAATGGCCTGGAGATAATCCTCTCAGCACCACAGTCTAGCAAGGACAGAGCTTTTCCATCATGGCCGCCACTTTATATTCAGGAGGGGAGGGCATAGCTCCCCTCCTGTGATTGGTTGCTAGGGCCTGGCTGGGGCCCTCTGATTGGCCTGCAATGTGTCACTTCCGCATAGTTTGACGCATTTCCGCTAACCACGACTTCAGCGCCGGGTTTAACGAGCGTGAATGCGGATTTCTGTCCGCATTCACGCGAAGCCGAAGCAGATTTTCGTGGTTGAAAATCTATTCACGGCTTAGCGTGTCCGAGGCGGAATGCGTCAAAATGGTCGTCAATCCACGCGTAAGCGTGATCACGACCTGGCGGTGAGCACCACTGCTTCATACAGCCATATTGCGGCTGTATAGCGATCCCTGGCCAAAGCGCTGCGGCTGTGTATAGACCCCCTGGAAACCCCGTCAGGAAATGTATTGCTCTTTCTTTTGATACATGTAAAATTACACTAACGTTAGGTACTAAAAGTGACATTTACCGCATTTAAAGAGACACTGAAGCGAGAATAAATCTCGCTTCAGTGCTTATATTCAGCAGGGGCATGTGTGGCTCTGCTAAAACGCCGCTATCCCACGGCTAAACGGGAGTCTCTTACCTCCCAAATCCCCTCGTGGAGTCCCGGGCAGCACTTCCGCATTCAGGCAGGGCTAATGGCCGCAGCCCTGCCTCACGCGCGTCTGTAAGCGCGTATCTCCGCCCCTCCCCCGCCCCTCAGTCTTCCTTCGCTGAGAGGGGCGGGGGAGAGGCGGCGATGCGCCGCTGATAGACGGCGCTGAGAGGCAGGACTGCAGCCGTTAGCCCTGCCTCAAGAGCAGCAAAATCTACGACCAATTTGGTCGTTGATTTTGCAGTCTGGGGGTTTGGGGTGAAGGGACCCCCGTTCAGCCGCGGGATAGCGGCGTTTTAGCAGGGGCACACATGCCCCTGCTGAATATAAGCACTGAAGTGAGATTTATTCTCGCTTCAGTGTCTCTTTAAAAGTATACTTTCTTCCTTTGAAACTTTAAAATCGATTTTCTCAAAAATTTCCTCTTATTCCCAATGATCTCCTTAATATATCCTGCAAATTAAGGGTTTCTAGAATTTAAGGTGGATTTGCTATTAACCATTAAAGACGGCTGGTTTTTAAACGTGTATTTTTTTTTCCTTTGAAACTTTAAAATTGATTGTCTCAAAAACTATAAGGTCGATTTGAATTTTTTTTTTCCTCTTGTAGCCACTGGGGGCCCTACAAGCTCTGGGGACCTGGGGCAGCTGCATCCTTTGCCTCTATGGTAGCGCCGGCCCTGTATCTCCTATACATCGCTAGTAAATAATTAGATTGTCAGGGTATTGGTTATGTATGTGCACATTTCTTTTGGTTTGTGGAAGATTCATTGTATATATTGTGTGTTGGAGTGGTTGCATGTGGTTTGCACTTAATTTGCATTTATCAGTTTGTATGCACAATTTGGTTACAATAAACTATTATTGCACATAATTCCTTGTTTCAGGGTCTGCATCGCTGCACACTGTGGTCATCACCTGTTCCTTGATTCAGGTTTGTAACACTAGGGTTTCCAGCGTCCAGTGACAAAGTCAGTTTTCACGCCCCCTCCTGGCACCTTGTGACAAGGTGTAATACATAAGTGGTTCAGATTAGTTCAGAATAAAATACTACTTTGTCCTAAACAAGCACTTTCTTCTGAAAGCTGGGCTAGGATTACAGAATATCTGGACCACATGTTGGCGCAAAGTAGAGGGTAGATTTGTGATGCACTCTGAGTGTGGACATAACAGATTGAGGGTGGGGTCAAATACTGGGCATATTATAAAGTACATGAATCTATAGGCACTACACTAGTGTAAAACATTCTCTTTAGCCATAGATTACTGGGCTACAGTACGATACCAATGATAGGCAGATAAATCAGTGACAGAGATATTGCCAATGACATGCTGATCTCACCAGCGATAAAGCAGGTATCACTGATCACTAATCACAGTGGATGCTATACAAAGTTAGGTGTTAAATGTAGTAAGTGCAGTGGATGCAAAGTGAAACTGAGTGTGAAGCTGCAGTGCAAATTTAGAATTATGGGATGTTAAACTGCAGCAGGTGCTAGTAATAACTGTGCCAGGTTTATTTGGGTGCTAAGTTGCAGCATGTAGACTTGGGTGCAAAGTAATATTAGGTTTCCCGTGAGATGCTAGTGAGTCCCTGATGGTAGCGGCAGAGCTGATGACACACAGGAAAACCCATCTCTCCTCTCCGTGTACTGCAGTCTGCAAGGACCACATAATCAACAACATGACAGGAGACTGTGAGACATTGGCAGGTGGGGCACAGCAAGACACAGATCATGCATGCATTAACACTGAATGGCTTGCTGATGCTGTCCTGACACAGGATCCTGTCTCCCTGGCTTCCCTGCACAGCAGCTCCTTTCATTATTATGTCGAGGACTCCGTGTGGCTATTCATCTTGAAGGGGCACCCTCTTCCTTTCACCACCAACTTCTGGGGCTGCAGCCAAACTTCAGGACAGAATGGTCAGAAAAGGCCCTCTTTGTGGATTTCAGTTCTCAGTTCAGGGAGTTCCTGGCAGCTCTGAACTCTTCAAGGGAGTCAGACTTATGCACCACCTCCTTCAGTTTCTGGAGGTGGCAGAGATCACTGTTGAACCAGGGCTTATTATTAGGGTAGACCTTGAAGGTCTTGCTCGGGATGCATGTGTTTATTGTGACTGACAATGTGTTTACATCTCTGTGTTATAACACTGAATAACATGGTTGCTGATGCTGAATTTACTTCTTAACCTATTTTAGTTCCTGGACGTAGAAACTACGTCCAGGAACCATGCGCGCTCCCGCGCGCTCCCGGCCCGCGGTTCGTTAGCCAGGCAATCAGTGAATCGGGCTATGGTGCCCGATCACTGATTCCTCTCCTCCGCTGAAAAAGCGACAACTTCTCTCGGAAGCTGCACTTTTTCTGGCTGTTACCTCCCCCATGTGTCTCTCTAAGCGTATGTTACGCTTAGAGTGACGTCATGTAAACAAACTCATGGCCGCCATCTTGTGGCCAAAAAGTAAAACTACAACTAAAAGTAAAAAAAATAAAACTCAAGACACATTTACATTATAAAACTATTGTTTACATCCCACCCTACCAAAAATACCCAAATAAAATGTTTAATATAAAAAAATAAAAACATTACAATAAAAAAAAAACATGTAAATATTTACCTAAGGGTCTAAACTTTTTAAATATCAATGTAAAGATGAAATATTTCTATATTTTTTTATTTTAAACTTGTAAATAGTGATAGATGCAAAACTGAAAAAATGCACCTTTATTTCCAAATAAAATATTGTCGCCATACATTGTGATAGGGACATAATTTTAATGGTGTAATAACCGGGACATATGGGCAAATACAATACGTGAGTTTTAATTATGGAGGCATGTATTATTTTAAAACTATAATGGCTGAAAACTGAGAAATAATGAATTAAAATGCATTTACAGTAAAGTGGCTCTTAGTAAAATGTACTCCCCAAAGAAAGCCTAATTGGTGGCGGAAAAAACAAGATATAGATCAGTTCATTGTGATAAGTAGTGATAAAGTTATAGGCTAATGAATGGGAGGTGAACATTTCTCAAGTGAAAACGACGGAACGCGAATGGGTTACAGAAAAACTGTAACGAAAAAACGTCCCCTGGGGGATACTCACCTCGGGTGGGGGAAGCCTCCAGATCCTATTGAGGCTTCCCCATCCTCCTCGGTCCCACGGTGGCGGCGAAAATCCTCCCGGAGCGGCGGCGATGTAAATATTTACCTCCGTGGCTCCAGCGCAGGCACAGTATCCGCTCTTCTGACAGAGATAGGTAGAAATAGCCGATCTCCGTCGGGCCGCTCTACTGCACAGGTGCAAGTCTCCTGCACCTGTGCAGTAGAGCGGACGCGACGGAGATTGGCTATTTCCGCCTATCTCCGTCAGAAGAGCCGAAACAGCGCCCCCGCTGGAGCCTGGAAAGGTAAATATTGAACAGGCTGTCGGATTTGTCGCACCGGCTTTGAAGGGCTGCAGCGAGACCCCCGTGGGACAGAGGAGGACGGGGGAAGCCTCATTAGGTTTCCCCCTCGCGAGGTGAGTACCCCCCAGGGGACGTTTTTCTGGTTACAGTGTTCTTTAACCATTTCAGGCCGCTGGGATTTTTCACCTTATGCATCAGAGCAATTTTCACCTCCCATTTATCCGCTAATAACGTTATCACTACTTAAAACAATTTATTGATCTATGTTTTGTTTTTTCCACCACTAATTAGGCTTTCTTTGAGTGGTACATTTTGCTAAGAATTATTTTTTTATAAATGCATTTTAACAGGATTAATAAGAAAAAAATGGAAAAAATTCATGATTTCTCAGTTTTCGTCCATTATAGCTTTAAAATAATCCACGCTACCATAATTAAAACCTATGTATTTTATTTGCCAATTTGTCTCGGTTATGACACCATTTAAATATTGTCCCTATCACAATGCATGGCGCCAATATTTTATTTGGAAATAAAGGGTGCATTTTTTCCGTTTTGCGTCCATCACTATTTACAAGCTTATAATTTAAAAAATGTTTGTAGTATACCCCCTTCAAATGCATATTTAAAAAGTTCAGACCCTTAGGTAACTATTTATGTCTTTTTTTTTGTTTGTTTAATTGTAATTTTTTTTTTCATTAAAAATTTTATTTGGGTAATATTTTGTTGTGGGAAATAAACAGTTCATTTTTAATGGTATTATATGTGTAAATTGTAATGTAAAAATATGTAGATGTAGTTTTACTATTTGGCCACAAGATGGCCACCTTGAGTTTATTTTTTTCTCCTTGTGCTTCTCGATCACCGGAAGCACAAGGAGCACGGGGAAACTTTTTTTTTTGCAGAAAGACTGAAGCCTCTTGTAAGAGCGCTTCGGTTTTTCTGCTGGGGACACAGTTCAGTGATCAGGAACCATGTTTCCGTTCACTAATCCCAGGGCTACCGGGGACAGCACGGGGGCGCCGGGGCGCGCCCGTGATGGAGCGCGCCAAAGCGCGGCATCGCAGCAGAGCAGCCGCCTGGATGTGAGCATCACGTCCGGGTGGCAGAAATGGTTAAGTCATTAAATAGGCACCTTAGTGACATATTGAAGAATGCAATAAATTATGCAGGATACTCACTTATACATTCATTTTCCTGGTTTCAGCATCAGAAACACTTCCTATCTATATATTGCTGTATATTGGTATGTAGCCCCGCCCTCTCAGTGATGCTTAGCCTGAGCTGTTTATTAGGAATTTCCTCCCAGAGCATTCTGGGAGACCAGGTATTATTTGTACTAGCTTTGAACTCTCAGTTAACAAACCTTACTCAGAGCTGCACCTGCCAGGACTAAAGATGTCGCCACCTGTGATAAATTTCAGAATGTAAATCAGGGAGAGATAAGATTTTGCAATGGGCAAGCAATGACTAATTAATTCATGAAGATATATTGTAAAAAAAATAACCTATTTTATTAATTAAGTTATTTGCAGTACAGTTTCAGTTTAATACAATTTATTTTAAAAGAAGGTACTTGTGTTTGTGCTCTACTTCATACATGTTCTTTTTATAGTTGTTGTGTATGTTTTCTTTTTCAATTTTATCTCTTTTGTGAGAATGAGTAAGGGGACTTAACCTCCTTGTCGGTTATCCCAAGCTCAGCTCGGGGTAACCTGCGCAGGAGGATTTCTCAGGCCCCGCTGGGCCGATTTGCATAATTTTTTTCTCCTACACGCAGCTAGCACTTTGCTAGCTGCGTGTGGTATGCGTTCGTCGCCACTACCCGCCGATTCGCCGCTACCTGCCGTGCAGAGCCGCCCCCCCTTCCCCCCAGACCCCTGCGCAGCCTGGCCAATCAGTGCTAGGCAGCGCTGAGAGGTGGGTCGGTGACGTCATCCCGCCCCGTCGCCATGGCGACCGGGGAAGCCCTGCAGGAAATCCCGTTCTGAACGGGATTTGCTGCTTATTCTGATCGGAGTGGGTGGGGGGATGCCGCCGCTCAGCTGCTATCATGTAGCGAGCCCTGGGCTCACTACATGATTTGAAAAAAAAAAAATTAAAAAAAGTGCTGCGCTTTCCCCTTGCCGGCGGGAATTGGACTGGCAAGGGGGTGAATAATCGAGAAGAGATGTGTGTGGTTGGCACCAGATGCTAGCTAACCGGAGACACAATGTGCTCGCTCCTATTGCTGGCCGTGCTTACAATCCAGAAATATCATCCACAAAGTAGTAGAAACAATAAAATGGAGCACCAGCCCTTGCTATTTAGGTTTATTGCGATCACATAGGCATTACAGGTACCGGCCTTCACCCTCACCTAACTGGTATACCTGTAATGCCTATGTTATCGCAATAAACCTAAATAGCAAGAGCTGGTGCTCCATTTTATTTGTTCTACTACTTTGTGGGTAAGGGGACTTAACGTTCCTCTGCTTTTGTTTGGAAGGGAACAGGTGTTTGGTCACCCTCAACAAAGGGGGTTACCAGATTTCAGCATAAATCCCCCATTTTACCGTTACTCCATCTCCTTTTTGGGGAGGTGGGAATAAATACTCTTGTCCCTCAGCTTTGGAACAAGGATTCATTGCCATTCTCCTCCACCGCTTGCCTAACTAGGAAGTGCTATGTACTACCAGAAAGTGCGCTTTGCTTATTCACCCCCTAAAAACAAGATTAACAATGTACTTTTTTTTTATTTATTTTTTTTTTTTACTGAAAGTGAATGTGGTATTAGAAAAGTACATTTTGACTAGATGAACAATGCAATGGTAAGTCCAAAGAACACTCTCTTGCTCTGGTTGTCTACAAGACAATCAGGTGGTGGTGCAAAAAAAGTAAAAGTTGTAAAAAAGAAATCACGCTGGCAAAGATTGAAGCTGAAAATCAAATTGCTATGGATAGCAAATCTAACCCAAAGAAGTTTTACAAGTACATCAACTCTAAAAAAAGAAAGGTTGACTGTATTGGACTCCTAAAGGAAGGGCCGGTTCAAGTAACAATTGGGCCCTAGGGCAAAATTAGCCTGGGGGCCCCCCAACAGACACCCCCCGACCAAAAAGCATCATTAGAGGCCCCTTTGTTGCAGCCAAATTTCCCTCCTGGGCCCCTGAGCTGGCTACTGACCCTCCCCCAATCACCTTCCAACTTAACAGACTCTGCAGAGTCCCTGGGGAGCAACAGTTAAGATGGCGAGGGACACCTTGGGGGCCCCTACAGGCTCTGGGGCCCTGGGGCAATTGCCCATTTTTTTCCTATGGTAGCTCCAGCCCTGCCTAAAGGATGAGAGTGGGAACTCAATGGTGGATGACCAAGGTAAGGCGGAGGTATTAAAATGCTTTTTTTTTCTTCTGTCTTCACAAGGGAAACATCGCTGTTGCAAATTACAGATGCAGAAGAGTCTCAATCTTCCAATTGTAATATTACATACTTAATGCAGGAAGAAGTGAAGGAAAGACTAGATAAATTAAAAATAGACAAGGTACCTGGCCTGGATGGCATACATCCTCGGGTCCTAAAGGAATTAAGTTCAGTTATCGATAAACTCCTTTATCCTATCTTTTGTGACTCTTTTTCAACTGGCAGAGTTCCAGTAGATTGGCGTATAGCCCACATTTTCCCATTATTTAAGAAGGGCAAAAAAAATCAGATCCAGGAAATTATAGACCTGTAAGTTTAACGTCAGTCGTGTGCAAACTATTTGAGGGTGTACCAGGGCCGGGCCGAGGCATAGGCTGGAGAGGCTCCAGCCTCAGGGCGCAGTGTAGGAGGGGGCGCACAATTCATTCAGCTGTCATTCCTAATTGTGTATGAAGCAAAAATAAATAAGAAAAGGCGATACCTAGCAGTGACTGCAAGCCAGACAACTAGATATTAAGGTGTTGGGGAGGTTGTGGGCCCTGTGGCCCTCTTAGTCTAATAGAAATCAGTGTGTGACGGCTGGGTGGCAGGGATGGAGGGGCGCACTTTGGTATCTCAGCCTTGGGTGCTGGAGGACCTTGTCCCGGCTCTGGGGTGTACTAAGAGATACAATACAAGACTTCATAGTATAAAATAATCTTATTACTCAGCATCAGCATGGGTTTACTAAAGACAGGTCCTGTTTGACTAACATGCTCAGCTTTTATGAGGTAGTGAACGCTAATGTGGATATTGGGAATACTGTAGATGTGATATATTTGGACTTTGCAAAGGCCTTCAACACTGTTCCCCACAAAAGTCTGGTGCAAATGTTGAGGATGCAAGGACTGGGGAAGAGTCTGTGTGCATGGATAGGAAACTGGCTAATGGACAGAAAACAAAGAGTTGTAGTAAATGGATCTTATTCAAAATGGGTGACTGTTAGCAGTGTGGTCCCACAGGGGTCAGTACTGGGTCCAGTACTCTTCAATTTATTTATTATGATCTAGTAGATGCATTAGAAAGTAATGTTGCTATTTTTGCAGAGGATACAAAATTGTGCAGAATCATCAACCCACAGGAAGATAGTGTCATATTGCAACAGAGTCTGGATAGGATGGCTATATGGGCACATCCTATCCAGATGAAATTCAATGTTGAAAAATGTAAAGTCATGCATTTTGGTCGTACCAATGGTCTAGCACCATACAAAATAAATGGGATGCAGATGGGGACATAAAACTTGGAAAAGGACTTAGGAGTACTCATCGACAACAAGTTAAACAATCGTACTCAATGCCAAGCCGCTGCAAATAATGCTAATAAAATTTTGAGATGCATTAAAAGGGAAATAAAAATTTGAGATGCTAGCATAATACTGCCTCTGTTTAACTCTCCAGTAAGGCCACATCTGGATTATGGAATTCAGTTCTGGGCACCTCATTACAGGAAAGATATAGCAGTTTTAGAGCAGGTGCAGAGACGAGCAACAAAATTGATGCGTGGGATGGAAGGTCTCACTTACCAAGAAAGGTTAGATAAACTGGGTTTATTTAGTCTGGAGAAAAGACGCCTTCGAGGGGATCTAATTAACAAGTATAAATACATCAGAGGGCAATATAAAAACTTGGCAGATGAGCTTTTTGTCCCTAGGCCTTCTCAAAGGACTAGAGGACATGATCTGTGCATGGAGGAAAAACGTTTTAGAGATTTATTTAGGAAATGGTTCTTTACAGTAAGAGTGATTTAGATGTGGAATGCATTGCCACAGGAAGTAGTTATGGCAAATTCTATATCTGCATTTAAAGGGGACTTAGATGCTTTCCCTGCGTTTAAAGACATCCATGGCTATAATTACTAGGTAATGCCCAGTGGTGTTGATCCAGGGATTTTATCTGATTGCCATCTGGAGTCGGGAAGGAATTTTTTCTCTTTTGGGGCTAATTGGACCATGCCTTGTAAGTATTTTTCGTTTTCCTCTGGATCAACAGGGATATGTGAGGGAGCAGGCTGGAGTTGTACTTTGTTCTCTGGTTGAACTTGATGAACGTATGTCTTTTTTCAACCCAAATAACTATGTAACTATGTAAAATTTAGCTTGGATCTCTGGTTTATTATACATTTGCTCAGCTTTATGTGAGCAAGAAAGAACTCTGGATAGCTGAAACAGGGACTATTCAAATACATTTACTACTTCACTCCTTAGACTGTCAAGGCAATTAGAATCCTACAAAATGAATTGTCCAATGGAGTCACCTCTTAGAAAAGACTTTCTAGAAGTTTCATCTGAAGAAGTACACCTTATTTCTGATATAAGTGAAACAAGAGACACATAAAACGTATTCTTTTAGGTATGTTTAGACAACCAGAAATCCTTCTGTGTGAACTAAGGACCATGCAGTGTAATTGACCGCATAGTACAAATTCTGGTTTTACCGTCCTGCAAACCGTTACTGTTTGTTATAGTGTTCATATTTTCAGGAAAATAAAAATGTGTCATTAACGTTCATGTGTACAGAGGATCCCAACCCTCTCTGATATGTCTGTGAGAGATCTGGCCACCTGGATCATTTTAACTGAGCACTGCTTGATTCTATCGTTTTGCCTCCTTATCCCTCCCACTTCATTGTGTCTCTCTGTAAAGTTCTACCCAGCATTAACCCATTAGCCCCCACTCTTCTTGAATGTGTAATAAGTTGCACAAAGCAGGAATAATTGCAATTCTGGAGGAGTATCACCAGCACCAATAAGAAAAATGGCAAACTGAATCCTAAATGATCTGGCATGAAGGCTGAGCTATTAACCCTCTCCAATCCTTTTCCCCGATCACCCACATCCCCGAGCACTTATTTTTTTCCAGTGAGTTGAGGAGGACGTGATTGATCAGGAAAAGGACTGGCAGTGGCTATCCAAATGCTCCGTACCTCTTCACTCTATAGCTAGGAGGTGTTCTGGCGTCAGTTGTTGGGGGCAGGGCCAAGGCCTTGATGTTTCTGCAGATAAAACTAAGGTAGGTAACAAATTTGAAAACCTGGGGCAGACTTATCAAATCCAGTGCAAAGAAAATTATAATAAAGCTGTTGCAAGACAAGTGCAAAAGTGGACCAACTCAGAGTGACCAATCAGAATGTTTAATCTACAAATCTGCTTTTATTTTGCACCTGTTTTGTACCCATTTCCCTTACACTGCCCTCCTGTTTGCAAAATCCATTGCAAACATGTAACTCTGAATTGAAGAGATTTTTTTTTTGTGAAGAAAAACTTATAAAAGCTTGTTGAAGCTTCCTGATTTCAGATCATTCTTGTCCTTTTAATATATCTCTATAAGAAACTTTTCCAGCTGTTTTCTGCCAGATTAGGTGACAATCTCATGTTTGTGGTCCTTGTTAGCTCTGACATGGCGAACCCAAAAGGAATTTTTTAACAAACTGTAATAATTTGTTAAAGGACACCCGAGGCAACAATAAAGTAATGAAATAAATGATTGTATCTATCTTCCTTTTCCTAAAAATGACTATTTAAGATATTCCACAATTTTATTTTATGTTTAAATCTACTTTTGAAGTTTTAACTGTTTTATTGTTTTTGCTCAATGATACATTAATTGAAGTATACCGGAGCTAAAAACTATGAACTATTGACCCTTTTTATCTGTTTCCTGCTCTCAGAAGCCATTTTCTGCTAGGAAATTGAGTTATAGTTGGAATTTCTTATCAGTGAGAGTCACAATGTAGTCACTTCCTGTCTGAGTCAGGACTGAGTCAGCCACCTACATACCTGATATTTAACTCTTTCAGGCAGAGAAAGAAAAAAAAGGAACACAGCATAGGTATTTGTGTGCTAGGCACTGTACAGACCCATGTCTATCTCATCATGTCACATGTCACCTCTGGTATCCTTTAAAGGGAACCAGAGATGAACGTTTCACACAAAATAAACATATCAGTCGATAGCTTGTAAAGAATAAATGTTCTACCTGAAGATTTTGCTGCTCTGGTGTGCCTTTTTTAGTGTTTTTTATTCATTATTGCTCCAGGAAAAATCAAATATGGCCGCCGGCTCATATTTCTACTGCTTCCGGGTTATGAGTTGTTCTGTTGTTCTGGATGTGCTGTCTAGGCTATATGAGACTATGCTGCTATCTAGGCTATATGAGAAAGGCTGCTGTGTGCTTTCATTTTGGTATGATGTGCAGCTGCCTGTAGGAAGTGTCTCTCATAGGAATGAAACTGCAGTCATTATCAGTATCTACAGTATGCAGACAGAGTGCACACAGAGCACACAGATCATATTGCATATTGCTCTGAAAACCTGTCTGTTTCAGAGTTTCTCTCTCAGCAGAAGCAGCCCCTCCCATATCATCACAGCTCTCAGTATGCAAAGCAGGAAATCTAAGCCAGGAGGGGGCAGGCTTGGGCTTGAAAAGACTCCACAGCAGAGTGACTCAGCTATAATGATTCCAGGTCAAACCTAGACTGAGCCAGTTGGGGATTCTTATCACAGCTGCTAATAGACTAATTAAACTGATAAGAATGAAACTAAAAGCAGGGTAGGTGTTTACTGTCATGTTCCCACTGATAAATGTAATAAAATACATGAGGGTGCTTCGTCTCTGGTTCTCTTTAAATAGCAACTTCCCAGAGACAAACCTTCAGCAGCCGTGTTTGCTTGTATTCTGCCACCTTCAATTCTGTAGCATAAAAACTAATGATTGGGAAATTAAGCTTTCAACTTTATGCCTGCAGCTAGCCCAACACACCTCTGCAGCTGGTCAGCTTGCACCTTTACTTCAGCCGTCCTGTCTATAGCATCTTTACTCTCTTATGCTATTTAGGTCAAACAAACTTATACAAGTAAATCCAGTAGGTTGACAGTTTATATAACACTAATCTGTATCAAGTACAACAAGAATAATCTGCTAGAAGTATAATTGTTCTTGTTTCGCTGCTGCAATACCAAGTGATGAAGAGAATTATATACATTTTGCTTTAATTTATCCTGTATTACATTATTTGACAATAGGTTTCCAGATTAACAAATGATCTGACATTGAAAGAGGGGATCATTACAGTTTATAACCACTGTTCTCATGGCTTTGTTATTCAGATTCCCATCAGATGCCCCCCTGTAAATTCAGAGTGGGCAGGGCTCTCTTTATTGGGGCATCATGGACTGAAGGATCTAAGAAAAGAGGTTGGTTCATGAGAGGTATTGGGCTTGACAGTTTGCTTCTGTGACCTGATGTATCAGAAAGGAAATGAGGTAAGCAAGGCTTAAAGGAATTAATGCTAAAAACAGTCACCCTATGCAATTATCTGACCCAATTTCATTAGGACACAGCAGAGAAATGGGTTAAGTAAATACCTTTTGTAGGACAGATAATGGGGTCCATTTAATACTGTGATGCAATGTGAAAGATATGTTGTAACTGCAGCAAAGTAAATTTGCTCTGAATCTTACTCTGGGAAAGGACAATAAAAGCTGCTCATATGCTGTTTGTTGCTTGCCTCTGTATATAACACCAGGGGACTGATTTAAAGGGAACCTGAACTGAAAATAAAAAGTACAAATAAACATACACAGGCCATACTTACCTTCCAGGTAGACTGCTCATCAATTTCTTTCTCCTCTCTTGCGTCCTTTTTGTCCATTTTGATCAATGGAATTCTCTGTCCTCCATTTTGAAAATGGCCATTACCCCATAACAGCTTCCTGGTCAGCACACTGTTAAACTGTAATATCACCCACTTGAGCCATAGGGAAACATAGACATTACCTTGCACAATCAGTTGTAACTGACAGCTGCTGATATATAACTGGCAGCAACTGGTGGTATATTTCAGTTCTTCTGATAAAATCTTGTCAGAACTGGAAGGGATCACTGTAAGAAGAAAATGGTGAGCATCTGAGAGGAACTGATGACGAGGTATGTATGTAATATTCATTTGCAGCTACATCATGTGTTTGTTTTAAATAATTGTACTCAGTTCAGGTTTCCTTTAATTTCCCATGGTGGACATGTTTGGGAGATGTTAGTGATGCTACATACCAAGATAGGATTGATTGAAAATAAATGAATTTCACATAGACCTCAAAATTTACAAGTATCTTTTCGAAAATACCAGGAAGCCCACAATTCTCACAAGAATTGCGTTTGCAGCACACACACACCCCAACCGCCACACTAAGCCGACACCCACACTAAGCTGCATACAATAAGCCGCCGCCCACACTAAGCTGCTGCCCACAACTGCACCGCCCATAATTGAACCGCTCACACTAAGCCACCACCCACAGGTGCTTCCTGGTCCATGCATATTTACAACCTTTGGTTAGTATATAGGATGCGTTTGAAATAATATTGGTCCAAATTCTTGTAATATAAAAGATGACAGCTGCCATGTTGTCATGGTGATCTCTCAGCATCCAGGTCAATGCATATTTACAGTATAACCTTTGGTTGGTATATAGGATGCGTTTAAAGTAATATTGGTCAAAATCCTTGTTGTAATACAAAAGATGACAGTTGCCAGGTAGTCAAAGTGATCTCTCAGTTTCCGGGTCGGTGTACTGTTGCTAAGCATTGTAGATCAGACTGTAATTATGGTTTGTTAAAAGAGGTATTTTTGTACGCGTTGCGGTCCGCAATAGCGCTAATTGCATTGGTGAATGCGTCCAATAATACGCATGGTGGCCGGCGACTGGTGAGTCGTCAAAAACGAAACTAAGTGACAGCGGGGGACCAGAGGATTCCAGAGCGGCGCCGGACTGCTGTAGGGGGCTGGTAATAGCCCCAGGTAAGTAAAAAACTCTTTACCCCCCGTTCAGTTAAGGTTCCTTTTAAGCAGTGGCTGGATGGTGCTACATATCCTTAAGCAGTGGCTGGATTGTGTAATGGTCAAGGGCTCTGACACAGGAGACCAGGGTTCGAATCTTGGCTCTGTCTGCTCAGTAATCCAGCACCTATTCAGTAGGAGACCTTAGGCAAGTCTTCCTAACACTGCTACTGCCTATAGAGTGTGCCCTAGTGGCTGCAGCTCTGGCGCTTTGAGTCCGCCAGGAGAAAAGCGTGATATAAATGTTATTTGTCTTGTCTTGTCTAATTTTTCTCTTGACAACTGTTGAACACGAAAGGCAAGGCCATGTCTGCCTACATATCCTTAAGCAGTGGCTGGATGGTGTAATGGTTAAGGGCTCTGGCTCTGACACAGGAGACCAGGGTTCGAATCTCAGCTCTGTCTGCTCAGTAAGCCATCACCTATTCAGTAGGAGACCTTAGGCAAGTCTTCCTAACACTGCTACTGCCTATAGAGTGTGCCCTAGTGGCTGCAGCTCTGGTGCTTTGAGTCCGCCAGGAGAAAAGCGTGATATAAATGTTATTTGTCTTGTCTTGTCTAATTTTTCTCTTGGATTGAGTTTGGAGCTTGGACTAGCTTTGGCTAGTAGTGTTGGTGGTATAATGGATATGTTAGTTACCTACCATACACTGAGACCTGGGTTCAAATCCCAGCCACGGTAGGTAAGCTGGCTTTTGAAATAATGTAACTCCCTGGCAGATGAGACCCTCCTCCCTCCGGTAGGAGGGTGGAGGGTAGGATTGAGGAGGGAAGCAGCTGTCCCTTAATTAATTAGTGTAGGCAGACACGTGAGTCAAATGGCATAAGGACCTTGCTTGGAGGAAGGAGGGAGGGCTTCCAGCAGTGAGAGCAGTGTGTTTGGCAACAATGTGCCTGCTGACTGTGATGTAGAGGGTCAAAGTTTTTCTCAATAGAGCATTATGGGGCGAATCGAACTTCCACAAAAGTGAACCACCAAAGTTCGCCTGGAACCGTTCGCCGGCGAACTGTTCGCTACATCTCTATGTACAATAAACATTTGAATTTTATCATTTGTATACCCTTTTTGCATTGTATACTCACTGATATGTTACACTGTACCCAGTCAATCTATGGAAGACCAGAATACATTTGTTTCTGGCTTTTCTGGATGGCCTCAGTGCAAAGTATGCATTGATATAGCTTTCAGGAGGACTTGAAAGCATGAGGTGACACAGAGCACCCAATTAAGCCATTGGTAAACCAGATTTTGTTGTTAAAGCTCCTCCAGTGAAAAAGCAATGTCAAGTATAATATGACCTCCATAAAAAAAGAAGCAAGTATTCAGGTCCACCTAGGCAAAAAAATTGTTCTGCGATACATCACTTCCAGTCAGTGAGTGAATATGCGAATCATTTTCATGTCCCTGAAATACAGAACACACATACAGAACTGCTGGTTTATAGCACAGCTATAGCTATAGGCATAACTACAAATCATGGGGCCTTCAAGGCAGCAACATTTTGATCCCCCCACCCCCCCACTCCGCAATATTCATAACCCTTTCCACCATCAACAAGGTGGTTCATCTGAATCATGACTTCCCCTGCCCACAACAAGTGCAGCCTCAACAATATATCCTCTGGAGGGTCAGCCCCTGTTTTAGAGGGTGGGTCCGTCACAGTTCCAGGCCCCTCTGTGGATGTAGAGACTGCCCCCCCCCCCCCCCCCCCCGTATAGCCACACCTTTGACCATAGTTTTGTTAATTTCACAGAGCTAACTTTGCAGACACCTGTTTCAAGTTTTTATGGCCTTCAATGGTGCAAGGTGTGGATTGATATGGCATGTCAGATTTGTGAATTAGATGTGTTACAGGGTACACAATTAATCATAGAGAACAGTGATGAGCATTCAGCAATATGACATTCAACATGGCAGCCTTGAGTAGAAAACCAATGGCGAGATGAAGATTAAAGGTGTTTTGCATGTAGGCTATGTCCCTTGCTGGCATCTTTCCAGGAAGGTGATCAACAAACCTGTAGGACAAACGTAAAAAAACACTGTTATCCTCAGCATTAAAAGGATCCTGCAGAGGGAAAAGGAACAAAGGAGGTGAGGGGATTACTAAGTGAGTGAATTCAGGAACTAAGCCCTTAATGCGTTTTCCCACTCAGTACATACAACCATCCTGTGCCTTGTTCTGGAAACATAAAGTTGCCAGTTAAATAACAAAAAAGTCATAAAAATTACATAGTCATGCTCATAATGTAAACTGAACAGAACCAAGTCTTAAAGGACCACTATCAGGAAAAATTGTAAAATGCAAAATACACCTAAAAACATACTAATAAGAAGTATGTTTCTTCTAGAGCATACATGTCAAACTCCGTCCCGTGGGCCAAATCTGGCCCTCAAAACCATTAAATTTGGCCCCCGAGTGGTTTCCCCACTTTGCATTATGTCTGGCCCTCTCGAGACCACCAGGGAAGCTATATTGGAGGTGAAGCCCTAGTTCACCAGGAAAGGCATATGGGGGAGGGAGGGGGAAAGCTCTAAACACCAGGGAACTGTATAGGCGAGGGTAGGGGCCACTAGTCACCAGGGAACTGTATAGGAGAGTGAGAAGGGCCACTAGACACCATGAAAATGTATAGGGGAGGGGGGCCATTAGACACCAGAGAACTTCATAAGGGAGGAAGGTGGCCAGCAGACATTGAGGTCGGCCCACGACTAGGTCTCAATGTTCAATTTCGGCCCACTTTGTATTTGAGTTTGACACCCCTGTTTTAGAGTAAAATGAGCCATAAATTGCTGTACTTTTCTCCCATGTTGTTTCACATACAATAGGTAGTAGAAATCTGACAGAACTGACAGGGTTTGGACTACTCCATCTCTTCATGGCATGTGTTCTTTATATGTATTCTTTATAAAGACACTCCCTGAAAAGGGTTTATACAAAGATGCTGCCAGTCTTCCCGCTTACTGTACACTTTTTTGGCAGTTGGCACTTTTTGAGCAGCTGTACAGAGCAACTGCCATTCACTAAGTGCTTTTGAAAATAAAGAAAATCCTGAGAATCCCCCAAGAGGAAATGGGCTAGTCCAAAACCTGTCAGTTCTGTCAGATTTCTATTACCTACTGTAAATGACAGAAACATGGGAGAAAAATAATTGATGGAGCATTCTACCCTGGAAGAAACATATTTCTTATTTGTATGTGTTTAGATGTTTTTTACATGCTACGATATTTGCGATAGTGGTCCTTTAAAACAATTATCATGCTAGATAGAGTCATTTGTCATTGGTACTACTGAATACAGTTCTCATTATTCCTACACACATTTACAGACTAAGTGATATTGTAAGATGAGTTGGAATATGTTGCATCATTTCTACAGAACGCACATTACATTTGTCAGCATTAGACAGTCCATATACTTATTAACCTAATATGCTAACCAACTAGACTGATAATATGATTTGACATTTCTTAGGCATGGAGACTCATTAAGCAGACTTTGCACTATGGCTCAACAACATTCACTGCTTTCTCAGGCACATGTACCTGTTGCACTTCATATTTACACGTTGCTTAATTTTCCGGCCAAAAACCATGCAGCGTTATATCCAAAGGGAATCTGGACTTTGCCTCTTGCAAAGTTCCATGTCAGAATGCAAAGAGTCAGCACACGGTAATCCTTCCTTCCTCATCATCATCCTTTTACAATCTGACTTTTGAGGACAGAAAAAAATATATCCCAACCGCATTAGTAATAGTACATATTATTGCTTTATTGTATTGTTTTATTCTTTTTCTATAAGGAAGCAAGAAGATATATGGTGTATATTTGCTGATATTAAAATAGGAGCTACAAAAGAATATAAGTTTATCTGGGTTTGTTTAATAAGACAAATAACAATATCCAAAAATGCAGCAATGTAGACTAGCTAATTAGTAGTCATTTGCATGTCCTGTATTCAGTAAACTGAAATATGATTGGTTTTAAAGGAATGCTGTAGGGGGCTAGGGGGAAAAAAAGAGTTGAACTTACCTGGGGCTTCTAATGGTCCCCCACAGTCGTCCTATGCCCGTGCAGCCACTCACCGATGCTCCGGTCTGCGCAGTACGCTTCCGGTGACGTCAGCAGGAGTGAGGATGTGGCTGCGCAGGCGCAGTGGGTTTGCAACTTTAAAGTGTACCAGAGCTCCCCCCCCCATAAAAAAAATTATACATACCTGGGGCTTCCTCCAGCCCCATCAGCTTGGATCGCTCCCACGCTGCCGTCCTCCAATGTCTGCAGTGCCAGTCCCGGGTCCCCGCACTTTCATCAGTCGGCTTCAGTCTACACAGGAGAAGTGCACTCTTTGCATATCTCTCCAGCAGCTGCTGGAGAGATATATAGAGGGCACACTTCCCTTACGTCAGGCTGGCTCCAACTGACGGAAGTGCGGCTACACGGTACCGGCGCTGCAGACTGGACAGCGGCATGGGAGTGATCTAAGCTGATGGGGCTGAAGGAAGATATGCATAAATCTTTTTTTTTTTGGGGGGGGGGGGGAGCTCTGAGTCCCTTTAAAGTTGCAAATTCCGGAAGGGAACCGGCGGCGGGGACCCGAGCATCGGTGAGTGGCTGTGCGGGCACAGGACGTCTGCGGAAGACCATTAGAAGCCCCAGGTAAATTCAACTTTTTTTTTTCCCCCTAGCCCCCTGCAGCATTCCTTTAAGGACTACTACTAAGCGTATGCATATTCCTTGCATTGCCTTCTTAAATTAGGTTGGTCAAACCCTATTTTTCTAAATAATTTATGTAGCTTGCTAAATATCATTACTATACTAATACACAGTTAATTCCCTGTTTTTCAGAGTTCTGGAAATGCTGCTGTTGTATACACACACAACGCACGTCGTTTGTTTTTGAACAACGACCATGCTGGATTAGATCTCGGAGAATTGTTCTGATCCTCATTTACTTTGCCGCAACCATTTGTTTATGACGGCACAAACAGTGCTCGCACATTTGGCCAGGTGGATCAAGAAACAGTTGTTTGTTGGCAGAGTTCCCTTATCCGTCTGGCTGTGGATACTTAGCTTAAGAGTTGTTCTATCATTGCCATTGAATGTAGAAGTCGACTAGCGCCTCCATCTGCTATTTTCAGATGTCCAATGTTACTGACACTAATAACACAAAATTTAGTAGCCCCGTTCTCTTCCTAGGTAAGTATCTGAGTTTTGTCTTTAGGTTTGCCTTGGATACGCTTTAACTGTGCCAAGTCATACTATTTAAAACTTATTGTTATACATGTGGGGTGTGATAAGACAAATACAATATACAATACAATAACATTTCTATAGCGCTTTTCTCCCATAGGACTCAAAGCGCTTAGGCTCTCTCAGATTCAGTAATTAGTAGGATGAAGTATTCACACAACAAAAGTTATATTTCTGCAAATGCCAGACTGAACAGGTGGGTTTTCAGTCTGGATTTAAACACGTCCAGGGATGGGGCTGTCCTGATCTGTTGAGGTAAGAAGTTCCAAAACGTAGGGGCAGCATGACAGAAGGCTCTGGGACCAAAAGTTTCTAAGTGGACTCTGGGTATGACTAGAGTATTAGAACCTGTGGATCTGAGAATGCGGGGATTGCTTCGCAGCTGTAACATATCTTTCATGTATCCAGGGCCTAGATTATTCAGGTATTTAAATGTCAGTAGGCCGATCTTGAATAGGACCCTCCATTCTATAGGTAGCCAGTGAAGGGAATGCAGGACTGGCGTTATGTGGCAGTGACGGGGTTGGTTGGTTAGCAGTCTGGCAGCAGTATTCTGTATCAGCTGTAGGCGGTACAAGGCCTTTTTTGGAAGGCCAGTGTAGAGAGCATTGCAGTAGTCCAGTCGGGATGTGATGAAGGCGTGGACTAAGGTTGGCAGATCTTCTGGGGGTATGAGGTGCTTGATTTTTGCAATGTTCTTCAGGTGAAAATAGGATGATTTCACCACAGCAGAGATTTGAGTTCTGAAGTTTAAATCCCCATCAATTAGAACTCCCAGGCTACGCACATGATCAGAGCTGCGTAGATCCGTGCCTCCTATTCCCAGTGGTGAAGACTGCAAGTTAAGTTGTTTTGTTATCATGCTCTGCCCTCCAATCAGAAGGACTTCAGTTTTGTCTGCATTTAGTTTCAGCCAGTTGTCATTCATCCATTGCTGTAGTTCACGTAAGCAGGCGTTTATAGTTAGAGTTGGGTCTGTCACACCAGGCTTGAAGGAAAGATATAGTTGGGTGTCGTCTGCATAGCAGTGGTATGTCAGGCCATGTTTTTGGATTAGTTTTCCCAACGGTAGCATGTAAATCGTGAAAAGCAGGGGAGAGAGGATTGAGCCCTGGGGCACCCCATACTTAAGTGTTACAGGGGTGGACAGGAAGGGCCCCATAGACACTTTGTGGGTTCTGCCACTCAAGAAGGATTGGAACCACTGAAGTACTATGCCATCAATGCCGCAGTATTCCTGTAGCCTGTTTATCAAGATGTCATGGTCAACTGTGTCAAAGGCTGCAGAAAGGTCTAGCAGTATGAGGATCGAGCACTCTCCTCGGTCTCTTGCCATGAGCAGGTGGTTGCATATTTGGATGAGGGCAGTTTCAGTGCTGTGGTGTTTCCTGAAGCCAGACTGGAATGGGTCATAACTGTTATTTTGTAGGATTCTGGCTTCTAGCTGGAGGTATACAGCTTTTTCAATTAGCTTTCCCAGAAAGGGGAGGTTAGAGACAGGTCTGTAGCTGGTCATTGCATCTGGGTCCAGGGAGGGTTTTTTGAGGAGAGGCCTGATGATTGCTTCCTTCAGTAAAGCAGGAAATATCCCTGATTGTAAGGAACAGTTAACAATTTTGAGGAATACCGGTGCGAACAGGTCGGGGCAGTTCAACATGAACTGTGTTGGGCCAGGATCCAGGTCACAGGTAGTTAGGCGGACGTGAAGGAGGATGCTTGATGTGACTTCTTCATCAATTTCTTTGAAGTTTGACCAAGGTGTTACGTTGTCTCTGCTAATGGTCTTCGGCGCTATATTAGGCTCAGATGCTGTAAGTTGGATGGCGGACCTTATAGCGGAGACTTTGTCTGTGAAGAAATGGGCAAATTGGTCACAGAGGTCCTTTGAAGACTCGATATTAAGTTTTTGACATGCTGGGTTGCAGAGTTTTTCCACTGTGCGGAACAGTTGGGCTGGTTTGTTAACTGCATTTGCAATCTCTTACAACAATAAACGCAATCTGCACATACTCAACCTTGTAGTGAAGCCTGCAAACTGTAACACAGGAATGACGGCACAGCAAACTGGATAACTGAACCAAAATTACATACAAGTGCCATCACTCAACAGGCTGTAATACGAAACACTTTATTAGTAGAAAAAACACTGGCAAGAGGGCAACCTAAAATCAATTAAAATCACTGGAGCGCTCCAATATCAGACATGCCGCAAGCACACCTCTCAATCCACCATCCATACAGGGGTACCGGTACCTCACCTAGATAACTACCCTGCAGGAGATGTGGGAAACAGAAATGGGAATGTAGGCAGTCTGTAGTGTGTCACCCGCTGATCCAGATATATCGCAAGGATCTCCAAGTGTCAGCAATAAGTGGGTGGAAACTCTTCGCCCGCTGTGCGGGACTCACCAATCTTCGTCCAATTGCGGACCCCGGATACCTGCTGTGCGCACAGCCGAGACTTGCGAATCTTCACCAGTCCTCAACCCGAAGGGGAGGTCACTGGTCACGGAAGCCAAGGCAGGCCAGCAACACGATAAGGGATCCCTGCTAGTAGACACGCCGGGACGCTCCAGAACAGCTGCGGGGTATTGCCCCGCCCACCTACGCGTTGCGTCCGCCTTCTGCGGACTTCAACTGGGTGTGGCTGATCAGAGATAGAAAGCACTCCCCCTTAAAGCCGTGTAACAAACTGGTGCAACTCCCATACACAGCACGTCACTTCCTCATCCGCCTGGAAAGTCCAACATGATGTTTCCTGCTCTGTATGCAAAACACAGTGCAGTGCAAGTCCCAGCCGGTACACTCTAACCTTCCATTCAAACAGAGACCGGATGGGGGGCAAAGCTTCCATCTTGGACAAATAAGTGGAAAGGGAGGCATCATATAGAGCAAGTAGGAATAGGGATATGGATATATAACGATATGAGTAGATACATAAATAAATAAAAGTTCCACAGAATGCCTCTCCTGGTTCTCATTCACAGAAAAGGTGCAAAGTCCAATTCATTATTTAGTCCAGCAGGTTCCAATGCATTAAGCATATAAATCCAACGGCTTTCTTTTTGTAAAAGGATTTTTTCTCTGTCACCTCCCCTCCCTTTTCTGGGCAGTTTGTAAATGCCCCTAAATTTGAGACCAGTTGGGTCGCAGCTGTGTTCTATTCCAAAGTGCTCCGCCACCGCACTCCTGAATTCCCCATTCTCCTGCCTCCCACATCTAATGTCACTTAAATGTTGTCCAATGCGCTTTTTTAGCATTTTCGTGGTCATACCCACATAGATCTTTCTACATGGGCAGGTAAGTTGATAAATAACCCATTCAGACCTACAGTTAATAAAGCTCCTAATTTCCCATTCTTTATCTCCTGCTGAATTATAGAAGGTTTTCGTTACATCCACATGCACACATACAGAGCATCCTCCGCATCTAAACATCCCGTTAGGGACACGGCCCCCCAACCAAGTGTCAGGGGTGTTCGCCATCACTTGGGAGCGTACCAAGTTATCTCGCAAATTTGGTGCCCTACGAGCCACCATTAACGGTCTATCTCCCACTATCCTAGACACATCAGGATCGGTTAACAAAACCCCCCAATGTTTACTCAAAATTTCCCGAATTTTTTGCCATTGGGCATTAAAGGGGCTAATAAACCGGGTAACTGTGGAGGGTTCCCCCTTATCTCTGATTTTGTCCCCAAGGAGATTCTGCCGTGGTGTATGTAACGCCCTATCTATACTGGAACACAACGTTTCATGTCTGTAACCTCTATCGCGGAAACGATCATATAGCGTTTTGGCCTCCAATCCGAAATCAACGTCCCGCGAACAATTTCGGCGGATCCGCAAAAACTGACCCGTGGGGATACCGTTTTTCAGATTGCGCGGATGATGGCTGGCAGCGTGGAGGAGGGTGTTCCCTGCCGTTGGCTTACGGAAGGTCCTGGTTATCAGGCTTTCTCCTTCCATCCAGATCCAAAGGTCCAAAAAGGAAATACCAGAGGAACTATATGTGTAGGTGAGGTTAATATTCCTCTCGTTGTTATTGAGCGAATCAATGAACATTTCCAACCTCTCCTCACCTCCACTCCACACCACCAGCACATCATCCATGTATCTGAGCCAAACTCGAACGTACCGCCCAAACATCTCCGAACCGTAGACGTCCTGGCGCTCCCACAAGCCTAGATGTAAACAGGCATAGGCAGGCGCGCATGCCGCGCCCATCGACGTGCTGCGCACCTGCCTATAGTGGGAGCTGTCGAAGAGGAAACAGTTGTGCTCCAATATGAACCTCATGGCTCGACAGATGAAATCATTATGGGAAATTAGGTCGGGATGGGCATCATGAAGAAAAAATTCCAACGCCGCCAGGCCTGTCTCGTGGGGAATCGACGTGTAGAGACTCTCCACGTCTATCCCCACGAGAATGTCACCTGACTCAATCCTGACTCCCTCCAAGTTCCTCAAAACATCCCAGGTGTCCAGGACGAAAGATGGCAGGGAGGACACTATGTCACGAATTTTGGCATCAATCCATTTTCCCAGCCGTTCAGTGGGGCCATCAATGGCGCTAACAATGGGGCGCCCGGGGGGTTTGTTCAAATTTTTATGAACCTTAGGGATAAGGTAAAGAAGAGGGACAGAAAAAGTGGTGACCTTCAGGTAGTCCTTTTCTGTTGAGCTCAAAATACCCTTTTCCCCTGCATCGTCCACCAATTGGTTAACACCATACACAATCCTATCAAAGGGGTTGGATCTAAGTTTTTTATAGGTGTTGCCATCGGACAATTGTCTATTTGCTTCCGCAAAATATGCATCCTTTGTCCATAGCACCACATTTCCCCCCTTGTCACTAGGTCGGATGACTATATCCTGCGCCTCTCTTAGTTCAGTCAGAGCCCTTCTCTCTCCCTGGGTAAGATTATCACGGCCCCTATGGTTCCAATTTATTGTTTTAAAATCATCTGAGACCAATTTTAGAAAAATCCCTAGGGCCTTATTACTACCTGGTGAGGGCATATAACAAGATTTCTTTTTAAGAGACGTATGGGAAATCTCCCCAAAATTATCGGACACTAGTCTCTCTTCTCTAGTGTGATATGTCTCATCTTTTAATGCCTCCAAATCTATCAAACATTTACGATCTTGAATAGTGAGGCAGGAGCTCGAAGGTTCACATTTATCTCCCTGAGACGGGTCATTTTGTCTCTGTCTATCAACATCCGGTAATTCCTTTTAGCCATATTTAAGTTTCAACATGACTTTCCGGGCAAATAATTGTAGATCTTTCTGAGTTTCAAATTCGTCCCCCCCATATACTGGAGAGAAAGACAGTCCCTTGCCAAGGAGGGAAATGTGGTCAGGACCCAAAGGAAAATCAGTGAGATTAATGACATTACGTGGTGGCACATCCCTCTGTGGGGACAGAGAGGCAGGTCCCAAGGGGGCCGGGAAAAGAACACCACCATTGTCACCCAAATTTCTGGGTACACACATGGTGTCAACTATTGATTCTTCCCCTTTCTGGGTGGCTGAACCCTTAAAATAGGTTTCAATTTCTGTTCTTTTCCTTGCCTCCTCTTTTTCCCTCTTCCTCTCCCTTTTTTTCTGGTTATTTCGACGACGTCTCCGTCGTCGCTTTCCTCTAAAAAAGTAATGGATTTTCCAGAGGCCGACGACACAGGGGAATTGGAACCCACACTACTATTCTCATACTCGTTACAGTTTGCAGGCTTTACTACAAGGTTGAGTATGTGCAGATTGCGTTTATTGTTGTTGGGTTCATAATTACCTGCACCTCCCTGTTGTTAAGCTAAACGATTTGTTGAAAAAAGAAGTAGAGAGAAATCAGAAGAAAATAAAAGCCTCAAAACAGGCAAAATTTGTAAAGGATCTAGAGGAATGGAAGGGGGGGGGGGGAATTTTTTGACTATTTACCGGGTGGCAAGAGATCCCGGGTGGGTAGTAAACCACCTCCCCCCTCGGGGGATGAGAATAGTAGTGTGGGTTCCAATTCCCCTGTGTCGTCGGCCTCTGGAAAATCCATTACTTTTTTAGAGGAAAGCGACGACGGAGACGTCGTCGAAATAACCAGAAAAAAAGGGAGAGGAAGAGGGAAAAAGAGGAGGCAAGGAAAAGAACAGAAATTGAAACCTATTTTAAGGGTTCAGCCACCCAGAAAGGGGAAGAATCAATAGTTGACACCATGTGTGTACCCAGAAATTTGGGTGACAATGGTGGTGTTCTTTTCCCGGCCCCCTTGGGACCTGCCTCTCTGTCCCCACAGAGGGATGTGCCACCACGTAATGTCATTAATCTCACTGATTTTCCTTTGGGTCCTGACCACATTTCCCTCCTTGGCAAGGGACTGTCTTTCTCTCCAGTATATGGGGGGGACGAATTTGAAACTCAGAAAGATCTACAATTATTTGCCCGGAAAGTCATGTTGAAACTTAAATATGGCCAAAAGGAATTACCGGATGTTGATAGACAGAGACAAAATGACCCGTCTCAGGGAGATAAATGTGAACCTTCGAGCTCCTGCCTCACTATTCAAGATCGTAAATGTTTGATAGATTTGGAGGCATTAAAAGATGAGACATATCACACTAGAGATGAGAGACTAGTGTCCGATAATTTTGGGGAGATTTCCCATACGTCTCTTAAAAAGAAATCTTGTTATATGCCCTCACCAGGTAGTAATAAGGCCCTAGGGATTTTTCTAAAATTGGTCTCAGATGATTTTAAAACAATAAATTGGAACCATAGGGGCCGTGATAATCTTACCCAGGGAGAGAGAAGGGCTCTGACTGAACTAAGAGAGGCGCAGGATATAGTCATCCGACCTAGTGACAAGGGGGGAAATGTGGTGCTATGGACAAAGGATGCATATTTTGCGGAAGCAAATAGACAATTGTCCGATGGCAACACCTATAAAAAACTTAGATCCAACCCCTTTGATAGGATTGTGTATGGTGTTAACCAATTGGTGGACGATGCAGGGGAAAAGGGTATTTTGAGCTCAACAGAAAAGGACTACCTGAAGGTCACCACTTTTTCTGTCCCTCTTCTTTACCTTATCCCTAAGGTTCATAAAAATTTGAACAAACCCCCCGGGCGCCCCATTGTTAGCGCCATTGATGGCCCCACTGAACGGCTGGGAAAATGGATTGATGCCAAAATTCGTGACATAGTGTCCTCCCTGCCATCTTTCGTCCTGGACACCTGGGATGTTTTGAGGAACTTGGAGGGAGTCAGGATTGAGTCAGGTGACATTCTCGTGGGGATAGACGTGGAGAGTCTCTACACGTCGATTCCCCACGAGACAGGCCTGGCGGCGTTGGAATTTTTTCTTCATGATGCCCATCCCGACCTAATTTCCCATAATGATTTCATCTGTCGAGCCATGAGGTTCATATTGGAGCACAACTGTTTCCTCTTCGACAGCTCCCACTATAGGCAGGTGCGCGGCACGTCGATGGGCGCGGAATGCGCGCCTGCCTATGCCTGTTTACATCTAGGCTTGTGGGAGCGCCAGGACGTCTACGGTTCGGAGATGTTTGGGCGGTACGTTCGAGTTTGGCTCAGATACATGGATGATGTGCTGGTGGTGTGGAGTGGAGGTGAGGAGAGGTTGGAAATGTTCATTGATTCGCTCAATAACAACGAGAGGAATATTAACCTCACCTACACATATAGTTCCTCTGGTATTTCCTTTTTGGACCTTTGGATCTGGATGGAAGGAGAAAGCCTGATAACCAGGACCTTCCGTAAGCCAACGGCAGGGAACACCCTCCTCCACGCTGCCAGCCATCATCCGCGCAATCTGAAAAACGGTATCCCCACGGGTCAGTTTTTGCGGATCCGCCGAAATTGTTCGCGGGACGTTGATTTCGGATTGGAGGCCAAAACGCTATATGATCGTTTCCGCGATAGAGGTTACAGACATGAAACGTTGTGTTCCAGTATAGATAGGGCGTTACATACACCACGGCAGAATCTCCTTGGGGATAAAATCAGAGATAAGGGGGAACCCTCCACAGTTACCCGGTTTATTAGCCCCTTTAATGCCCAATGGCAAAAAATTCGGGAAATTTTGAGTAAACATTGGGGGGTTTTGTTAACCGATCCTGATGTGTCTAGGATAGTGGGAGATAGACCGTTAATGGTGGCTCGTAGGGCACCAAATTTGCGAGATAACTTGGTACGCTCCCAAGTGATGGCGAACACCCCTGACACTTGGTTGGGGGGCCGTGTCCCTAACGGGATGTTTAGATGCGGAGGATGCTCTGTATGTGTGCATGTGGATGTAACGAAAACCTTCTATAATTCAGCAGGAGATAAAGAATGGGAAATTAGGAGCTTTATTAACTGTAGGTCTGAATGGGTTATTTATCAACTTACCTGCCCATGTAGAAAGATCTATGTGGGTATGACCACGAAAATGCTAAAAAAGCGCATTGGACAACATTTAAGTGACATTAGATGTGGGAGGCAGGAGAATGGGGAATTCAGGAGTGCGGTGGCGGAGCACTTTGGAATAGAACACAGCTGCGACCCAACTGGTCTCAAATTTAGGGGCATTTACAAACTGCCCAGAAAAGGGAGGGGAGGTGACAGAGAAAAAATCCTTTTACAAAAAGAAAGCCGTTGGATTTATATGCTTAATGCATTGGAACCTGCTGGACTAAATAATGAATTGGACTTTGCACCTTTTCTGTGAATGAGAACCAGGAGATGCATTCTGTGGAACTTTTATTTATTTATGTATCTACTCATATCGTTATATATCCATATCCCTATTCCTACTTGCTCTATATGATGCCTCCCTTTCCACTTATTTGTCCAAGATGGAAGCTTTGCCCCCCATCCGGTCTCTGTTTGAATGGAAGGTTAGAGTGTACCGGCTGGGACTTGCACTGCACTGTGTTTTGCATACAGAGCAGGAAACATCATGTTGGACTTTCCAGGCGGATGAGGAAGTGACGTGCTGTGTATGGGAGTTGCACCAGTTTGTTACACGGCTTTAAGGGGGAGTGCTTTCTATCTCTGATCAGCCACACCCAGTTGAAGTCCGCAGAAGGCGGACGCAACGCGTAGGTGGGCGGGGCAATACCCCGCAGCTGTTCTGGAGCGTCCCGGCGTGTCTACTAGCAGGGATCCCTTATCGTGTTGCTGGCCTGCCTTGGCTTCCGTGACCAGTGACCTCCCCTTCGGGTTGAGGACTGGTGAAGATTCGCAAGTCTCGGCTGTGCGCACAGCAGGTATCCGGGGTCCGCAATTGGACGAAGATTGGTGAGTCCCGCACAGCGGGCGAAGAGTTTCCACCCACTTATTGCTGACACTTGGAGATCCTTGCGATATATCTGGATCAGCGGGTGACACACTACAGACTGCCTACATTCCCATTTCTGTTTCCCACATCTCCTGCAGGGTAGTTATCTAGGTGAGGTACCGGTACCCCTGTATGGATGGTGGATTGAGAGGTGTGCTTGCGGCATGTCTGATATTGGAGCGCTCCAGTGATTTTAATTGATTTTAGGTTGCCCTCTTGCCAGTGTTTTTTCTACTAATAAAGTGTTTCGTATTACAGCCTGTTGAGTGATGGCACTTGTATGTAATTTTGGTTCATTTGCAATCTCTTGTGATAGAAAGGATGATTTTTTTCCCGTGATTACCTTTTGGTAGCTCTTCAAGTGGAAGATTAAGGCATGTTTGTCTTCTGGGGACTGAGATTTGCGCCACAGCCTCTCAAGTTTTCGGCCTTGTCTTTTCAGCTCTTTTATAGCGTTATCAAACCACTGTGCATGATGGTGTGGAGTAAGATATTTGGTGCGCAGAGGAGCAATGGTCTCAAAGGTGGAGGACACACATTTGTTGTATTTAAACACCAGAGTATCAGGGTCCAAGCTGGAGTCAGTCAATTCATCAAAGCTAAGGTTATCTCGGATATGTTGAGGTGTTAGCCCTTTTAAGCGGCGATATTTTATTTGATTCTTGACCTGGTGTTTGACGGCTGGTATTGAGAGGGAGAAGTGGATAGTGTGATGGTCTGACCAGGCAACAGGATTAATTTCCACATTGGCTATTGACAGCCCAGTATGGAATATAAGGTCCAGAGTGTGACCTTTCCTGTGAGTAGCAGAGCTGATTGATTGGAGGAAGCCCAGTTCATGTAAGGCACGAGGTAGCTCTTTTCCAAATTGTGAGGAGGAGTCGTCCACCCATGTATTGAAATCTCCAAGAACAATCCATCTGGGGTGTTCCAGTGTTAGGTTGCATAGGAGGTCTACAAGTTCCTCAAGGAAGTCTGAGTATTTTTCTGGTGGGCGGTAGATCAGCAATATGTTAATGTTTTCCTCAGCTGAAAATTGCACCCCCAAGCATTCAAACGAGTTGGTAGGACCTACAGTAAGTAGTCTGATTTTCAAAGCTGATCTAAAGCAAAGTGCAACCCCTTCTCCCCTGCGTTCTTTCCTGTTGCAGTATATCACGGAATAGTTTGTTGGCACAGCTGCCTCCAGGGTGGGGCCAACAGGTTCAGAAAGCCAGGTTTCAGTCAGGCAGGCCAGATCAGAAGACTCTATTAGATCATGTATGATTGCTGTTTTGTTGTTTATTGATCTGACGTTGCAGAGGACAGCCTTGATGGGGCTACCCTGGGAGCTGAGGTCTGAGATTGAGGACTCAAGGAGGGAACAGTCTCCAGATGTGTGGCTGTCATCTCTGCTGGATTGTGCTGGAGCTATTAGGGTTGTTGGCTGGGTGTACTCTGTAGATTTTGTCACAAAGTTATTTTGGTTCTGCAGTGAATAACGTCTTTTCCCACGTCCCCTGGATCCTCTCTTTGTCTTTCTGTAGATTCCAACAGACTTAAGTAGAATTATTGTTGATTTGTCAATTGGATATATATTTCTTGGTTGGTATACAGCTAGAAGTGTCTGTGCTGAATATTGATGTTTACACATTAGGATGGACAAGAGACAGCTCAGGGCTCCTGCTAAGAAAGGCCCTATTTAAAGTCAAGGTGTGAACTTTCACGGCTGTGGCTGGTATCCTGCAGAGATCAAAGGGCCTGTATAGACTGAATTGTCCTTACACAGAGATGTATCTATGGATGGACAGCATGGATTTGAAAACACAGTCCTTTGTTTAGGAGTTTGAAGATATAATATATAATATATGTAGAAAAGTATAGTCTATTGAGCATAGATGCTGAAGATAATCGATAAAAGTTACTCACAGGATGGGAGACGGCGGGCACAAAGAGGCAGAAAGTCTTTAAGGTCTCAGGTCAATTCCAAGGAAGGTGTGCAGTGTCCAGCAGTGTGTGATACCAAGGAAGATCCAATCCAGCTTAAATCTTTGCCATCCCAAGTAATCCAGGTGTTCTGAAAGGTTATAGGTGTTGCTGGAGAAGTGATACATTAGAATCCACTGAAATTTCGGTCCAGTCTTTCCATTAAGAGGTTTAAAGTAGCAGAAATGAGATGTAATGTCTGGAGCAGCCTTAGAGAGCAGCAGCACCAGTCTGGGCGCGCCTCCTCCTCTTCTACAGAGCCCTTGATCATATCAGGGACAATGAGTTCTTCCCCACCTCTGGTGCCCAGGAGGAGGTTGGGGTGCATAGGTCCTGGCTTGCTGATGTATGTATAAAGGATCACTTCTGACCCTATATTTGTTTATTGTTAAGAATAGAATAATAAACTTTATTAGGGAAAGACACTTCTTATGTATTCTTTGGTTTGATCTGTCACTTCTCTTTCTACTGTCTTCTAGTTTAAATCCTAATTGAAGTGTCCTCCCCGCTGCTGAGCCCCGCTGCTGCCTGTTGCTGCCACCACTGTGGCAAACACCCATGGCTCTCTGGCTATACTATTCAGATAGCCCCTGCATTGGTCCAGGATTTCAAACAATGAGAAACCTCCCGGAGGACAGGTAGGGAGTCAAAAATGACTCCCTTCACCAATTGAAAAGACTGGCAGCTAGGGTTATTGGTTATTGCCTATGCATTGGCTCGGGGGTATATTTCTCATTGCATGAGGGAAAAATAGCATCCAAGCATGTTCTCTATTGCCCATACTGGCATCTGGGGTCCCTTAAATAAAAGAGGCTCCCAGATGCCCAAAGAAGATGGTGGGACATGGGCAGTAGGACGTTTCACCTGCTCTAACCAGTTGAAAGGTTATTGCCTATGTATGGTGGGAAGCATCGCTTCCTGGGGAGGGATTATTTTTTTAATTGCATAGGGGGAAAATAACTCGTTGGGTGCACCCAAGCGAGTTCTTTATCGCCCAGATGGGTGCTAAATACAATTGAATTAGGCGGCGGTCCTGCTTTTAACTGGTGAGTTAGTGAATAGCATAGTGCCCACTGTGTTTTAGCTTTTTCAACAACTAGCAAATAGCTGTTTGTTCCTATAAGTTCTTATTTGGTGGCTAAACTATTGGAATAGGGAAGATATTTTTGAAGTGGCAGATATGGGCACTGGAGTCGCCAGGGCATCTTGGGTGCCGTCTACAGGCAAACATGTTAAATGCTGCAATTACCGGCTGCTTACGGAAATTTGGGCACCAATATTCTGCTACTTCTTCTTTTTCAATCAGTGCTATTACTGACTTTACTGTCTATAACCTCCCCCTACCCTATCCCATAACACTAATCTTCCTACTGATACCTCTAACACTAACCTTTCTACTAATACGCCTGACACTAACCTTCCTAGTACACCAAACACTCAAGCCACTTTACAAAACTCTTACCAATGCCCGCTCCAATCTGTAACACACCGGCACAGCTTCATGATCACTCACTGCCGCTTACTGAACACTCCCTTCACCCTACCAAACACCTGCACTGCTTGCCAAACTCTTACCGATGCCCGTGCTAAAGTCTAACACCCTGGAGCTGCTTTCTGATCACTCACCGCCACTTGCTAAGCACTTCTGCTGCCTTGATGAACACTTGTGCCGCTTGCACAACTCTTACAAATGCCCATGCCAAATGTAAACATCCTGGTGCTGCTTACCAATCATTCACCACCACATTGCCAAACACTTGCTTTGCTTACTGATACACATGCCCAAATGAAACAGTAGTAGTAGCCAAGAAAAGGCATCGGTAGCCTAAATGAACTGCTTCGACTTTTAACATCTCTACCTCAGGTGCTACAAGACCTTGTCCCAGACCTGTCCAAGAGCCAAATTCAGTTTTCCATGAAGATTTAAGTATAGATGCCGAAGTATGCTGAGATGTATATGGATGGACAAGCCCAAATAAAAATAATGTATCTGCACATGCCCAACACAACTACTTTATAAGCTAGAATGCTTGTAAACATTTGGAGCCAGCAATGACAGAAACCATTCCAAGTGGGTGGAAGTTCAGAAGTCCAGGCTAAGATACTTTATGCCATCTCTCGCCTTTAGAGGTGACAGTCAGTATATTTACAACTCTGCAGAAGATTGACTGTCCGCTCCAAGTGTATTATTTGAAGATGGTAATATTTGATGCGCTCTTATGGGACAAGCTTTACAAATTGTATCCTGTACATGACTAAAGTAGGTATATGTTCTTTAAATGTGTTCCTGCCATGCATTGCTGCTACATAACTTTTTACTTTATCAATGATTAAGCCGGTAATGCAAAAAGGGACAGTAGTGGGATTAACCTGGAGATATTGTATTGATTTGAAGAGATTGCACAGCATATATTAATTGGTTGATTATATACTTAGGATTCTCATCTACCCTGTAATTTTGCATGGTAGGAAAATAAGAAAATTATGACGGGGGGGGGGGGGGGGGGGTGTTTAACAGACATACACACATCGCTGGTAAATAGAATTAATGTATGCAAAAGTGGCAAAATAGATGTAGCAGTATACATACAGCAATGGCAAGTGAAATGTGTAAGACTGCCCTCCACTTACAATCTAGAGAGCAGCCATCTAATATCTCACTAACTGGAAAAATAATCTCTATGACCCTACCTTATATAGGGTCTATATGAAACTACCTTACAATATTCTTATTTATTAGGATACAAGTAGTATAAGTTATATACTGTATCAAGGTCCCTATTGTCTTAATCTTGCCATTACCGGCGACAGAGGAAGAGGGTGACAGCTGCTTGTGATAGGTGGCTGATAAGATAAGCTGCTGAAACTCTGTAGAGCTAACATATTCCTGTGTCCAAACAGTCTACCTGTGCAAGGAACTCAGTGAGAGTCTCTATATACTCTAGGAGAAAGGCGGGCAAATGTACATAAACATTGATGCAGAGGAGAAACAAAAAATGAAGGGAGGAAAGGACATCATGATTGGCTTCAATCAGAGGCACTAAAAGATGGGGAATGTCTGGAACAGTTTTCTCTTTTTTACTTTATAAATTAACAAAATGCAGACTGTGAACAGTATAAAACATAGGTTATGTAAGTTATATATCTTCTATGTGTTTTCTTTTTTCACTTTACTATGGCTTATAATTTTGCTTAAATGGAAAATTTAAATTTAAATTATCAAAGTATTTATACTTACCGGGGGGCTTCTTTTAGGCCCCTTTAGGCCGTTGACTCCCTCGCCATCCTCCTGGGCCACTCCAACCGTCAGCTGGCCCAGCCTAGTCTCTTCTTCCAGTTGCAGCGATTCCTGATGTACTGTGCATGCATGCCCCGCCCATACATACGCAGCTATCGTGCTGTTGTCACCGGGAGCATTCTGCACATGTGCAGCCCTTCTGCACAGAACACTCCTGGCAACAGTGGCGCGATGGACCGCACGTACGCGACCACACATGCGCAGTAAAGCAGGATTGAGCTGACTGGAAGAAGAGACCAGGCTGGCCAGCAGGTGATTGGGCAAGCCCGGGGGGATGGCGAGAGAGCCAACAGACAGCAGAAGAGCCAATGTTTAGATAGGAGCCCCCAGACGTAGGAACGCATGAGCAATGACATTTTCCCTAATATAGGACATGGACAGGTACATGTAAAATCATAAAGATCAGGGACAAAAAGATACAAAAAAGAAAAGACGAAAAGATACAGGCATGTTAAGGAAAGTTTGGGTCCCCTTGTGAAAGGGTCTCATGGCAGTTGCTACAATAGTAGTAGCTATTGCTACACACCTGGCTTACATGTACTAACAAATAGTATTCTTTTGCCAAGAAACAGCATGTTTTATAACTAATAAGGTGCCTTCAGGATAAAACTCTACTTCACAGATTAATTGCTGGAGAGTGATGACATCTGTATCTTTCATGCCATCAGAGAGGAGAAGCATAGACACAAGCATGGCACATATCCTCGGGATGAAGATGCTAGTTTCTACACCTTAGAAGAAAAAAAATATGTCTGCCCCTAGAAGCTGGGCCATTTACCAGATGTGACTTTTAAATCTGTAAATGAGACGTAGTGAGGCAGAATTAAAAGCTTAATCTTTAAAGGGACTCCGAGCAGTGCAGAAACTATGGAAAGATGCATATCATTTTAAAGCTCTCTTTCTCCTCTTTCCAATGATATATAAACCGCCGCCCTACGCCTTTTAGTTTTCGCTATTTCCGCAATTGAAATTGTCACGGCCGCGATTTCGATCGCGAAAATAGAGAAAACTAAAAGGCGTAGGGCGACGATTTAGGGGTCGTCAAAAAGAGGAGAAAGAGAGCTTTAAAATGATATCCATCTTTCCATAGTTACATTGTATTACACAGGGCGGCTTTTTCTCAAAGTCAGCAGCTCCATTCAGCAGAAAAGTCTCTCTCGTTGCCAGCATGCACTGGGATGGGATAGCTGCACTTGATGCAAAGGGAGAATTTTGGCAGTATCTGTTTTATGGAGACATGGTGAAAGCATTTGTAATATGACAGCCATGTTGTACATATGATGAATTGCTTGTTATAGCTTTTATATTCTGTTTATTTTCAATGTAAGGTTATCCTTTTCTAGCAGTATAAAGGCTTGTTTATCAGCCTGTATTTAAGCATGAAATGGTATCATACCATAGCTACCATCAGTAAAGTAATAAAATGTAACTGACTGCATGGTTATTTTGGCACAGGGTCTGATTTTTACCAAAACTTTCCCTGGAAACACACAGATTAGTTTGTAACCGCTCCCCATGACAGACTCCAACTATGGACCGTTATGCCTGATCTTTGTAACAGACAGCCATGATGAAAGACTCCAGTAACAGATAGGCCCTCATGAGAGACCCTAGTAACAGAGAGACCCCCATGACCAACACCATTCACAGACCCCAGGAACAGACGCAATGGCATACCCAAGTAACAGACAGACTCATCACCATACCAGACCCCAGTAACAGACAGGGCCCCTTTATAGACCTCAGGCAGCCCTGACATTACCAAAACCAATATATACTAATATACTCATGCATAAAACAAATCTGTGTATAAATGTGTTTCAAAAATTTTAATCTCATGCCTAATGTCAGCTTAACATTATAAGTGTATACCTCCCAACATTTTGAGATAAGAAAGAGGGAGACTTAGGTCACACCCCTGCCATGCCCCTACTCACACCCTCGGCACACCCTAATCATGCCCCTGACACACTCCCAGTCACGTATACCATAAAGATTGCTTCATTTCCCTTCATATTAACATTTGAAAATAAGAAATATATCAACTTTAAATAATTTAAATAACATTTAAAGTATATTAAAGACAGTTTTTCAGTTTCAAAGAGGGACAAATAAGGAAGACAGAGGGACAGGGTTCCCAGAGAGGCGCTGTCCCTCCAAAATAGGGACAGGTGGGAGCTATGTACACAACTGCAAGCTGTAGTGTGAGCCATGAGTGGTGTGATGAGGTAATAATAATAATAAGACTACTAGTTGTAGACTCTGCCCAGTATCACATGTATTACTTGAGTCCATCCCTGCACTGAAGATGTCACTGCATTAGAAGTGGCTATCACCACCAGCCTTGCACAGTAGCATGATATGTGTGTCAGCATTTGTCATACATGGATGGAAAAGCGTGTCTGTGATGATCCGCTCAGCTGGCTGCACAGGCAGACAGCTGTTTGTCCATTCCTCTAGTCTGTGGGCTGCAGGTCTCTGAAACAGAGACCTGTTTTTCCATTGCAAGTTTCTGTTCTGTTCTCTTGCTGGGGAATTTGCATACATTCGTTATGCAAATCCCCTACCTGCCTTCTTTGATGACTGGCACTATAAGAGCTTTATGTTTCCCAGAATGCTTCGCTGGTCATTTCCCTTCCATGCTCAGTTCCTGATGGACACTGCTGGAGTGTCAGCCATTGCTATCTAGTATAGTTAATTCCTGGGGGTTGCTTTAGGCTCCCCTTCTAGCCCAGTCAGGTTGTATTATCTGTATTGCCTGTTCTGTCTTGTCTTGCCTGTTTGCCATTGTCCTGTCCCTATGGTGGTTGACAGGAAATGGTTCTGATCTATGTTCTTGGAGTATAGCTGGTGCAGCGGTTGCTACCAGCTATCTCTTCTGTTCTGTCTTCTGGGATCGCGCTAGCTACTTTGTGCTAGCGCTGGGGATCCTTCTGTTCTGTCTCCTGGGATCGCGCTAGCTACTTTGTGCGAGCGCTGGGGATCCTTCTGTTCTGTCTTGTCGGTCGCGATTGCGCTGTCACCAGCGGCGGTTGATAGCGAATCGTTCTGTCTTGCTGAGATCGCACTAGCCGCTAGCGTTAGCGGCTGTGGATCTTTCTGATCTGTGTTCCTGCTTGGATCACACTTGCTCTGGCGGAAGAGCGGTGGATCCTTCCTGCCTAGTTCTTGTTTTTCGTGTGTCTGTCTTGTCCGCTGCGCTTGCTACAGGCTCGGTGAGGTAACCGTTAAGCAAGCGCTCGCGTCCCCTGTTTCATGTTTGTCTGTTTATGGTTAGTTAGGCGTGCTTGTCTCTATTGTGCTTATCACGTGGAGATCGCGCATAACCGCGTGCACTGTTGCGAATGAGTGCGGTGTTCGCGGTTAGCTAGCGTTGTTGTTTTCCATATCTCCTTATTGTATTTGCTGTGCCTTTGCTACCCTCGTATTCTATTCTGTTCTGCCTTGTGTCACGTCTCGCGATCGCACCTCTCGCGATCGCGTTCCTATTTCGTATCTGCTGTTTGTGCGCGGTCACGGAGTGGCGACTGGATTGGCGCACACACATACAACCTATCCCTTTTGCTCAATCTCATTCGCAATCGCCTCTCTTGCGATTGCGTTCTGCGCTTCGTACAATTCCTGTCTGGCACTTGTGGAGGTACAGAGGATTGGTTCCTCTGCACTCCCCAGCGCCATCTGCCGACAGGAATTTCCCTCTACAGGTGCGTAGCACCTTTTGCTGGGTTCCTGCAAATTATACGCTTGTGGAGGATCTCCGCCATGTCAGCGCACGCGTTGTGCGCTGATCACGGGGAAAGTTCCACAATCGTGACAGAATGACCAGCCCAACCCAAAACCCCAGTGAAGACGGAATTTCCGATTTGTACGATTTTGTCGAATATGGCTCTTGTACTTTTAAGAGATTTAAAAAACTTGAACCTGAATCAGCAGACGAATTTTTGTCTGAGTGTACGAAACTGTTAGCGAACCCTGAATTCCAATGCACCCCAGTGTCTACCTGGGCCCCCCAAATGGTCTACATTCTGTTGGGGGGCGAAATGTCAATGTGGGGTTATGATGTGTTAAATCATACCACCCTGAGTCAAAGACCCCTGGAATTCTTGGCCTTTTTAATTCACAATTGGCTGAGATTACCTCAATTACCATACCCCCTTAATGAGTTGTTGTCAGCAGCTCAATCAGCTGTTCCATCTACTCTTTCATCCACAAAGCAGCCATCCAAAGCCTCTAAGTCTAAATGTAAAAGATCTAGGAAGGCTTCCCAGCGGAAAGATCCGTTGCCCCTAGCAACCACAAATAAAGAGGTTATTTCTGTCAAGTCTGAAATGGGCAAAACCATGCAGTATGATAATGATGTTTATAATGCATCTGCTGATCAGTTTCCAGGTTTTTTGCCCCAATCCAAAGCTTATGTGGATCCTGCTATAGGTAGGATCGCACACTACATTAAAGCAGTTAAAAAATCTGTTCTTGTTCCTGAACTCCACCCCTATGGAGATTATTTGGATACTGGCCTGTTTGAACCCCCATTTGCTTCCTGGGATATTGGGGCCTTGCTGGAAGAATTCGATTTTGATTGGAAAGCCTTTTGCGATTTTTACATCGCAAAAAGCGAAGATGTCTTGAATGCTTGTCTCGATTCTATGTACCTTCTGATTGATTCCGATGAATGTGACAAGGATGATGTGGATCTGGTGATCTATGTATGGCAAACGATTTTGGATGAGTTGCACACACACCAACCAATTGATTCCAATAAAGAGACATCGTTGTCGGATGATTGTTCCTGCCTTTCTGGGGTAAAGCATGAGAGTCTTGACTTTGTGCAATCTGAAATGAATGACAGTGTGCAGTTTGAATCTGTGCGATCTGATGCCTGTTTCTCGGATGTTCCTGCAGATTGTGATTGGCATGAGTCTGCCGGTTTCCTCAAGGATGTGTGGGATCCTTTGTCATTTAGAAACAGATCTTTGAGATATTCCGTCTGTGACCCTGCTATGGGGAAAATTTCTCGACTATGCAGCGTCAAAAGTAAAATTATTATGCCTAATAAAGTTTATCCTGTTGATGTCGCCATTTCTTCTGCAAATGAGTTTCTATCTCACCCTGTTCACACCTGTGCAGGCCTGTTGCCTGATGACAGTTGCTCCAGTGTTTCTGTCCTAGATGCCTTGCAGTCTGCTCCGCAGATCGCGGAAGTTTGCGATAATGAAGCGTCAGTTTCGCAACCTAAAGCGATCTTGGATCCGCAAATTTTGCGCTCTGACTCCTCGGATTCGACATTGTTAGCCGAATCTAAGAATGAGACAGCGCTTCGGTTTTGCGAATCTGATGCTGAAGCTTCTTTGCCTTGTCCAGAGAAGCTTTCTCTGAACCTGCCCTGTACCATGAATGAAGGCATGATGTCCACTTGCATTGACATTTGCGAGTCTGATTCTGAAGAAAGTATTGACTCTCCACCCAGTACTCTGGATGAGTCAATATTGCCTTTTACAATATCTCCTGCCCTGCCCCTAGAGGCTTGCCTAGGTATTGCTGCTATTTTTACCTGTCTTTCTGCAGTTTTGGAATTGCAAGCTAGTTTGACTACTACGCAGAGTTCTGGGTGCAGTGAGATTAAAGTTAGGGAGTCAGTGTGTGGTCCAGTGAATATTCCTGTACGTTCCACTCATGATGATGAAATTCAGTCTCAGTTTATGGTGGAACCTTCCCTGGGACATCTGCCCTGTTCTCAAAATAAAGTTCCAGTTTTGCCCTGTAACATGGATAGTACAGAATCCTTCTTAGACAACTTGAAAAATGATGTTCCTGAGGTCTTGTTCGATGATCTAAAGGTCTCCGAGTTCCATCCCAAGGGGTGCAGAACTTGTGGGAGATGTCTCCTGCCCCCCAGGTCCTTCTGAGGTGTTGCCCACTTCAATAGGCATTGCTGCCTTGCTGACTACTTTTGCAGCTCTTGTGGAGCTTCATTCATGTGTATTCAATGATGATATTACAGTTACAGAAAATTCTGAATTTGAATCTGAGTCTTCTTTTGAAAGACCAGTACCTGTGATCTTTACTCGTGATGATTTTCTGCCCGGTACTGGTTTTGGTCTTGTCGTGTCGGACTCTGAGGTTGGCAGTTCCCCGACATGTCCTGAGGTTTCTCCTGTACTAGTGTACCCCGATGTGCTCTGTGACCCAGAAAGCCCAAGTGTGCCTCGGTTACCAGCGTACTCAGATGCTTCCTCTGTGGAGACATGTTCTGATATAGCCTGCCTGCTTGCATGCCCAGAAGTGGTCCCTGAAAGTCCTGATCTTGATGGGTGTCCTGCTAATTTTGAGTCTGGAATGATCATAGGTTCCATAGGGGTTCTTGGTGGTTCTCCATGTGAGCCTGGTGAGCGTTCTGGCTTCTTGGGATCTCTGCGGAGCTTCAAGGCGTTCTGGGAGATTCCGGGAAAAGTTTTACTTGGTGCCCTGAATGCGATCAGCAATGGCTTTGGTGTTGTAAGGGACACTTCGAACAGGTATTGCGGCAGGTTTGGTATTCTTGGACGCTCCTTGGAAGGTGGTGGGTATTGTCTGGAGGGTGTCGATGGCTTCTTCTCTGGTGTCCACAGTCCTGATGGGTGTTGCGCTGAGACTTGCAGTGCTGATGGGCATGTTTCGGGGGCTTCTGCTTCTGATGAGGTCGGTTTCGGATGGACTGACTCTGGAATTGGGCCTTGTCGGGCTGTCCTGACCTTCATGAGTCTTCAGTTAGAGTTTTGTGATGTTACCAGTCTTGAGGGATGTCTGGAATCCATCCCTAGAAGGGGGGGTACTGTGATGATCCGCTCAGCTGGCTGCACAGGCAGACAGCTGTTTGTCCATTCCTCTAGTCTGTGGGCTGCAGGTCTCTGGAACAGAGACCTGTTTTTCCATTGCAAGTTTCTGTTCTGTTCTCTTGCTGGGGAATTTGCATACATTCGTTATGCAAATCCCCTACCTGCCTTCTTTGATGACTGGCACTATAAGAGCTTTATGTTTCCCAGAATGCTTCGCTGGTCATTTCCCTTCCATGCTCAGTTCCTGATGGACACTGCTGGAGTGTCAGCCATTGCTATCTAGTATAGTTAATTCCTGGGGGTTGCTTTAGGCTCCCCTTCTAGCCCAGTCAGGTTGTATTATCTGTATTGCCTGTTCTGTCTTGTCTTGCCTGTTTGCCATTGTCCTGTCCCTATGGTGGTTGACAGGAAATGGTTCTGATCTATGTTCTTGGAGTATAGCTGGTGCAGCGGTTGCTACCAGCTATCTCTTCTGTTCTGTCTTCTGGGATCGCGCTAGCTACTTTGTGCTAGCGCTGGGGATCCTTCTGTTCTGTCTCCTGGGATCGCGCTAGCTACTTTGTGCGAGCGCTGGGGATCCTTCTGTTCTGTCTTGTTGGTCGCGATTGCGCTGTCACCAGCGGCGGTTGATAGCGAATCGTTCTGTCTTGCTGAGATCGCACTAGCCGCTAGCGTTAGCGGCTGTGGATCTTTCTGATCTGTGTTCCTGCTTGGATCACACTTGCTCTGGCGGAAGAGCGGTGGATCCTTCCTGCCTAGTTCTTGTTTTTCGTGTGTCTGTCTTGTCCGCTGCGCTTGCTACAGGCTCGGTGAGGTAACCGTTAAGCAAGCGCTCGCGTCCCCTGTTTCATGTTTGTCTGTTTATGGTTAGTTAGGCGTGCTTGTCTCTATTGTGCTTATCACGTGGAGATCGCGCATAACCGCGTGCACTGTTGCGAATGAGTGCGGTGTTCGCGGTTAGCTAGCGTTGTTGTTTTCCATATCTCCTTATTGTATTTGCTGTGCCTTTGCTACCCTCGTATTCTATTCTGTTCTGCCTTGTGTCACGTCTCGCGATCGCACCTCTCGCGATCGCGTTCCTATTTCGTATCTGCTGTTGTGTGTGCGCGGTCACGGAGTGGCGACTGGATTGGCGCACACACATACAACCTATCCCTTTTGCTCAATCTCATTCGCAATCGCCTCTCTTGCGATTGCGTTCTGCGCTTCGTACAATTCCTGTCTGGCACTTGTGGAGGTACAGAGGATTGGTTCCTCTGCACTCCCCAGCGCCATCTGCCGACAGGAATTTCCCTCTACAGGTGCGTAGCACCTTTTGCTGGGTTCCTGCAAATTATACGCTTGTGGAGGATCTCCGCCGTGTCAGCGCACGCGTTGTGCGCTGATCACGGGGAAAGTTCCACAATCGTGACAGTGTCTTGCTACAAAGTCTTTAGTTCTGCTTATCGGTAATGATAAATCAGCTTTTATGGAGACAGTAGAGCTTTGGTGAAGATGATAGGCATATTGCCTTTGTCAGATTAACCTGTTAATGCAGTGTAGGACTGAGAGGTAGAAAAGCTGAGGAAATCCACCTCCTGGCCAAGCAGCAGAAACCATGTGTTATCACTTCCAATAGAAACCTGCAGTAGCTCTTCACTGTGAGCAGCAACACATGATTACTGCTGCTTGGCCAGTAAGTGGATTTCCCCAGATTTACCACCTCCCAGTCCAACACTGTGTTCTTGCCATTATGATAAAAAGTCTTATGCAATTGTTGTTGTGACGTTGGGTGGTACATTTTGCTAAAAAAATTCATTATTTCACAGTTTCTGGCCATTATAGTTTTAAAATAATTAAAATCCACACATTTTATTTGCCCATTTGTCCCGGTTATTAAAACGTTTAAAATATTTCCCTAGTACAATGTATGTAGCCAATATTTTATTTGGAACTAAAGGTGCATTTTTTTTCAATTTTACATCCATCACTAATTACCAACCCATAATGTCATAAACCACTTTAATATACCCGTTTGACCTAATTATTAAAAAAGTTCAGTCTTTTTTATATGCATATAATTGATTTAGGTATTTATGGGAGAATGTTGGAGGTAAGAGGTTAATTTTAAATGTATGTGTGGAACTTTTTATTAAAATGTATGTAGGTATAATTTTACTATTTGGCGACAAGATGTCCTCGCACATTTTTCCTGTTACTGTACTATAAGTACGCAAACAGGAAGTAATGTGTGGACATGTGATTTCGTTCTGTTACAATGATCGTGGCATCTCTTTGATGCCGGCAATCATCTCCCCTTTAACGGGCGGTGGCGAGAACACGCACGGGAGCGAGCACGGAAGCAAGCGCAAGAGCAAGTGGAGGCAATTCACACCAATAGACAAATATCTACATCCCTGAGTAGGAACTGAAGTCCTGCAGAATGTAGATATACCGTCTCAAACCACATAAGTGGTTAAGCAAAGGTCCACCTAGAAGTTAACTCTCCAGGTCAAGGCTCTAAACAAACATCCGGATAGTATTATCGATTATGGTAGCTAGGCTGGCTGAAAAAAGCAGGTTCACTGTGCTTATGAAATGCTTAGGAAACTTCTTCATTTATAAGAACCGAAGGAGCCACTGGGCATTAGTGTCACTAATCACTAAAACAAAATTAGTGATGACATTTTACAGCAGTAAAAGGTGTCCAGTTTAAAGTGTGCCAGAGATGAGATAATATAAAAGTTTTATACATACCTGGGGCTTCCTCCTGCCCCATCAACATGGATCGCTCCCACGCCGCCGTCCTCAGCCTTCTCCAGCTCCGGTACAGGTTCCTGTAACTTCAGCCAGTTGTGGCCAGTCTGTGCAAGAGAAGTGCGCCCTCTACGTATCTCTTCGGCAGCTGCTGGAGCGATACATAGAGGGCGCACTTCTCTTGCACAGACTGGGTGTGACTGGCTGAAGTTACGGGACCCGGTACCGGAGCTGGAGAAGGCTGAGGACAGTGGCTTGGGAGCGATTTGTGCCCATGGGGCTGGAGGAATCCCCAGGTATGTATAAAACTTTTATATTATCTGGTCTCTGGTTTCCTATGAGCTACTTTACTTTTTTTCTTTGGATAAACAGTATCTCTCATTTTCATTCTCATTTTTGTAAATATTTCAATATCTCTTTGCACGAGACAACACTGAAGATAGGACAATTTGATACAATGACCTCAATTCACTAAGGGCTGTCCAGTAAAAAAAAAAAAAAAAAAAAATATATATATATATATATATATATATATATATATATATGTTGGTACAATACCACATTCATTTTTTTTAGACTTTTTTTCCAAATTTACTAGGATTTCCACACATGCGGTAATAATTATACAGTAATAAACTGAAAAATGTTGCTTCAATTCACTAAGAGCTGCTCAGTAATATAGAAGTCTCACTTAGGGCCCATTCACACTAGAAGCGATTTTCTGAGCATTTTGCAGTTGATTAGTTTTCGGGTCAGCTTTGCGCTTTAGGCCGAATACGGGAAACACGCACGCACGCACGCACGCACGCACGCACGCACGCACGCACGCACGCACACACACACACACACACACACACACACACACACACACGTTGTACAGTAACACAGCACAATCAGGCACTGACTTGTAATGCAAGTTACACTGTTGTGCAGCAAAACCACTAACAGCCGTTCCAAATGATACTGTTAGCCACTCTGCTGTCGAGTGCAAAAGTGCCTCATACACACAATGCAATTACAATCTCATACGGTAGCATTGCTCAAACGTACAATCCGGCATGGACTTATACACAGTTACACTTCAGTCTCTTCTAGGCTATGAGTGTTAGTTTAGTACAGCAGAAGTCAAACTTATTAAATAAGGATTAAATATTGCAGGAAAAAAAAGTGGAACAATGCAGAAAATAATATATACAAAAGATTTACAAAAGCAAAGTAAAAATTACAATGCTACAAGTTACAAAGATACACACACGACAAATTGCAAAAGTAACAGGGAAATAAAACGTACCAGCGTATTATCTGGGTGTTGTTTGCGGGAGAACGCACTTTCTGGTCAGGAACCAGGTTAGTCCTAGCGGTGTGCTATCTCCAAAGACCACGAGTTGTGACTCTCCTAGCTGCTGTTTTATAGCCCGATTTGGGGCCTCGGGCAATAGATGTTCCATCCCATAATCTAATGCAATTTCCCCAACGTGTGACATCACCGTCTGCCGAGCCCCCTGATTGTTCAGTTTGTCATCCCCCTTCTGTGATATGCGAACTTCCCAGGTTTTTCCTGTACACTTTTGATCTTTACAGAGATTTCCCATCCCCAGGTGACAACTTGAGCAAGGCTTTCAACATTCCAGAAGGCTGTCATATGCAAATGCCTGGCTCAGGCTGGCGTGATCTGCGTCAAAGCATACTGCAGCCAGTCCAGGTGTCAATTGCTCCCAAGCACAATACACCTCTGAGACAGTATTCAGACAACAGGGTCCGACCACTTGTATAGGCTTCAAAGCAACTGTCTGATTAAGGGTTTCCTAGTTAGAAGCAGACAATTACAGAGTCAATTTACATGTACATACAGAACTCCAGGAAGCCAGCTGCCAATACCTTCAAAGCCAGACTGGCTGACATACCTCCACCTCTGACATAATATACTGCAGATAGAAAAATGATAGAATATGTTCCTGTATTATCCCTAACATCACCAGCACCCCAATATATCACCACATTCACTTTCATTAAAATCACAGAAAAATCGCCGCAATTTTGCGATTGCTTATGCGAAAATTGTGGTGATTTTTCCCGAGTCTCTGTAACAAAAAACCCATCCCCTGGGGGTGTACTCACTCTGGGAGGGGGAAGCCTCAGGGTCCCAATGAGGCTTCCCCCATCCCTGTAGCTGCAGGCAGTCCAGTGCTGGCTCCCCGGAAGCGAATCCTCCCTCGACAAGCGCTGATTTATTTACCTTCCCTGGCCCAGTGGGGGGCGCTGTTGCGGCTCTCAGCATGGAGATAGGCAGAAATAGTCGATCTCTGTCGGGTCCACTCTACTAGAGACTTGCAACTGCGCAGTAGAGCGGACCGACAGCGATCAGCTATTTCAGCCTATCTCCGAGTGGAGAGCCGATACTACGCCTGCGCTATAGCCAGGAAGGTAAATATTTACATACCCGCTATTCGGGGGGGGGGGGGGGGGGGGGCACAGCGAGCAGGGCCAGATTTGTGGAAAGGCCCCCAAGGCACAGGACTAGGGCGAATTATATTGCTACATTCCATGGGGCGGCCGCGGGTGACAGGTTAACTAACTGACTGACCTGTCACTCACAGCTGAGCCGCCCGCTGCTGCCCCGTTAGTGTGTGTCCCCGTGTCCGCAGCCGCCCGCCCCGCTTGCCGCTCTGCGTGCGATCATGTGAGCAGAGAGGCAAGGCAGGTGAAAGCGGCTGCGATTGCCTGGCAACATGGATGGGAGGCGGGATCCCAGAGGAGGCCTGAGAGCAAATCGGATCCCGTCTCCGAGTGCCGATGGTGGTGCGCCCTGGCCCTGCCTGCCCCCTGCCCTGGACTCGAGCGAGCCTGCTGCTGCCTCAGTACAAGGCAGGCTTTCGCTCTGGAGTCCCAGCCAGGGCCAGGCAGCTCAAACTTCTTGCGGCTGTGAGAGCGAGGGAGAGCGCATCCTTCAATAGGGCGCCCCCGCTGTCAATCAGTGACGTGACGTCACAGATTTACACAGCGCTGGCCAGGAGTCTAGGGGAGGTCTCGCGGTGCCGCTGGGGCTGATGGATATGAAAGCCTCAGTGCGCAGGCGCTCTGCAGAGAACGAGACCCCCTGGCCCCTTAGCTAATTACCTGCTGCGCTCATCCCTGGCTGGCTGGCTCGTGGCTCCAGATTTGTGACAGAATTGACTGTAAGTTTTTGCTGCAGCCGCATGAAGCATGATGCCTAAAGGGGGTCCCTGTCGCTCACTGCCTAAAGGGGGTCCCAGTCGCTCACTGCCTATAGGGGGTCCCATTCGCTCACTGCCTATAGGGGCTACCTGTCGCTCACTGCCTAAAGGGGGTCCCTGTCTCTCACTGCCTAAAGGGGGTCCCTGTCTCTCACTGCCTAAAGGGGGTCCCTGTCTCTTACTGCCTAAAGGGGTCCCTGTCTCTCACTGCCTAAAGGGGGTCCCTGTCTCTCACTGCCTAAAGGGGGTCCCTGTCTCTCACTGCCTAAAGGGGTCCCTGTCTCTCACTGCCTAAAGGGGGTCCCTGTCTCTCACTGCCTAAAGGGGCTACCTGTCGCTCACTGCCTAAAGGGGGTCCCTGTCTCTCACTGCCTAAAGGGGGTCCCTGTCTCTCACTGCCTAAAGGGGGTCCCTGTCTCTCACTGCCTAAAGGGGTCCCTGTCTCTCACTGCCTAAAGGGGGTCCCTGTCTCTCACTGCCTAAAGGGGGTCCCAGTCGCTCACTGCCTAAAGGGGCTACCTGTCGCTCACTGCCTAAAGGGGGTCCCTGTCTCTCACTGCCTAAAGGGGGTCCCTGTCTCTCACTGCCTAAAGGGGGTCCCTGTCTCTCACTGCCTAAAGGGGTCCCTGTCTCTCACTGCCTAAAGGGGGTCCCTGTCTCTCACTGCCTAAAGGGGGTCCCTGTCTCTCACTGCCTAAAGGGGGTCCCTGTCTCTCACTGCCTAAAGGGGTCCCTGTCTCTCACTGCCTAAAGGGGGTCCCTGTCTCTCACTGCCTAAAGGGGCTACCTGTCGCTCACTGCCTAAAGGGGGTCCCTGTCTCTCACTGCCTAAAGGGGGTCCCTGTCTCTCACTGCCTAAAGGGGGTCCCTGTCTCTCACTGCCTAAAGGGGTCCCTGTCTCTCACTGCCTAAAGGGGGTCCCTGTCTCTCACTGCCTAAAGGGGGTCCCTGTCTCTCACTGCCTAAAGGGGGTCCCTGTCTCTCACTGCCTAAAGGGGGTCCCTGGCACTCACTCACTGCCTGAAGGGGCTCCCTGGCACTCACTCACTGCCTAAAGGGGCTCCTTGGCACTCACTACCTTCCTAAAGGGGCTCCCTGGCACTCACTCATTGCCTGAAGGGGCTCCCTGGCACTCACTCACTGCCTGAAGGGGCTCCCTGGCACTTACTCACTGCCTGAAGGGGCTCCCTGGCACTCACTCACTACCTAAAGGGGCTCCCTGGCACTCACTCACTACCTAAAGGGGCTCCCTGGCACTCACTATCGGGGTCCCTGTCACTCACTACCTAACTGGAGGCGCCTGTCACTCACTAGCTAACCTGGGGGTCCCTGTCACTTACTACCTAACTTGGGGGGCTACCATATTAAGGGGGCATTCTGCCTATTTATGTGAAATGCTGTCTATTTATGTGCCTCATGACTGCTGAATTTGTCTTGTTGGGAGCCTTATGATTTGTTGGGGGCCTCATGATTGCTGAATTTGTCTTGTTGGGGGCCTCATGATTTGTTGGAGGCCTCATGATTGCTGAATTTGTCTTGTTGGGGGCCTCATGATTTGTTGGGGGCCTCATGATTGCTGAATTTGTCTTGTTGGGGGTCACATGATTGCTAACTGCGAGACTATGGGAAAAGCTTAATCCTTATCATATGAGACAATAGCATTAAACCTACTTTTTTAGCTTTTTAAAACAGAAAATAAAACTGGGAGGTTCTAAAAAATTGAACACATTTTTCAGGAGTAGGATGGATGAAATTGTTTATCTTCACAGTTTATTTTCAACTTGGATTTTCCATAATGTTCATGTATGAGTTAAAACGTTTGTACAGTATTTAGTTTAAATTGCTGTTGCCACTTTGCGATAGATAAGTGACTTTTGGGTTGCAGTTTGGGCACTCGGCCTCCAAAAGGTTCGCCACCACTGTCATAATCTAATGTCCCACCATTGCTAGGTTCATGTAAATTTGTCTCCACCCGTTACCACACCTATAGTCTGGTCCATGGCCCACCCATTTTTCGGTGCGGCGCGATAAGCACGCCGCACAACGTGATCCTCATATTTTTGGCACGCTAGCTGCAGTGTGCTGAATTCTGCTGCCTACAGTATGTACAGTATACGCTGTTCTCTAGTGCCTGCCCTGTGTGCTGATTTACCTCCAGTGTGTACAGTGTAAGGTGTTACTCTGTGCCTTTACTGATTGTAAACCAGCTATATTGTATGCTGATCCCTGCTACTTTCAGTATGTACAGTATTAGCTGTAAAGCCTGGTACACACATACAATTTTGATTAGCCAATTTTAGCTCTGTTCATAAAATTCATTGTCTGTTGGCCCACTTACTGCATGGGGGTGGTAAAATTGGGGGGGGGGGGGGGGGTCAGTGATTGACCAATCAAAATTGTATGTGCGTATACATCTTTGATCTATGCCTATACTGATTGTAAATTATCCAAATAAAGGACAGGGGCCTCCATCCAATATTTCGATGGGCAGGCCCGTTATCTGTAGCTTACACCGCTGCTAAGTTCGTGTACATTTGGCCCCACCCATGGCCACGCCCACTCACCTCATGGCCATGCCCATTTTTTGCTGCGGCGCATACCTCCCCACCTGGTGCCCACAGGTGCCCCCGATCTCCAAGAACCCTAGAAACGCCCCTGATGATCGCTAGTCAGAGTGTTGGACAATTTTTTTTTTGGGGGGGGGGGGGGCGCTTGGTGACAGCAGGCCTAGGGCACTGGAAAGTACAAATCCGGCCCTGACAGCGAGGATGGGGGAAGCCTGGATCGGATCCAGAAGCTTCCCCCACCAGAGGTGAGTACCCCCCAGGGGAACTTTTTTTAGTTACAGGTTTTCTGTAATGAAAGTGAATGGGAGCCTTTAAAAAAAAAAAAACGCTAATCAATCGCAAAGAGGTGGCAGAAAAAGTGAGTACACCTCCTTGCATATACCAGGAGTGGTTGCAGTATTATACAGACTTAGGTTGCACATGAAAGGGGGGTACAAGTAATTTGACTTGGAGAGGAAACAGTACAAAGGGCTCTTGGCCCTGTAACATAGTCAGTTCCTGCACATGGCAGTTTCAGCAAGTATGCTTGCCAGCGAACAGGGTGCTTGCTTTGGGCACTGGCATTTGGCAATAATATTGCTGATGCCAGCAAACAAAAGGTTTTGGCTCCTAATGCTTGAACTTGGTGCCAAGAGTGTTCTCATGCGTTTAAAGTCTGTGGCATCAGTTACAGAAATCTACAGATACCCTCTGTGTCCAATAATGATGTAGGGCTTTTTTCTCATAGACATTATGACTGGGTAAAAATCATCTGCCACAGATTTCTGTACCTAGCAATTATTAGTTGATAACTATGAACAGACATGTCCTCAAAAAGGAAATAACTGACTCACTATTGGTGGTGCGGTGGCACTGAGGATAGTGTCTTCCCATTGCAGTCTCGGATCTTTATCTCAGGCAGGGACATTGGTTGAAATGTATGTTCTTCAGGTGTTTGCATGGGAATCCTCTAAACACATTTTCCCCCAAACCTCAACAACATACTGATAGTAAATAACTGTTTTCCTGCCCCCCCCCCCCCCCCCCCCCCCCCATAGCTTAAGCCTTGTTCACATGCTGAATTGAACTCATCCAAGGTGGCCTTTTGGTGACACCTCACCTAAAGATCTAGCATATGAACAGGTTTCCTAGATCTAAACTAAATCTTTAAAGTGACGAAGAAGCGAGGAAAAAAATTTGATATAATTAATTGGTTGTGTAGTACGGATAATTAATAGAACATTAGTAGCAAAAGAAAATAGTCTCATATTTTTATTTTCAGTTATATAGTTTTTTTCATATAACGTTGCATCATTCTCTAATATTTGCAGTTTACACACTACACTCAGCATTCTAAATGATACAACAAAGCAGGCTAATGACCTTTTTAACTTTCCTCTGCAGAAAAACCTTAAACAAACAAGAAACAGTGAGCGACAATTGAGATAAGGGCTTCAGAAGACAGGGCTGTCTGCAACCAAAGTTTGGTTGCAGAGCTCAGAGAAGCTCTTTTGAATAGATAACAAGTGAAGTTTCTTAACTCTTCCTGTACTGGAAACAATATTAGGCTCATATCTGTGCTACTAATTTTTTATTTCTTAGCAGTACTACACATACAAATCATTTTATCATAACTTTATTTTCACTTCAGATTCCCTTTAAAGGACAACTGGAGCGACAGGGATATGGAAGCTGCCATATTTATTTCCTTTTAAACAATGCCAGTTGACAGGCTGATCTATTTGGGTGCAGCAGTGTCTGAATATGGCCCAGTGCACACCGAGCGGTTTTTGGAGCGATCCGCCGGCCGCATCCACCTATAAAAAACGCTTGTCTAATGTATTGCAATGGGATGGTGCACACCGGCGGTTTGCGGTTTTTGCCGAGCCGCAAACGCGCCTCCTGCTGCGCGTTTGCGGATTTCGGAAGCGTTTCGTCCTCAATGTAAAGTATAGGAAAACGCAAACCGCTCTGAAAAACGCTACTTCAGAGCGGTTTGCCAGGCATTTTTGTTACAGTAGCTGTTCAGTAACAGCTTTTACTGTAAGAATATGTGTAATCTGCTACACAAAAACGCACCCAAAACCGCTAGGTATGTTTAGAAAACCTCTCTAAACCTACCTAGAATCGCTCTGAAATCAGCTCCCAAAACCGCTAGCGTATTGCGGATCTGCTAGCGGTTTTGGTGTGCACTGGGCCTAACACCAGAAACAAGTATGCAGCTAATCTTGTCAGATCTGACAATAATGTCAGAAACACCTGATCTGCTGTATGCTTGTTCAGGGTCTTTGGCTAAAAGTAACAGAGGCAGAGGATCAGCAGGATAGCCAGGCAACTGGTATTGCTTAAAGGGAAATAAATATGGCAGCCTCCATATCCCTCTCACTTCAGTTGTCCTTCAAACATGCTATGTGCTGAAGGGATCAAATGCACGCACAGAATAATCGGACTTATATAAATGTCCTACTTATATATATATCCATATTGCAGGAAGTGGTTAAGCAACAGTCGATCTCATTGTTTCCCTCCTTACCCCACTCCCTGCAATCCATTCCACAGTGTGCCACACCATTGTACCTCCTTACCCTCCTTAACAAGACAAATCAATTTATGTTGTGCTTTTCTCCTGGCAGACTCAAAGCAGTTGAGCTGCAGCCTATAGGGTGCTCTTAGTAGGCAGTAGAAGTGTTATAGAGACTTGCCCAAGGACTCCTTACTGAATAGGTGCTGGCCTACTGAACAGGAAGAGCCTATGTCTCCTGTGTCAGAGGCAGAGCCCTTAACCATTACACTATTCATAACATAATATATCACTTAAAGTAGATCCGAGATGAACTTTTACTCATTGCATAATTGTGTTCCTTTCCTATTGTTTATAGGGCATTCCTCAAGCCAAATACTTTTTTGTTTTTGTATTAATACTCTAATTCCCTATAAACTAAACAAGCCTCGCCCACAGCTTTTCAGAGAGCCTTGGCATTTTCAGACAATAGCAAGGGCTCATGGGAGTCTGGGCAGGAGGAGGGAGAAGTATTACTAGCCAGAGATTTCAGAGGCAGAGGGGAGGAGGGAGGAGGAGGCGGGATTAGTTTTTTTTCACAGGCTGAGTGCTGAAGATTCAGATAAGCTTGCCTATGTGTAATGTTTACAAACAACATGGCTGCTGTCATTGTATCACAGGAAGAAATAAGGCAGCCATACACTGGTCGATTGCCACCAGATCGACCAGCAGATAGATCCCCTCTGTGATCGAATCTGATCAAAGAGGGATCTATTGGCTGCCTACACTGCAAACATATTGTGAATCGATTTCACTATGACATCGATTCACAATTTGTGGAGCTGCCGCTGCCGCCGCCCACTGCATTCATTACCTGATCCGGCTGGTGCGAATCCCCCGGTCTCCGCTGTCTTTTCTCCGCTCTGGGCTTCAGCTTCACTTTACTTCCTGTCAGGGGAAGTTTAAACAGTAGAGGGCGCTTTACTGTTTAAACTTCCCCCGACAGGAAGTAAGTGAAGCCAGCCGGAGCCCAGCGCGGAGAAGAGACCACAGGGACACGCGCCGGCGGAACAGGTAATGTATTCCCGCTTGCGTCGGCCGTTGGACATTCGAACGCCGCTATCGATGCACTTCCGACCCGCCGGCGATCGAGCGAAATTTTCCGCACGGACGGATCGACGGGATCGATCAATTTCGGACAGAAATCAGTAGAACGGTCAGCATTTGCGTATCAATTTCACAGCAGATTCGATCACAGTGATCGAATCTGCTGTCAATCAGCGGGAAATTGAGTAAGTGGATGGGCACCTATAATCATATTCTATTGAAGCTGTTTGCAGCTAGATTTGCTGAGTAAACTTTAGATATGATATATAGACAAGTTACTTGTTATAGTTAGTTTTTCATCTCGGATCCGCTTTAACTGTAGCCAAGGGATGTATCTGTATCAGCTCATGGCCAGAAGTGCCCTAAGAATGGAGTACCAATCTCTATGGGTGAAAGATTTAGTGTGTTGATATGTACCTTTATTTTGTGATAGGACATTAAACTAAGACTACGGTAAGGATTAGTTTGCAAGCTACACTGAGTCTATGACATACCTCACAACTTTTTGAGATGAGAAAGAGGGACGCCACGCCCCTGACACACCCCTGATCATGCCCCATCACACCCCTAGTCACGCATACCATAAAGATTTCATAAGAAAAATGTGTTGTTTTATAATTTAAACCACACTGGCCCTTTCTATCCTGGTTCATTTTTCTTCATATTAACATTTTAAAATTAGTAAGATATCACTTTAAAGGATGAGAATAAAGTTTAGAGTCAATCAAACATATTTTTTAGTAGAGAAAAATAAATATATACATAGAAAGAGTGACAAAGTCCTAAAAGAGGGACAAATGAGGATGACAGAGGGACAGGGCTCCCAAAGAGGGACTGTCCCTCCAAAAGAGTTGGGAGCTATGGTCTATGAGAACGCTATATAAATGCATACAAATAATAAATGCCGTAATACTGTGCTTAGAAGATCTGGAAAAATCCATAACCCCAGAAAGTGCAGCCAGATGTCTTAGCATTCTCTGTGCATTATATCTGAGATAAAGAAATTATGATCTTGTGTTACTGTCACACCATGCCGGGCAGACAGCCAAAAGTCCAGACTATCCAACTCCACACAGCGTCTTGTCACCGTTCAGGATCATAGGTTAACCTGGAGACATAAATCTGGCCAGATTCCAGACTTACGTAATGCTGTTGTAGAACACCTAATGCTTGCACAGTCACACTGTTGGGTTGCCTATCACCAGGCACATGCAGAGCTACACGCTGTGTAGAGAAAAGCAACATGTCTTGCTGATCTCCAGGCAGGACTTCTATTGAATTGTAAAATTATATAGTTTTTCTTTGCTGTCTGTGGTCTTTGCTGTCTGTGGTCTTTGCTGTCTGTGGTCTTGCAGTTGAATAGATAGATATAGATACACCCACACACATGCACACCAGACGCGTAGCTTGGGGGGGTCGGGGTAGGACAAGTGCCCCCGGGCGCTAGGTCCCCAAGGGCGCCCCCAGCTGAGCTGCAGTGTCCTTTTTTAAATACATTTATTTATTTATCGATACGCTGCTACGCAGCGCTCACCGCCAGCCGGGCCGGGTCTCCCCAGTCAGCGAGTGACGTCACTGACGTCACAATCGTCACACCGCCGCGCAGCGTCCATAAAGAAGTAGAACGCTGCGCAGAGCGGTCAGCAGAAGAGGTGCTGCAAGCGAGCTAGCCCAGCTCCTGAACTCCAGCCCCGCTCCATCCTTCTAGAGGCTAACAGGTCAGGCATACAGCGTGGACGTGCCGTGCGTGGAGCCCAGGGTGGAGGTGGGTGGAGGCAGCAGCCGGATGGAATGTGTAGGAGAGGAGAGATGTCTGCCATCATTTCTTCCTACCCTGTGTGGTGTGTGAGTGGACACAGTCTCGCACACGTGTTTCTCTCTCCCAGCGGTCTCTATCTCTCCTCCTGTCCCTCTCTCTCTCTCTCCCCCCTCTCTTTCTCCCAGCCGGCTCTCCCATCCCCCCTCCATCTCTCTCTCTCCCCTCTCTTGTCTCTTTCTCTCTCTCCTCCTCTCTCTCTTCCCCCCCTCCATCTCCCCCCTTCTCTCTCTTTATCCTCCTCTCTCTCTTGCCCCCCTCTCTCTCTTGCCCCCCTCTCTCTCTCTCTCTCTCTCTCTCTCCTCCTCTCTCACTCTCTCTCTCTCTCCTCCTCTCTCTCTCTTGCCCCCCTCTCTCTCTCTCTCTCTCCTCCTCTCTCTCTCTTGCCTTCTCTCTTCCCCTCTCTCACTCGCTCTTCCCCCAATCCTCTATCAGCAAAAAAAAAAAAAAATGTAAAAAAGCTCATCCGCGTGGCGTCCCTGACATTTTCTGCAGAACTTTACAGAGTACATAGCCATGTCACTGACTATCCTCAGTGGAGCTCACAATCTAATCCTACCATAGTCTAATGTCCGATCATATTATAATTATGTATTTATATAGTGGTGGCCTCTTCTGCAGTGCTTTGTGGGGATATTGTATGGTTTAAAGGAAAGGGATCTTAATCCAACATTGGAAAGGGATCTTAATCCAACGATTTGCTTGGCAGGTCTCATTACACCACTGCTAACTTCCGGTGTACTTGGTGCCACCCATGACTATGGCCACTTTCTGCTGCATGACCATGCCCATTTCTTGCACGGCAATGCATGTTTTACCATGGGGAGGGCGCAAAAACTTCTTTGCCCCCGGGCGCTGAAGGGCCTAGCTACGCCTCTGATGCACACACACACACGCACACACCAAATTCACATTATAAAAACATTCCAGTGTTTATCTCACCTTTTCCTTCAGCGTGGTTCCTTTTGCCCCACTGCAATGTGCAATCCCAGCACCTTGCCAATCATCTTTTGTAGTCTCTTTTGTGCATGGGTTGCATCATATCAACAGCTTCCTTCACTCTCTCCTGGCAGTGGCAGGCCTCAAATAATAATAATAATCCAAGCATTTGTATAGCGCTTTTCTCCTGTCGGACTCAAAGCGTTCAAGAGCTGCAGCCACTGGGAAGCACTCAAGAGGCCACCCTGTTAGGAAGTCTTGCCTTGAACTCCTTACTGAATAGGTACTGACCCTAAGCCAGGATTCAAACCCTGGCCTCCCACCTCAAAGGCAATGCACTTAACCAGTACACTATTAGGCTTCATCAATCCAGATATCACTAGCAGCACAAAGAAATGGGCAACCCTACATCCACTATATTTTCGCTGAGAAGATGGCTTCTGCTCCAGTACTCACTATATGTAACAAGAGTGTAGACCTCAGAAACAAGTCCAGCCAAACAGCAAAAGATTGCAAAACAAAAAATAACAGGCAGAAATGTTCCTCCTGCTCCCGTTACCGATGTGCCCTGACACAGATGCTTCTTTGCTGTCCCTTGGCCTGACCCTTGTTAAGCCAGAAAACAGCAGTATGAGTTCTCATTGAGCCTGATTCACTAACCTTTATGTTGTGTTGATAGTACAGGCAAGGTTAGTGAACATTACAGAAATTGCATAGCACACATAGGGCTTAATTCACTAAACCGTGATAACTCAAATATCACACCTTATCAAAGATATCACACCTTATCAAAGTTAACATGCCTTATCAGAGTAGCACAGCGAGCACTACAAACGTATGCTTGCTAATTGGCAATGGTGCTCATCCTGCCCTGAGCCCCTGCGGATTCGTAGCGCTGGCTATGCTACGCTGATAAGGTGTGTTAACTTTGATAAGGTGTGATATCTTTGATAAAGATGGCCCAAACCTCCGATTTTAGGTTCGCGAACCCAGTTCACGAACTTTAACGCGAAAGTTCGGTTCGTGCAAACTTTCGCGAACCGCAATAGACTTAAATGGGGAGGCGAACTTTGAAAACTAGAAAAAATGATGCTGGCCACAAAAGTGATGAAAAGGTTTGTTTCAAGGGGTCTAAAACCTGGACGGGCATGGCGGAGTGGAATAGACGCCAAAAGTCCCGGGGAAAAATCTGGATTTGACGCAAAGCAGCGCTTTAAGGGCAGAAATCACATTGAATGCTAAATTGCAGGCCTAAAGTGCTTTAAAACATCTTGCATGTGTATACATCAATCAGGGAGCGTAATTAGAGTACTGCTTCACACTGACACACCAAACTCACTGTGTAACGCACCGCAAACAGCTGTTTGCGTAGTGACGGCCGTGCTGGACTACTGCGCAACATGGCAAGATTGCTCTTCCTCACTCAGTGATGTCAGGTAATGTGTGACTTCCTTCTCAACTTTCCATGGCATTGTTAAAAAGCTTACGTTTTGTTTTTAAATTACATTTTCTACTTGCTGTGTACTTGTTCAGTACCGCTACAATGAGAATCCTGTGGAGGCGGGCAAGTCTGCCATTGTGACCCCGGGTAATGGCCGGGGAATGAGGGGTTTGAATCCGGAGTGGGAGCCTAAGAAACGGCTACCACCACACATCCAAGGAAGGCAGCAGGCATGCACGTCCCGAAGTAGTGACCAAAAATAACAATACAGGAGGACTTTCGAGGCCCTGCTGTATATGTGAAAGGAATCAACTTTAAATCCTTTAACGAGAATCTGTTATGGAGGGCAAGTCTGATGGTGCCTTCACTGCGACTTACCAGGTTGGTCACCTCCTCAAACGGCCGCATGAGCCTGCATGCATTTCGCATCAGTGTCCAGTTGTTGGGTCACAACATCCCCATCTCCCAAGATTGTGTCCTTCTACTGTAATTGTACAGGTACTGGGTGATGGCTTTCTCCTGTTCTAGCAGGCGAGAGAACATGACCAGGGTCGAATTAAAGCGAGTCGGGCTATCACATATCAAGCGTCTCACCGGCAAGTTGTTTCTCCGCTGAATGTCCGCAAAGTGTGCCACTGAACACAACAGGTAGGTATATGCAGTGATGAGGTGGGTTCACTGAACACAACAGGTAGGTATATGCAGTGATGAGGTGGGTTCACTGAACACAACAGGTAGGTAAATGCAGTGTTGAGGTGGGTTCACTAAACACAACAGGTAGGTAAATGCAGTGATGAAGTGGGTGCACTGAACACAACAGGTAGGTATATGCAGTGATGAGATGGGTGCACTGAACACAACAGGTAGGTAAATGCAGTGATGAGGTGGGTGCACTGAACACAACAAGTAGGTATATGCAGTACTGGGTATTACAATGTGCACCTGTCACACACACAGGTAGTCACTGAATGTGCTGGGCCTGGCTGGCAGTAGCACACACACAGTATGAATTAGCAAGGCTGTCTATGCAACACAAGTGTCAGTGGGACACACAGAAAAAAAAATAGATCACAAGAACAAGATTAGCTCTCAAAAGAGCTGTTGTGGGGTGCTATGAAAGCAATAAGAATCAGCAAGGAGCAAGCTAACAAGCCTACTACAGCCTAACTAATCTTTCCCTATGAGAGAGTCTGATGCAGCTGTCCCTTCTCTAATTAATGCAGGCACACGAGTGAGTATAATGGCCGTCGGAGCCTGCCTTTTATAAGGGGAGGGAGTGGCTCCACAAGGGAGTGTAGCCTGATTGGCTACAATGTGCCTGCTGACTGTGATGTAGAGGGTCAAAGTTGACCCTAATGGTGCACTATGGGGGCGAACCGAACTTCTGGGAAAGTTCGCCTTACATGGCGAACGCGAACCACCGGAAGTTCACCTGGAACCGTTCGCCGGTGAACCGTTCGGGCCATCTCTAATCTTTGATAAGGTATCACAGACTTGTTAACAATATGTCTGCTTCCATGAAAGTAGACAAACTGCAGATTTATTGCAGGATTTGTATCTTTTGCAACAACCTTGTTTAAAGGTTAGCAGGGCCGGATTTAAAGCAAGGTCACATAGGCCATGGCCTAGGGCACCACAGGATCAAGGGCGGGTGGGCAGCAAGCTATACTAAGGGGAAGGGTCACCTACACTGGAGGGAGGAGGGCCATCAGGCTATCTATACGGAAGGGGGGGGGGTCATCTGGCTTCTTATACTAGCTGGAAGGGGTCATCAGGCTACCTATATATCTATATATACCTATATATACCTTTACCTATATATACCTATATATGTGAACTGGAGGATAAGGGGAGGGTTATCTGGCAACCTATACTGGAGGTGTGGAGGAAGGGTCACCTGACTACCTATACTGGAGGGGGGGAGGGGTTATCTGGCTACATATACTGAAGGGGGGGCGGCTGCTGACAGTGGCCTTGGGTGGTAAAGCGTACAAATCCGGCCCTGAAGGTTAGTATGTTGTTGCTTATCTTTTAGAGCAGAGAGGAAGTTCTGAGTTTTAAGTAATAGATGAGATAGAAAATGAGGTAGAATGTCTGAAAGTTCAAAATACTATGTTAAAGTCTTTGTATTGAATAATCTCAAAATGGGATTTGTGGCCAGTGTCCTGCCAGCGTATGTCGATAGAATTCAACAAAAGTACAAAGGAGGCTTCCCCCGCCCCATCCTCCTCAACAACACCAATCAAGATCTGTGGCATTGATGGTTTAGCCCTCTAATAGTGTTGGGCGAACAGTGTTCGCCACTGTTCGGGTTCTGCAGAACATCACCCTGTTCGGGTGATGTTCGAGTTCGGCCGAACACCTGACGGTGCTCGGCCAAACCGTCCGGCCATATGGCCGAACTAAGAGCGCATGGCCGAACGTTCCCCGAACGTTCGGCTAGCGCTGTGATTGGCCGAACGGGTCACGTGGTTCGGACCCGAACGCGCTCTGATTGGCCGAACTGTCACGTGGTTCGGGTAAATAAATACCCGAACCACGTCATATCTCCGCCATTTGTCTGTGGGTTTAGCTTTGGGTAGGCAGGCAGGGTAGTTCGCGCTCCAGCCACGCTAGCCAGGGTCCCCCCTGTCATTGTGTCACTGCTGGGAACAGTAGTACACCGCTTGCTCAGCCACACTATATAGCATTCTGTTTACTGCCACTCTGTGTACCTCGCTCAGCCACACTATATAGCATTCTGTTTACTGCCACTCTGTGTCTGCTGGGAATAGTAGTACACCGCTTGCTCAGCCACACTATATAGCATTCTGTTTACTGCCACTCTGTGTACCTCGCTCAGCCACACTATATAGCATTCTGTTTACTGCCACTCTGTGTCTGCTGGGAATAGTGGTACACCGCTCGCTCAGCCACACTATATAGCATTCTGTTCACTGTTCTGTGTCTGCTTGGAATAGTGGTACACCGCTCGCTCAGCCACACTATATAGCATTCTGTTTACTGTTCTGTGTCTGCTGGGAATAGTGGTACACCGCTCGCTCAGCCACACTATATAGCATTCTGTTTACTGTTCTGTGTCTGCTGGGAATAGTGGTACACCGCTCGCTCAGCCACACTATATAGCATTCTGTTCACTGTTCTGTGTCTGCTGGGAATAGTGGTACACCGCTCGCTCAGCCACACTATATAGCATTCTGTTTACTGTTCTGTGTCTGCTGGGAATAGTGGTACACCGCTCGCTCAGCCACACTATATAGCATTCTGTTTACTGTTCTGTGTCTGCTGGGAATAGTGGTACACCGCTCGCTCAGCCACACTATATAGCATTCTGTTTACTGTTCTGTGTCTGCTGGGAACAGTAGTACACCGCTCGCTCAGCCAGAGTATATAGCATTGTGTTTACTGCCACTCTGTGTACACCGCTCAGCCAGACTATATACCATTGTTTACTGACACTCTGTGTACACCGCTCAGCCAGACTATATACCATTGTTTACTGACACTCTGTGTACACCGCTCAGCCAGACTATATACCATTGTTTACTGCCACTCTGATTCTGCTGGGAACAGTAGTACACCGCTCGCTCAGCCAGACTATATACCATTGTTTACTGACACTCTGTGTACACCGCTCAGCCAGACTATATACCATTGTTTACTGCCACTCTGATTCTGCTGGGAACAGTAGTACACCGCTCGCTCAGCCAGACTATATACCATTGTTTACTGACACTATATAGCAGACTATATAGCATTGTGTGTACACCGCTCAGCCAGACTATATACCATTGTTTACTGACACTCTGTGTACACCGCTCAGCCAGACTATATACCATTGTTTACTGCCACTCTGATTCTGCTGGGAACAGTAGTACACCGCTCGCTCAGCCAGACTATATACCATTGTTTACTGACACTCTGTGTACACCGCTCAGCCAGACTATATACCATTGTTTACTGCCACTCTGATTCTGCTGGGAACAGTAGTACACCGCTCGCTCAGCCAGACTATATAGCATTGTGTTTACTGCCACTCTGTGTACACCGCTCAGCCACACTATATAGCATTGCGTACTCTGCCAGTCAGTGTGTATATTGCTGGGATCAGTAATACTCCACTCACCGTCAACCACTATATGAGCTCAACATGAGTTCCCCAGAGACCTCCGCTGTGAGCAGCACTCCCAACAACAGCAACAGCCAACGCCCCACGCAAGCTATAACATCCACCCCAGCAGCCAGTGGTCAGCAGCAGCCCTCCCCGGAGGAGAACGTTGTGTCCATCAGTCCGTCGCCAGAGCGATTAATGAGGGCTGCCATTGAGGAGATGATGGGGCCTGATGTGGAGGAGGAGGTCTGGCTCAGGCCAGCATCCCAAGTTAATGTTGAGGACGATGAGGGGTCTGTGTCTGGGGATGTTGGGGTGGCAGAGGTGGTGGGTGGGTCAGACTCAGGAGAAGAGTTGTATGATGAGGATGATGATCGGGACCATCTGTATGTGCCTCAGAGTCCGACCCCGGAAAACATGTTGTATCGTGTGTTTAGGTACTAAAATCTGCGTTCCCTCCCAGTAGTGTTGGGCGAACAGTGTTTGCCACTGTTCGGGTTCTGCAGAACATCACCCTGTTCGGGGTGACTATATAGCAGACTATATAGCATTGTGTTTAATGCCACTCTGTGTACACGGCTCAGCCACACTATATAGCATTGTGTTTACTTCCACTCTGTGTCTGCTGGGAACAGTAGTACACCGCTCACCCGCCACTGTATAGCATTGTGCTCTGTGTCACTGCTGACAATAGTGGTACACCGCTCACCCACCACTGTATAGCATTTCTGTACTGCCACTGTACTGCTGCCAGTCAGCGTGTACTTTAAGGATAAGTGAAATGAGGAAGAAATCCGGTGAAAGAGGGAGGGGCAAGGGAAGAGGTGTTTCCCCTGACGGTTCACGTACAGGCCACAGGGGAGCACCCAAGAAAACCCACTCAATACTGCCCATGTTGTCCAGGACAACAACCCTCACAGATCCAAAAGAACAGGACCAGATAATTACTTGGATGACCTCTCAAGCGTCCAGCAGTGGGTTAAGCAGCACCAGCACATCACGCACGAGGTCCGAGTCCTCAGCCAGTTAAAGTCTGGGCTTTCTTTGAAGACTGCACTGAGGATGTTACCATGGCGATTTGCAAGGTGTGCAAGACCCGCCTGAGCAGGGGGAAAAGTATTAACAACCTCTCCACCACCAGCATGAGCCGCCACATTCTATCCAAACATCCCACTCTGTGGGCAAACGCGGCAGGACAGGGTACCACCAGCAACACTGCCTCCCTTGGGTTCACCAGACTCACCACCAGACCCGCCTCAGCAGCAGCAGTAGCCCAGCCATTGCGTGGTTCACAACATTCACAAGCATCAGACGATGCTGACACTGTCACTTTCCGGACTAGTGCTCTTGAGGTCTCCCAGTGTTCATCAAACACAACAACCAACAGCCCTTCGGTGTGCAGCGCTACGGTTGAGTTGTCTGTCTCTGAGATGTTTGAGCACAAGAGGAAATTGCCAGCAAATGACCCCCGGGCCGTGGCAGTAACAGCCAGCCAGCATAGCCAAGCTTCTGGCCTGCGAAATGCTGCCATATCGAGTGGTGGAGACAAACAGCTTCAAGGGCATGATGTCAGTGGCCATCCCACGTTACGTGGTTCCCAGCCGCTACCACTTTGCGCGCTCTGCAGTGCCTGAGTTGCATGAGCACGTGGTCAGCTAAATAACCCGAAGCTTGAAGAATGCCGTTGCCTGCAAGGTTCACCTCACCACTGACACCTGGACGAGTGCGTTCGGCCAGGGTCGATACATCTCCCTTACCGCGCACTGGGTGAACCTTGTGGAGCCTGGCAGCGATTCCTCACCTGCTACGGCGCGGGTGTTGCCCACGCCGCAAACAGCTGGATAACAACAGCAGCACCTACCTCTCTGACTCCTTCTCCTCCAACGCATCTCAAAGCTGTACCTCATCCGGAAATGCTAACCCAGCACCAGCAGCAGTAGGATCGTGGAAGCAGTGCAGCACAGCTGTTGGCATGCGTCAGCAAGCGTTGCTGAAGCTGATCTGCCTTGGGGATAAGCAGCACACAGGGGAGGAAATTTGGAGGGGAATAAAGGAACAGACGGATTTGTGGCTGGCACCGCTGGACCTGAAACCGGGCATGAAGCTAGACACCTGGCACGAACTGGCAATGTACGCAATAGAGGTGCTGGCTTGCCCGGCAGCCAGCGTTATGTCGGAACGCTGTTTCAGTGCTGCCGGAGGCATCATCACAGATCGGCGTATCCGCCTCTCCACAGAAAATGCAGACCGTCTGACTCAAATTAAAATGAATCAATCCTGGATTGGAAACGACTACGCAACACTCCTGGACCCCAACCAAGTAACATGACCGATGAACATCTGGGATGGTTTAGCGTTTCCGGTCCCTGTTTATTGAACCTCTCATCTGTATTACATTTATGACTGCATGGCGGCAAAAAGCATTGCTGCTATATCCGCACGCTTTTTGTCCTCATGCAAGGCCTGGGTTGTTGTGTCTCACAAAGCGTGGCCTTCTCCTCCTGCGCCTCCTCCTGTTCCATCACGTGTGCTGCTGCTGCTGCTGCTGCTGCTGGGTTACCGTTGCCGGTCCCTGTTTATGGAACCTCTTATCTTTATTACATTTATGACTACATGGCGGTACAAAGCATGCTATCCGCACGCTTTTTGTCCTCATGCAAGGCCTGGGTTGTTGTGTCTCACAAAGCGTGGCCTTCTCCTCCTGCGCCTCCTCCTGTTCCATCACGTGTGCTGCTGCTGCTGCTGCTGGGTTACCGTTGCCGGTCCCTGTTTATGGAACCTCTTATCTTTATTACATTTATGACTACATGGCGGTACAAAGCATGCTATCCGCACGCTTTTTGTCCTCATGCAAGGCCTGGGTTGTTGTGTCTCACAAAGCGTGGCCTTCTCCTCCTGCGCCTCCTCCTGTTCCATCACGTGTGCTGCTGCTGGGTTAGCGTTGCCGCGTGGTCCCTGTTTATTGAACCACTTATCTTTATTACATTTATGACTGCATGGTGGTACAAAGCATGCTATCCGCACGCTTCTTGTCCTCATGCAAGGCCTGGGTTGTTGTGTCTCAAAGCGTGGCCTTCTCCTCCTGCGCCACCCTCCTCCTGTTCCATCACGTGTGCTGCTGCTGGGTTAGCATTACCGGTCTCTTTTCCTGGAACCTCTTATATGTATTACATTTATGACTGCATGCCGACAAAAAGCATGTTACCTGTGCAAAGAAAACAGACATTTCCCGCATTTAAAAGACAGTTTTCCCTTTGAAACTTTAAAATCGATTTTCTCAAAAACTATAAGCTCTTTTTGCTAAAATTTTTTTTCCTCTTGTATCCACTCCCAAGGTGCACTTACCCTGTAAATTTGGGGTATGTAGCATGTAAGGAGGCTTTACAAACCACAAAAGTTCGGGTCCCCATTGACTTCCATTATGTTCGGAGTTCGGGTCGAACACCCGAACATCGCGGCCATGTTCGGCCTGTTCGGCCCGAACCCGAACATCTAGATGTTCGCCCAACACTACCCTCTAATGCTTCTCCTTCTTCCTGGCTGGCAGAACACAAAGGGTAGACTTGGGGCCTTTCCTGTCCAACCCTGTACCACTAAAATATGGTGTGTCCCAGGGCTTAATACTATACAATATTGTTGTTTTCCATATACATGCCGTCAGTCTGAAAAATCATCCAAAACCACGGTCTGACATACCACTGCTATGCCGATGACACTCACCTATAGTTGTCATTCAAACCCAACACGACAGACCCCATTCCAAAAATAAACACATGCTTAGCTGAGCTTCAGAAGTGGATGAATGACAACTGGCTTAAACGAAATGCTGACAAAACAGAGGTTCTTGTCATCGGAGGTCAGCGCTTAGCTCAAAGTGCTTAGCAGTCAACACCACTGAAGGTAGTGAATTAATGATTCCACTGATTCATGGGGAATTAAACTTCAGGAATCAAATTTCAGCTGTTGTGAAACATTCTTTCTTTCACCTAAGGAATATTGCAAAAATTAAGCACCTCATTTCTTCAGAGGATCTTCCCATCCTAGTTCATGCCTTCATCACACCATGGCTGGACTATTGCAATGCCCTCTATGCAAGCCTTCCAAATAAAGACCTACTCCTCCTGCAGCCAGTACAGAATGAGAATGCTGCCGCAAGACTATTAACAAGCCAACCCCTGCAATTTCCACATAACACCACTCCTTTGCTCACTACACTGGCTACCAATAAAACGTAGATCCCTTTTCAAATTTGGCATACTAACATTCAAATCCCTACACGACCTAGTCCCTGGACACCTGAATAATTTGCGTCACACCTTCCACAACCTTTGGACATGAAAATACTGTATGGGCAGATAATAGAACAGAAATCGAAGACAAGAATACAATATTTCAAGAATTAATATTTAGGACTTTATATAGCTCAGTCCATACTAATGGTATCACACTAAAAGGTAGAGCCAATGAGACAGAAGAAAGGCAAATATTAGGTATACTGTAAGACTAAATGTGCGTACAGATGCATACTGTTGTTATTGAGGGAGGAGGTGAGACAACAACGCAGTGCACGATGAAGAAGCTTCCAACAGGAGGGGTAAGGAGTAGAACAATGCACAAAGTTTGAGTGCCTCCATAGGAGCCCATTGTAATTAGTATAAAGGAGGGGAAATTTGTGTGCCTGATATGTATCGCAGCCCCAACTAACAATATTTATCGGGCGCCATGGGTGCCCAAATTTCCCCTCCTTGTGGATAATTCCGATGGGCCCCTATGGTGGTGCCTGAAAATGTCCATATTTTGAGGGGGGTTCATTTTTTTTTTACAGCAGTGGGGACGTTTAAAGTTAGCCATGGAGGGAGAGTTTTGCGGTGGTGAGGATGGTTAAGGTTAGCCATGGGGGAGGAAGGGTTAAGGTTAGCTGTGGTGGAGGAAGGCTTAAGGCTAGCCATGAGGGGAAGGTTTGAGGCGGTAGGGACAGTTAAGGTTAGCCAAAGGGGAGGAAAGGTTAAAGGATACCAGAGGTGACATGTGACATGATGAGATAGACATGGGTATGTACAGTGCCTAGCACACAAATAACTATGCTGTGTTCCTTTTTTTCTTTCTCTTCCTGAAAGAGTTAAATATCAAGTATGTAAGTGGCTGACTCAGTCCTGACAGGAAGTGACTACAGTGTGACCCTCACTGATAAAAAAAATCCTCTTTTTATCTCCTTCTTGCTCTCAGAAGCCATTTTCTGCTAGGAAAGTGTTTCTTGTTGGAATTTCTTATCAGTAAAGGTCACACTATAGTCACTTCCTGTCTTAGTCAGGACTGAGTCAGTCACTTACATACCTGATATTTAACTCTTTCAGACAGAGAAAGAAAAAAAGGAACACAGCATAGTTATTTGTGGGCTAGGCACTGTACATACACATGTCACTTCGGGTATCCTTTAAGGTTAGCTGTGGGTGGGTGGGGTTTGCAGAAGTTGTGATGCTTAAAGGACAACTATCAAATTCAACTAAATTTCTAAATGCCACATACATTTCCAGTAATTACATAATTACTAATAATTACTAGCACATAACAATATAAAGGTTTTTCTTCATCCTTTCATTTTTTGGGTGAAGAAAAAATATCATGTACAGAGAACAGTTTTCACTGTGGGCATTACTATGGAGGACTGTGTCCAGCACATCCAGCATACAGAGGCATTCCTCACTGTCTGTAAGCCTGTGACTGGAATCTCTTCAGAATGATAGAAAGCAGAAATATAGCATCACTGTAGTGTGTCTCTCTCTGCCGTACGCAGTGTAAAGTAAACAGAAATTACTGCCAGGAAGAGCTCATTCTGATTGGGGGTCGTAAGCATGCAAAAACAGAAATAAAGTAAGCCTCCTTCTCTTCAGATCCTTTTTCTGTAGCTGAAAAATCTCTCACCTATTCTCATATGATTTGTGAGAAAGCAGTGTGTGTGGGCAGTACAGAAACAAAAAAACAGTAAATCACTCCTCTGTGAATAGTGACAGAGAAGTGAAACCTATCCACATGGTACAGCCCCTGCCTTCCCCAATGTCAACTTTGTCACAAAAGCTGATAAACAAAGCATTTTTTTTACACAGGCTGTTATCAGAGACTTCTGAAAAGCTTTCTATTGTTGGTGGCTAAAAGCTCTATAGGTATGTGGGGTTTACAGAATTACAGTTTCTTTGATAGTTCCTCTTTAAGGTTAGGCATCTGGAAGGTGGCTAAGGTTAGGAATTAGTAGTGGGAGGGTTCAGTGTGAGAATAGGCTTACACCAATATTTTACAATCTTTTTTTACATAGTAGAATATCAGTAAATTTACTGATATTCTACTATTGGGTTTCCTGGGTGCCCAAACATCTGGGTGGCCTTTTTTGATTTACACCCATGGAGGTTAGAAACATGCTAGATTCTCATCAGAGATGGCCCGGATTGACTCCCTTGGATGAGAACCATCTGGCATTTGTAAAAATCTTAAGACAACTGCTGGAGATCAGTCTTTTACCTCACCAAATCTATAATATCCGGTAAAATGTGTATAGTCTTTAAAACTATAAGCAGAAGTAGAGCTGCACTTGCATGTGTACATCTATGTGTACATCTATGAGCCTAGTGCCCCCCCCCCCCCCCCCCCCCCCCGAGAAAATCTTCCTACTTCTCAAAACAACTAAAGAAAAGTGACACAAACAGGAGTATGCCCCCTGCAGGGAAAGTCGTAACAAATTGCGTTGATAAATGGGTGTTGCCATGGAACAGAATGTGGGTGTGGTCACAGGTGGAGCCAAATTTACATGAACATGAGCAATGGTGTGACATTAGACTAGGACTATGGTAGGGATTAGATTGTGAGCACCTCCGACACAGGTGCTGGTGACAGGTGCCCCCCCCCGTTTAGGTAGTGTCAGGGACCCCCCAAGTTTAGTGACAGGGACCCCCTCAGTTTAGGTGGTGACATGTGCCCCGCAGTTTAGGTAGTGACAGGGACCCCCCAAGTTTAGTAACAGGGACTCCCCCCAGTTTAGATGGTGACAGGTGCCCCCCAGTTTTAGGTAGTGACAGGAACCCCTACCACACTCACCGTGATGTCCGACCTCAGATCAGTGCCGCCCACCTGCTGTGTCCCGTCCCTGCTGTATACATCATATAACAGGCAACATCACTCAGACCTCCGATCAGCCTGCGACCAGTGAGAAGCGAGTACATGGTACCCCCTGTGCACACCACGCTGCATATGCGGAGGTGACATTTGACATCAATTCTGCATATCGGTGCGTTGTCCGCGAGGTACTAGCACCCACTTCTCACTGGTCGCTGGCTGATCGAGGTCTCCGTGACGCTGCCTGTTACATGATAGGCAGCAGGGAAGGGACACAGCAGGCAGACACAAGGAGGCAGCGATGGCGTTACAGGACGGGGGCAGGCATGGCGCCCAAGCCATGCCTGCACCCCTGAAGATATGGGTATGTTTGGCCGGGGGGGGGGGCTGCTGACTCCTCTTGCCCTATGCTGCGGATGCCCATGCATATACACATGAAATTTATTGCAGGATCAGTCATTTAAGGACTAATTTAACACAAAGAGATGAGACATCAACTTCCATATAAGTTGCTACATACAGTAAATGACATTTAAATAAAGATGCACTAAATACCTTATTTTATTCTTGTTTGTAAGACTCAAGTGACATCTCAGGTCTGCCTTGCTCCAGCCTCCTTCAGGAAGTGTCATGCTTCATCCAGACAATAAAACGCAGTGCCCATAATGCCTTGTGTATGGGAAGCATCCGGAACTGACAGGGTACCATATCCATTCTTCATCAATGACCAACTTAACTAGCAGCAAATGTGCAACTCACCGTAGTGCAAGGCTATGCTGCCAATCATGTCTCATCGCTCCTTGTCCTTGAGTTTTTGACAAAATCTTACTGCCCTGCTCAATTACACTTTCAACTCATAAACTCTCAAAACCCATTCGAAGACTCAATCAGAATAATCAAACCTGTTGTGAAAATCATCCATCAAAAGGCCACCTTAATACTGACACCATATATAATGAATTTCCCCTCCCCCCAAGTCTCCTCTCCTCCCGTGGTGAGTTTTATGACTAAGGGGCCAATTTGCTAGTGGTCAAATTATAATTTTAGCCTTGTAGCCACTGCGACTTCCCCATATTAAAATGTATCCAAAGAGAATGCTACTCTACAAATGGACACAGAGGCATGTTCCTTGCTCAATTACATGCCTCTGTGTCCTCTCTGTACTGCTCTATGTTCCCCCTTCCCTCTGCTGTGACCCGCTGAAATTGCAGACAAGCTGCTTGTTGACATCCTAATAGGGGAAGGGGCGTCCTTTGCAGGAAAGGCAGTTGTGCAAAACACCCACTCTGGCATTAGGAACGCCCCTTCCCCACCTTTCTCCACCCCTTTTCCACCCCTCTCTGTGAGAGCTGAAATGCTGCAGCATCACAACCATCTTGAAAAAGAAGAAAACTTCTCTGCGATCCAGTAGACAAACAAATCGATGTGGGACGAGGAGCAGTGGATTGTTGGAATCAGGGAGAAAGCCTGGTTCAGGTAGTATGTTTTTTCTCATTTTCTTTCCGCATTGGGTTCTCTTTAAGGGCAGCAACAGCTACTCCCTAATCCCAACCATAACAAGCAATGACCATTTCCTCCCAAATATAGCCTTATAGCTGCTAAGGGGAGCGTGCAACTGGGGCAACTGGACTACCTAAACTGGGGCAACTATACTAGCTACAGTAGGATGTGAAAGTTTGGGCAACCTTGTTAATCGTTATGATTTTCCTGTATAAATCATTGGCTGTTACGATAAAAAATTCTAGTTAAATATATTATATAGGAAACACACACAGTGATACTAGAAAAGTGAAATGAAGATTATTGGATTTACAGAAAGTGTGCAATAATTGGTTAAACAAAAATAGGCAGGTGCATACATTTGGGCACTGTTGCCATTTGATTGATTCCAAAACCTTTAGAACTAATTATTGGAACTCAAATTGGCTTGGCAAACTCAGTGACCCCTGACCTACTTACACAGGTGAATTATTAATTATGATATTAATTATGAGAAAGAGTATTTGAGGGGGTCAATTGTAAGTGTCCCTCCTCTTTTAATTTTCTCTGAAGAGTAGAAACATGGGAGTCTCAAAACAACTCTCAAATGACCTGAAGACAAAGACTGTTCACCATCATGGTTTAGGGAAAGGATACAGAAAGCTGTCTCAGAGATTTCAGCTGTCTGTTTCCACAGTTAGGAACATATTGAGGAAGTGGAAGACCCCAGGCTCAGTCAAGTTAAGGTTCGAAGTGGCAGACCAAGAAAAATCTCGGATAGACAGAAGTGAAGAATGGTGAGAACAGTCAAAGTCAACCCACAGACCAGCACCAAAGACCTACAACATCATCTTGCTGCAGATGGAGTCACTGTGCATCGTTCAACCATTCGGCGCACTTTACACAAGGAGATGTTGTATGCGAGAGTGATGTAGAGGAGGCCTTTTGTCTGCCCACAGCACAAATAGAGCAGCTTGAGGTATGCTAAAGCACATTTGGACAAGCCAGCTTCATTTTGGGATAATGTGCTGTGGACTGATGAAACTAAAATTGAGTTATTTTGGCATAACAAGGAGCATTATGCAGGGAGGAAAAAGAACACAGCATTCCAAGAAAAACACCTGCTACCTGCAGTAAAATATGGTGGTGGTTCCATCATGCTGTAGGGCTGTGTGGCCAATACAGGAAATGGGAATCTTGTCAAAGTTGAGGGGCGCATGGATTCCACTCAGTATCAGCAGATTCTGGAGACCAATGTCCAGAAATCAGTGTCAAACTGAAGCTGCACCAGAGCTGTATCTTTCAAGAAGACAACGACCCTAAACACTGCTCAAAATCCACTAAGGAATATATGCAGAGGAACAAGTACAACATTCTGGAATGGCCATCTCAGTCCCCAGAACGGAATATAATTGAAAATCTGTGGTGTGAGTTAAAGCTAATGGGAACCCTATATAAAAAAAAGTCAGATACTAACCTAAGGAGAGGGAAGGCTCGGTCCTATTGAGCCTTCCCTCTCCTCTCCCGGTGCCCGGTCCCGTGCAGGATCCCCCGTAGCAGTATTCGACCGTTTCGGTCAAATACTGCTACTTCCGCTGCCGAAGGGAGGTTTTGGAAGTCTTCGGGAGCACTCGGGCTCCCAAAGACGGGCCGCTGCATACTGCGCATGCGCGAGTGCCCTCTATGACGCACTCGTGCGTGTCTCTGGCGCACTCGCGCATGCGCAGTATGGAGCCGCCGGACTTCCGAAGTCCCCGCGGCGGTGGAGGATTCACTGGGCACCGGTAGAGGAGTGGGTATGCTCATTAGGACTCAGAGCCTTCCCTCTCCTTAGGTAAGTATCTGACTTTTTTTTTTGACATGGGGTTACATTAGCTTTAAAGAGTCCATGCTCGGAAGCCATCAAACCTGAATGAACTAGAGATGTTTTGTAAAGAGGAATGGTCCAAAATACCCTCAACCAGAATCCAGACTCTCATTGGAACCTACAAGAGGAGTTTAGAGGCTGTAATTTCTGCAAGAGGATGATCTACTAAATATTGATTTAATTTATTTTTTTGTGGTGCCCAAATGTATGCACCTGCCTGATTTTGTTTAAACAATTATTGCACACTTTCTGTAAATCCAATAAACTTCATTTCACTTCTCAAATATCACTATGTGTGTCTCCTATATGATATATTTAACTAACTTTTTATTGTAACAACCAATGATTTATACAAGAAAATCATGACGATTAACAAGGTTGCCCAAACTTTCGCATCCCACTGTATCTAGCTATAGTGGGGTCAACTGTACTACCTATACTGGGGCAACTATACTAACTACCTACCTATACTGGGGCAAGTATATTACCTATACTGGGGCAACTATACTACCTACACTGGGGGCAACTATACTTACTAGCTACCTGTAATGGGGCAACTATACTGGCTACCTATACTGGGGCAACTATACCTGGCCACCTATACAGGGGGCACCTATATAGGGGGCACCTATACCTGGCTACCTGCCTACCAACACCGCGGGTGAAAATGTTCAGGTGCTATATGATCATTCCAATCACACAGCAGGGGAAGTGGGGTGCACATCCTCACAAGCTTGCCTCCGGCAGCAGCAAAAAGTTTATAACCAGCCCTGTTCATTCATATTAGAATTATTATTATTATTACCACCGGTATTATTATTATTATTATTATACAGGGTATACTCCTTTTTCTTGCAGTACCCATAGTCTGAACTTGCTTGAGGTTATCACTATTCAGATTCTCCGGTTACCTGAATTAACTTTATTCAGTGCAATAGAAAACTGTACTGATCTTTGTCACCCAGACGGGTTTTCTGTAAGGACAAGATCCTCAGCATGTTTCAGTTTGATCATTACTAAGCAAATACCAGGTGAAAAAAAAAAATCAGCAGTTTAGTAACCACAGAGGGGTGACAGCAGCACACGGAGCAGCACGTAACTGTGATTTGCCTACTGACCTATGAATTCTCACAAGCCCAGGGAAAACCCTGCCCTGTACCTTTGATCTACTGCTGGGAAATGTTGAAGCAAGCTATAGCTTGAATGCTGTTAAAGGGTTTCTCTGAGACATCTTCTTATCAGAGTGTTATTAAAAATGTTTAAAATGAAATATTATGAAAGCTTTCATTTTTCCATTGCACTTTCAGCACTTTTATTGGCCGATGGTCTGGCTACACTTGTTTGTGCATTTTAAATGTATCAGGCTAGGTTCACCAGGGCCGGTTCTAGGTGAAAGGGGGCCCTGGGGCAGAAAAAAAATAGGGGGCCCCCTAGATTACACTTGCTAACATGGATCCCACAACCAACTAAACCCCCATCACCACCAAAGTCCCACCGGCTAAACCGCCCCCCCCCCCCAACTAAACCCCCATCACCACCAAAGTCCCCCCTGGCAAACCCGCCCCCGCCCCCCCGCGCGCACATCCACATTATTTATAACATTATCATGCATACATATGGATTGCCTGACTGACTTACCATTAAGATATACTAGTCAGTCAGGCTCCGGACAGGCTCTCCGAGTCCACAGGCTGATGCCGCCACTCCAGTGATGACGCTGACGTCACGTGACGACATCCTCTCCTCTTTCCTCGCAGGCATGGACGTCCACGCACTGACGTCCATGCCTGCATGATGTGTATCCAGGAGGTGGAGCCGGCAGCGCTGAGTGGACGAGAGGACGGCTCAGGAGTCAGGACGCCGGGTGGTATCCATGGAGACCTGACGCTGGAACCGGCGGTAGCTGTATGTATCTCTTCCTTCCTCCCCGTCCCCAGCTCTGGCCAGGCTCAAATTTTTTAACTCGCGGTCTCCACACCGCACCCGGCCGGCACCCACAACAGAGTCAGCACCCCAGGACACAGGCGGCAGCAGCAGCAGCAGCAGGCATGTGCACGATGCACAGCTTAGTGTCCCATGCTGCGCAGATTTTTTATGTTTGCTGCCAGCAGGAGTTGGGGCCCCCCAGGCTGCCGGGGCCCTGGGGCAGCTGCCTTCCCTGCCTTAATTGTAGCGCCGGCCCTGAGGTTCACAGTTGTGCTTTGCATAATGCACAGGTTATAATGAGTGTAAACTGCAATGGAGATTGGATATAGACTGTAATACAGAGCTTGAATGCAGGGAGTTAGAATAACACAATCAGTACTGTAAACAGGCCCATAGCATTGTATGGGCAGTGATTTGACATGCAGAATTATTCTGCAATGCAACGGACCACTGTGAACTAGGCCTTAGGCTGGATCTACAGTGATCAGTTGCATAACGCACGCGTTAAAACCTGTGTGAACTGCAATGGAGACTGGACATAGACTTTAATACAAAGATTGTATGCAGCGAGTTAGCATAACGTGATCTGTTACAACGCAGTACTGTGAACAGGCCGATAGAATTGTATGGGCAGTGCCAGTGAGTTAACATGCAGAATTATTCTACAACGGAACTGACCGCTGTGAACTAGGCCTTAGGCTGGATTCACACTGTGCACGTTGCATAAGGCACGTGTTATAATGTGTATGAACTGCCATACTGTAGTAATGGGGGGGAGGGAGGGGGCTATCCATACTAGGAGGAGCATAGGGGGGAATTGGGACACCTCTCACTACCTACACTGGAGGAGACTACTTATACTGTGCACCTCTGGCTTCTGGGGAGGATACCACTGTCTGGATACCTATACTGGAGGGACACCTCTGTCCTGGGTGCTATACTGCCCAGATATGCCCCTGGGTGCATTCACACTATATCAATTGCGTTCCAGAATATTACTGCATGTAAATGCGCTGCCCATACCATTCTTTGAGCCTGTTGTAATAGAGCACGTTACTGGGGTTGGCGCTACTAAAGTAATGTGCCTTGCTCCCATGGCGTTAGGACCAGTAAAATTGCCGTGTGCTGCTTAGGCATGGCTACATTACCGACTTTTCGTGCATGAGGCCCTTAGACCTACATGCACCCAGTCATACATACACCTTGTAGTAAAATAACATGCATAATTTCATGCATTACAGCAGGGCCGGATTTACCATAAGGCAGTGTAGGCATGTGCCTAAAGGCACCAATGATGGAGAGGCGGCTCACTCCCTTGCCTGAGTGCCTCCCCCTCCCGCCTTACCTATGCAGAGTAGTATCCTGAGCAGAGAGTAAATGAAAGGATACCCTGCTCTCTGCATTCCTGCTGTGCTTGCTGTGTGGTTCAGCGTGGGGTTTGTAGGTTCATGGAAGTCTAAGGTGCTGGGACATCTGTGCCTATAGGCTCCTGTGATGTAAATCCAGGCCTGAATTACAGAAGAATGCTGCTTTGTGACTCAACCACTATGTGTGATGCTATCCATTTAAATGCAACACGAAAATGCATGAGAAGTGTCACGCAGTGTTAATTCACATCTTATGCATTTTAGCATGTGCGGTAAAACAGCCAACAACACGCTGCATTTTTGCAGACAGTGAACATGTATTCTTTATCTTATGTGTTTTATGTGGCAGGCTACATGCCGCAAACTGTATGCACAAAAACGTGTTACTTTTTGAAAACCAAAATACTGTACACATTTCATATACAATCAAACAGAAAGCTATTACATTTGAAAAACAATTTCCCCCTACAGATGTGTGCGTTTCACAACAGGCGTCAGACAGTCAGAAAGGCAGTGTTTACCTTAGCACCATACTTTGTACCCATATTAATCAGATAATGTTACACATGTTATGTACAGTTTTAAAATTAAAGAGAAAGGGTCAGGATTTTATTTAGACGACCGCAATGATATAGAGTACCGGTAATGATTATTATTTTGATATTGGGCATATCGTTTATAGTCTAGATTGCAGCCAGATTGACTTATTATCTCAGAGTCATTACAATATCCTAATTGCTGTGTTGTTGTTTTTTTGGAGAGAGATAAGCTGTACTAATCTTTAACATGGAAATGGGGAGCTTTAGTTTACAACTAAGGGTGCATACACACATCAGACCATAGTCTTTGGAAAATGAAAGATCACAGACCAATTTTACCCCCTTCCATGTAGTATGAGAGCCATGCCTACACAGTCTATTCTATGGAGCTGAACTCCCCATCAGATAGAAATCTTTGCAAGATGCTGCACACAAAGATGCTGTACACATTCAAAAGATCAGTATCTGCAAAAGATCCGTTCCTGCAAAATGCATTCATAGTCTATGATATCTGCAGATCATCATACACACCTTGTTTAACAGACATTCATCTGCAGATCAGATCCACCAGGATGGATCTTCAGATCTGCAGATGATTGTCTGATCACCGACGTCATGCGCAGACCCGATCCTCCCCATAGAGAGACCGGAGCTGTCCAGGGAGGCTGCGCCGATCGCTGGAGCCAGGCGGGGTAATGTATTAAGTGGCTGGATTGGGGGATCGGGGGCGATCGGGGGGTGCCGGCTACATATACTAGCTAGCCTAGTGCTAGCTAAAGCTTTAACAGCAAGGCAAACAGGGACCCCTGAGGAGAGCGAGCGGTATGCCCGACACAGTGTCGGGCATACCGCTAAGGAGGTTAATACAAAGCCTGCATGCAGTTAGAATAACGTGATCTGTTACTGTGAACAGCCCCATAGAACTGTATGGACAGTGAGTTGACATGCAGAATTATTCTGCAAGACTGCAACGCAATTGACCAGTGTGAACAGTGCCTCTGGGTTTTTTTTATCCTTGTTGTTCCAATCATGGTTTGTTGAGGTTAACTAGGTTCACAGTGATGAGTTGCATAATATTCGCGGTATAATGCGTTATAATGACTGTGAAATGCAATGGATACAAAGCCTGCATGCAGTGAGTTAGAAAAATATGATAAGTTACAAGGCAGTACTGTGAACAGGCCCATAGAATTGTACGGGCAATGAGTTGACATGCCGAATTATTCAGTAACACAACTGAGCACTGTGAATAGGACCTAAATAAATTGTATATGATTCATGTACTTCTTGAGTGGTGCTGTTTTACATGGGCAAGTTTTACTGTTCTAGTATAATATGTTGTCCAAAGCACTCTCATACTAATAAGAGTGTGCAGGATTTCCTTGTAAGTGATCAGTGGGGCTTTTATTGCTGTCTATGATAAAACCTGCTGAGTGTATGAACTTTAGTGTGAAATAGGTTAGTACGTGTATATCCTATTTGTTTCTGCCACACCCCTTTAGCACCTGCTCTAATCCAGCAAGTTTAAGTACCTTGAGAAATGAGCATAGTTCTTTCTGTTTGTGATATTGGTAGATGACTCACTTCCTAACGCTGGTTCCTTCATTCTAAAGTCCCACAGGATGCCTGAGTTGGCATAGCATAATCCTCCAGCTCTAGCTCGCTAATTTATATGCTCTCTGTGTTTCCTGGGCAGAGTGTATTAACCACTTGAGGACCCACCCTTTACCCCCCCTTAAGGACCAGCGCTGTTTTAGCTGATCTGTACTGGGTGGGCTGTGTAGCCCCCAGCACAGATCAGGGTGCAGGCAGAGCGACCAGATCACCCACCTTTTTTCCCCACTAGGGGGATGATGTTCTGAGGGGGTCTGATCGCTCCTGCCTGCCTGGGTGTTGCGGAGGGGGGCACCTCAAAGCCCCCCTCCGCGGCGAAATTCCCCCCTCCCTCTCCTCCCTCCCTCCCTTCCCCGAGAGATCGGAGGCTGCACAGGAACGGATCTGTCCTGTGCAGCCTCTAACAGGCTCCTGCCTGTCATGCGACAGCGATCCCCGGCCGCTGATTGCCCCCCCCCGCCCCCCCCCCCCCCGCAGAGATTTCATGAAGCCAATTGTTTTATTGTAGTCATTACCAAGAAGACAACAATACTTTTTCATCAATGGGGAGGGGAGGGGGGGGGGGGGAGGGGGGAGGGGGTAATTAGGACGTTTCTTCAAAGAGATTATCTAGAGTGAATGTGTTAAGATAGCATCTCTGACTTTTATAAATAAGGACTGTGAGAAAGGGAGGGGGGAACATGGCAGCTTCTATGCCAGGAGAAATTCCAGTGAAAGAGAGGGTGCTTAGTTCCCTTTAAACCAGGGCTGGTTCTACCCCCATTGGGGCCCTGACACAATTAAATGTGACCTGCATCCTGGCCCATCACATTTCATGTTCAAATGCCCCGACCTGTTTATGGGGGTATTCCTTAAAATTGTAAGCTGTTCCTTACAATCAGGGACATTTCCTGCTTTACTCAGATGCAATGACCAGGTAAAGACCTGTCTCTAACCTTCCCTTTCTGGGGAAGGTAATTGAAAAAGCTATCACCAGCTAGAAGTCAAAATCTTACAAAACAGCATTTATGATCCATTTTAGTCTGGTTTCAGGAATAATCACAGCACTGAAACGGGCCTCATCCAAATCTGCAACCACCTGCTCATGGCAAGATACAGAGGAGAGTGATCCATCCTGTTACTGATAGACCTTTCTGCAGCCTTTGATACAGTTGACCATGACATCTTGATAAGCAGGCTACAGGAATACTGCAGCATTGATGGCATAGTTCTTCAGTGGTTCCAATCCTTCTTGAGTGGAAGAGAGATAAAGACAGAAGCACACAGACTAATGAAGGAGCACACTGGCTAGATAGGTGAGTTTGCTCCACTGCAAATATTCTGCAGAGGTCCCAGGGAACCAGTATTCACTTGGGGAGAGACCTGTTAGGGGCCCGTCAACCAACTCTGGGGTCCTGGTCAATTGACCAGTGTGCCCCTATGGAAGCTCCCACCCTGATTCAAACCCCCTTCCTCCAGCCGTTTTTTGTAGACCCCCTGACTTATAACAAGTTTGGCCACAGCCACACCTGCTCTGGTAAGTCAGCCCCTGTATCAGGTTAGAAGTTGGGCCTGTTCATCCTGCTGGTGCTGTGCCCCCTATTGTTACTCCTATTGACATGTACTATAGATCCATGGCTCTCATGGACCCTTTCACATGCCCATTGTGGTTCTGTGAGCTACCATACGATGCTACCCTTCACATTCTTCTGAGGAAAGCATTGTTATTACTGATGATAAATGGCATGCCTCTGCACTGGACCTCAACAGACTGTGAAATCAGGCCTATTGTGCTGCTCTGACCATACATGTCAATGCAACATAGAAACTGTATGAACCGATTGAGGAATAGTTCCCATTTAGTGCACTTTGATCTATGAACTTGATATTTATCTAAAGTAGATTTGTGTATTTGTTGCTTTGCACTTATCATATAGCCATGTACACATCAATATAGTCAGGTGATACCGGTCTTCCATTGTAAAATCCCCCGTAGTTGTTTTAGGATTTGCTGTCACTATAGTTACATCTTTGTGTATATGTGGGTTAGCTATACAAAAGACATTGGGCCAAAGCTTTTCTGTTAAATTATCTTACCTTACTTATTTACTCACAATGTATCTCTCCTTAAATGACTTAACTCATGATTTAGCTCTCCTTAACTGACTTAACTCATTGTTTAGCTCTCCTTATCTAACTTAACTCATGGTTTAGCTCTTCTAAACTGACTTAACTCATGGTTTAGCTCTCCTTAAAGAGAACCCGAGGTGGGTTCTTAGAATCCTATTAGCACACAGAGGCTGGGTCTGCATATAATGCCCAGCCTCTGTTGCTATACTGTTTCCCCCAGTCTCCCCCCTGCGCTCTGCTATGCGGGGGAGCGGCGAGAGTGATGCTGCACATGTAAACAGCCTGCTGGCGACACGCTGTGTGTCGCTAGCACGGTGGTTTAGTTTGGGGGGCATAGCAGAGCGCAGGGTGGAGACTGGGGGAGACAGTATAGCAACAGAGGCTGGGCATTATATGCAGACCCAGCCTCTGTGTGCTAATAGGATTCTAAGAATCCACCTCGGGTTCTCTTTAACTGACTTAACTCATGGTTTAGCTCTCCTTATCTATTTATTTCATAATTTATCTCTCTTTATTTGTTTATCTCCTGCAGTATCACTCCTTAAAGTTAAGGTGAAAAATAAGTAACCTTTGTGAATCAACCCCATTGTGAACATCATGTATATTCCTTAGCTGGAGGAGAGTACATATGATGTTAGTATCATGCCAATGTCTTTTTTGTCACAGTAAGACCATTTTAAAGGACCACTATCATCACAAATGTAAAATTCAAAATACATATTTATTAGAAGTACCGGTACATTTGTCACAGATTAAAATGATTTTATATTACAATTCTACTCATGGCCGGATTTACCATAAGGCACTGTAGGCTCTTGCCTACAGGATCCTTATGTGGCAGGGTCGGCTCCTCTCCCTTCCTGAATGTCCCCTCTTACAGCTGAGTGGGAGGGCGATGTCACGCACCACTTGCTTTGCCCCCCTAATGTAAAATGTCCCCTCTGGTGCCCAGTGTAAAATATACATTACCTGTCCGTGATCTGAGCTTGTCCCCCACTACCTCCGGGATATCGCCTCTACATACACGTGCGCCCCATGTGGTTTCCTAGTAAGGGCACACGTGTGTGACGTCATACGCGCCCTTGCTAGGTAACCACATTGGGAGCGCTTGTATGTAGAGGGGAATGCACCCGGAGCAGCGAAGGGACACACACAGGCCATGGACAGGTATTTGTTCCATTCCCTGGGGGTTTTGTTGCGTTCTTCAATTGTTGCTAAATTTCACGCCGTTCCCGTCGTGCACCCGATCAAGCAAGTCGGCCCAACATCTTGCTGCATGCGCTTCATCCCGAAATTGGTCACATTGTCGGTCAGGCATGCACTTGGCAGCACCGATTTTCATCCAATTCTGTTAAAATAATCGAATCACATGGTCGATCGGTCAAGTTGCCTGAAGTATGCCCAACTTAAAGGAGTTATCAGGCGAAATTTAACAAAATAAGCGCTACTTACCCGGGGCTTACTCCAGCCCCAAGCTCCCAGCATGTCCCTTGCCGCAGCTCTGCACGGAGCCATTCGTCGTAGCTCCCTCCCGGCAGTCCGCTCCGGTCCATGTAGCAGTGATTGACAGCGCCGCTCGCGCGGGCGCAGTACAGGCCGACCTGGAGGTCGGCCTAACGTCATCGCCGGGGACCGGGAGGGAGCTGCGACGAACGGCTGCGTGCAGAGCTGCGGCGAGGGACATGCTGGGAGCTTGGGGCTGGAGGAAGCCCCGGGTAAGTAGCGCTTATTGTGTTAAATTTCGCCTGATAACTCCTTTAAGACTCCCCTAAAAGAAGGTCGACTAGTCCAAAACCTGTCAGATCTGTCAGATTTTATTGCCTACTGTAAGTGACAGCAAGATTGGAAACTAAGTAATTTATAGTGCCTTTTACTCTGGAACAAATGTGCATTTTATACATTTGCATACGCATGCATTTTAAATTTTACAATTCTTCACAATAGTGGTCCTTTAAGAGAAGAATCCATATTTGCTTGAAGTAGCTTCTGCTTTGTAATGAAGATCACCAGTCATCTTCCCCCCAAAAAAAGAAAATAAAAAAACAACCCAGTGATGTTTGGGGATGTGTGTGTCCCACTCCCTGTGGAAGGCCCGGATTTACCTCACAGTAGCCTATAGGCACACATGTCCTGGCACCTTAGACTTCACCCTCCATGAACCTACAAACCCCCAAAGTGCACCGCAAGTGTGCTGGTTGGCTCTGCTGTCACTCCACCCTTACTTCCCGTGCCCATCATAGGTAGCCACAGGTGCCCCTTAGTGGTAGGTAGCCAGAAGTACTCTCAATATTACAATATTAAGTAGCTAGTGGTACCCCCAAGTATTAGGTAGCTACCTCAGTATTAAGTAGCTAGAGGTGCCCCTGACTGAAGGGAGATCTTGCCAGTGGAATGCCAAAAGCAGTAACCTCTCATTTACACCCTTATCACTACTCTGCCTGGGGAAGGAGGAGCTCAGGGAGGGAAGTGAGCCGCCTTTCCATCATCAGGTGCCCGTAGGCATGTGCCTACAGTGCCTTATAGTAAATCCAGCTCTGCCCTGTGGCAGACCCCCACTGTTCATGAATTATTTGCGTCCAGTGTATTGCCTGGATGTAAAACAGTTCTGTTTTCTAAAGCACATTAAAAGCATCATGCAACAGTCAGAGACAATAGTTTTATTATAGGTTGTGATGAGCAGTGAAATGTCCTTTTTTATTCTTATTGCATCAACTTCACTTGCAGTGTCACATCGCTGCTGAAAAATTACCTTTTGCTCCACATGGTTATTGGATTGAACAAAGAAGGGAGGGTGTAAATAAAAGTGGGGGAGTGAAGCAATCAATCAGTGATAAGAGAGAGCTGTGCTTTCCAGATGAATGACTGTGCCAAAAGGGCAAATAATATTTAACACTAACAGTATACAGAAGCCTTATGAGCGAGAGAGGCAGTAAGGGGAGGAGGAGGAGTGTAATTCCCAGTCTCAGTATATAGGGCAGTGTAACAAGAAGAGGCTTAGTGGAAATCAAGCATGCTTTCACACTACCTGTTTAGCTAACATAACTAGAAAGCTAAGTAAAGGGATAGTTCCTGTCAGTCCAGTTAAAAGAGCACATGGTTACAGAAGAAAGGAAGCCTCAGTTTAATCTTCACTCTGCTGTGCCAGAAAAGGAAGACAAGAGCTAGACCATAACTTCACCTGAGATCAACTTCTCAGATCCACCTGGACCTAATACTAATTGTGAATCTGTATCTCTGACCTATCAACTGACGTAGGGGTGTCTTGGAGTTAATCCCAGATTCAATAGCCACATGACAGCTTATGCTGGACCAGATCTCTGTTAAAAGCAGGATGCTAGCTGTGCAGCACCCACAGCTCTGGAAAAGCTGAAGAAAGTGGTAAAGACTTGACCCTCGTCATCAGCGCTTTCTCCTTCAACTCACATCTTTGCTTTCCAAGATCTGCTAAGATGACCTCTCAATTCCACAAAGAAGGTGTCTTCTTCTATCTGCTCACTCTCTTAGGTGCTTGGGCAGCATCCACCCAGGGTGCAGGAAAAAAAAGCGAATGTCCATCCTGTGGCGTGCAAGACAAAGATATGATGATTGAAGTGGCCAAGCAGCAAATACTACAGAAGCTCCATCTAAAGGAGAGACCAAACATCACACACCCAATTCCTAGAGGGGCTGTGGCGAATGCACTACGCAGACTGCACTTAACCAAGCCACGCATGGAAGGTCTGTTTGGGTCCTCAACATGGGACAGTGATGCTGATCCTTCTGAGACAGAACAGCAAAGCTACGAGATCATCAGCTTTGCAGAATCAGGTAAGAGCACCATACCAATGTGTTTCATTGATCTCAATGCAGACTAATTTAATAAGGCAACAGTTGTGCAAGCATGCAAAACACTTTTAGGCTTGAGAAAGGGTTATTTTAGACTTGAAATGTCACCTTATTGTTTGATGTTTCTTTATTAATGAGAATAAAAGAAGTTTATAATGGTGTATTCCATTGCAACATCTTGTTTGCACTTGAATTAATTTAATTAATTTCCCTAAATCTTAATTAATCAAAGGTGAAGTTTGACATATATACTGTAGTATCTGAATGCTATGGTCTCTGCACATTAGTGTTACTTATTCGCTCCACCCCTTATTTAATTGGTCCCAATATGTCCCTTGGGACGTTGTTATAGTTGCAGTTTAGCTTCTTAATAGATTTTCAGAATGAAAACAATGTGTTGTTTAAGTTAAGCATATTTAGCTTTCAGCAGCACAATTAAGACAAAGATATTACTTAGGTAGTGGAATGCAGATACATCTTGAGTTGAATGGTAGACAGATCTTCAAATGTTAACTCATTTTAGGCAGTATTTCTGTTTATGACCTTCAGTAGAATCATTGTTGCTATCAGCATGAACTGCTAACTTCTGTGGGAGGGGTATGTCTGCAGGGCCACAGACACAACACAAAGGACTATCCCTCCCTTCTGCAACGCCAAATATCCAGACACAACAGTGCACGGCGCAGGTCACGCTGTTACACTGACAAGGCAAGGAACCCATGCCCTCTATTACAAGACTGTTGTCATTTTACCATTCAAGAATGTCTTGGGCCAAACACTGTTCATAAACAAAATGGCACTCCCAGATATCCAGGAAGGAGGGTTTCTCCTAGGTGATATTTTGATATTGTATTTTTATATCTTATCCCTGAGATGCCCACAAGCAAGAAAATAATTTTGACCTTTTCTCCAAATTTTTGGAACTTTTTCAATTGCAGAGTGCTGAAATGTGATTTCAAAGAGAAGATAAAAAATTATCTCCTAGGAGAAAACTTATAAGTCAATAGATAGATAGATATTTAAAATGTTCTTCCATATACAGTAACCTTGATCTATAATGCTATACTTTTTCCTGTGCTGCAAACCTTTGCAAAATCCACACTTTAGATTTGCTGGGATATGTAGTTCACCATGGGGGGGGGGGGGAACAGGTCGTCAATGCAGCTTTATAGCAAAATAACAGAAACCTTAAGCCAAGAATAAACATAAGATACAAGTTGCCTAATGTGACCAGAAACAATGGGATTGGATGAATTTCATCTGATGCCTGTATAAGCACACCACTTTACACTTTCTTTGACTACAACTTGCATGTGTAGGGATGGTGAATTATTTTCCCAGCCTAGACAAAGAATAACAATTCCTGCCATCAAATGCAAATAAACTGCAACAATAGTCCTAAAGGAAGTTTGTTAGTAGTTTCAAGTATAGCCATATCTACTCACAGCCAACTTACAATATATAGAAATCGGGCAGTAGCACCAAATGTTTGGTTGCTGAGGCACAAACGGGTTCTATGATGCCTTCAATGATTCAGCTACTTAATCAAGATGGGTAGATCGATATTTGCATGTATGGCCAGCTTTAGCACAATCAGCTATCCTGTTTCAGTGAACTGCCTAGTACAACCCCAAAACAGCAGTGACATCTAATGGTCAGTTTAACTGCCTACATGAAAAACTGTAAGGTTTATGCATCATTTATGAGTATAGCCAGTCACTACATGTCCTCATTTAAAGGGTCCTTTTACAGTGTATCAGATGCTGTCAGTTGTAACTGAAAGGACAACTGATGTGCAGCCCAGTGTCCATGTTTCCCTATGGGCTCTTTCATACCATAGGCTGAAAAACTGAAGGTTTTTCACAATGTGCTGCTATGGAGGGAAAAAAAATACAAAGCAATGCATAGCAATCATTAAGTGTAAAAAGGCCCTAACAAATGAGAAATATGGATGGTACGTCACTTTAATCTTATGGTTTAATGTAAAATTCAGCCTGAAGCTGATATCTGAAACCTCTGGTGATTTGTGTGACTGCTTTGCTCTTCCATAAGCTTCATATTGTCTAGCTAGTATATAGTTTTCCTGGTCAAATAAGTTGACTGGAGTGGAAGTTTCTATGTTGTCTATATGTATAATATAAAGGTCCTTTTTTATTTGCTTTTTCTCCCAAGTTTTTTCCTAGGAGATATTTTTTTCATCTTACGCTTAAAAGTAGGAAAAAAGTACTGTCAAAGTTATTTTGAGTATTCTCTTGCTTGCTGGTGGCTTAAATGCTTTTTATTGATAAGGTGTAAAAATATCACCAAGGAGAAAACTTAGGAGAAAAAGACCCACCTTTAGTAAACTTCTTTCTTTCATTTTGTATTTTAATATTAGCAAAAAGTAATGGGGTATCTGATTTGCGTTACCAGAAGCACAAGGAATAATTGCCTACCCTTCTGCTTATGTCTGCCCTCCTGACAATGTCTCCAGCCTTGTGCTATTAAGAGAAAGAATGCTTTAGGCTACTTGCACACCAAGACGTTGCGTTAGGTGCTACGTTAAAGTCGCATAACGTGCACCTAACGCAAGGCCTGGTGCTCTTCGATCTGGACGTCGGAGTGAGCCGCGTTGTGCAGCTCACTCTGGCGTCTGTGATGCCGTGATGCGTACTCTTGGACGCATGCGGCATCACGTGGTCCCGACGGCCAATCGCCGCACAGAGCGGCCGCACCAGGAAGTAATCAGTGCACGTCACAACGTGCAGTGAATATTAATTAGCCATGTGCCTGGCCGCTCACCGCTCCTCCCCAACATGACTGAGCATGTGCAAACAGTCTAACGCGGCTTAAGCCGCTGTAACGCCGTAGCAGGCTGCACTTTCGGAAGAACGTGCAGCGTTACATGTAACGCAACGTGGGCAGTGTGAACAGCCCACTTGTGATATATTGCTGTACATTGGGGGAGCGTTACAGGCTGCACTATCGTGCGCCTGTACCGTCTTAGTGTGTAAGCAGCCTAAAGGAATTGCAAGTGGATTTCAAAATAGAGAACAAGCAATTGCTTCAAAATTTCTTTTCACGGTCAAATTGCTGTGTCAAATGTAAATATATCAATCTGGTAGGGAGTGCATGTATGTAGAGAATACATGTATTTTGCCAACAGTCATTTTTTTTAAGATTTACTTTAAAGCTGCCAACATTTAATTGACCTCATTCTTTTCTTCCTTTCAGATTATAATGAGTCCAGCACAACGCTGACCTTCCAGTTTGCCAGAGACAATGAACAAAATGTGCATGTTCTTCAAGCTCATCTCTGGGTCTTCTTCAACTGGAACAGGACTGTTCAAGACAGTCAGACTATTAGATTATACACGATCCACAAGGACCAGGGTACACGGACTCTCGTTAGTGAAAGATACCTTGAGCCGAGAGGGAGTGGCTGGCAGACATTCTCATTAAAACAGATGCTCCAGACATTCTTTGATGAAGAGGACAGAAGTCTAAAACTAGAACTGGACTGTGAAGGTTGCCAGTATGTACCTTTCATGGTCAATCCCAATGACTCTCACCAGCCTTTTCTTGTGGCTCAAGCAAAGGTAAGGGAGCGGAGCCATCACACTGCAAAAAGAAGTCTCAACTGTGATCAGAACTCCAATCTTTGCTGCAGGAAAGACTATTATGTAGAATTCAAGGACATTGGGTGGAATGACTGGATCATAAAACCTGAGGGCTACCAGATTAATTACTGCATGGGTCTTTGCCCGATGCATGTAGCTGGATCTCCTGGCATGGCTGCCTCTTTTCACACGACAGTCTTTAATCTCATAAAGGCTAACAATATCCAGACAGCAGTAAGTTCCTGCTGCGTCCCAACAAAAAGACGTCCACTGTCCATGCTGTACTTTGATAGAAATAACAACATTGTTAAGACTGACATTCCTGACATGATTGTTGAGGCATGTGGATGCAGCTAAGAAAGGCTAAGCAAGTCCGTAAAGACGTGTAACAGAGAGAAGCTGGCTTGTCTCTTATAAATGTTGCTCTTGCCAAAATCAGACAGGAGAAGAGAAGACATATGGATACCTGGAATTACACTGTATGCCTTCAAAATACTTGACCATGCTGGATCATTTTGCAACTAGTTTCTTTGCTGATTTTAGTCTGCAGAATGTCTAGGACTGTAAGATTACAGTGAAAAATGCACTACATGTCACCTGTTTCTGGGTTTATGAGTTTTCACTTACATAAATAAAGCATTACATATTTTTTAAAATAAAATGAACAAATGCACAATACCAAAGATCAGACATTAAGCCAGTGGTGTAGCTAAGAAGCTAAAGGCACCATTGAAAGTTTTACACTGAGCTGCCTCATGCACTGTATATATAAAAATTGATATGGAGCATCAAAACTTGCCAAAGACAGCCACAGAGTCAGAGAGGGGAGATCGGAGGAAGGGTACAGTTTGCTAATGATTACCACTATTCAAAGCACATATAGAAGTGATGATTACTAGCATAGCACCAATGAACGCTAATACCTAATACAGTGATTGGAGGAGGGCCCCTGGTGGGCTCCTCTGGTTTTGGGGCCCTAGTAAGGTCACAGACTCTGAATCCCTTGCTGCTACACAACTGCATCTCCCAAATGTTCTTGTTCTATTAAAAAAAAGCCCCAATTTGGGCTTAATTATTGCACATTTAGACTTTAATAACTTGGGAGTAATTAGTGGGCCTACAGCTACAGCAAAGACCTCTTCCACATATCAGTGACCATGTTACAATGTTAAAGTGCCAAGCTAAGAATCTGAAGACAGCACTGGATTTGTGATGTCTCCATTCCAATGAACTGTTTGTACTGTCACAGAGGCAAAATGTTAAGTCATTATCAAGTGCTGATTACCCTTCACTCACGGGCCCCTGACTACAAAGCACAAAATATTCTCTATGTGACAAAGATTGTTGTATTTTATATGTTATTTGTATTTTATTATTATTTTTATTACTTGACACAGTTTAATAAACAAAACAGAAAACTAATAAACATTTGTGATTTTTTTTAGTAAACCCCCTGGCTCTGAGGATGGTGCAGTAAGGGTCAGGGGGAGGTTGAGGGTGGGGTGGGAGGTGTTGTTAGCAGACAGTTCCCACCATTGGACGGCCATTTACTTTTCTAATCAGCAGGGCAGAAGGCATGCAGTAATGAGCTTCACATTATAGTTAATGTTGCCTTCAAAGCTTTCGGGGGGGAAATCTCGAAAGATTGAGGCCCCTTCCACACTGGCGTGGTGCGTTACCTTATGCCGTAGGGTAACGGTATGCCAATGTAATCTATGTGGCATTTCATACCTGCAACGTGATGCAGCGCGTTATGGGCCAGCATGTGCGGTGACATGTGGCAACCAGAAGTCATGTAAGTCTATGACGACGCAGCTTTTTTGTCCACGTTTGCGTTGCGGCATGTATGTCCGGAAGCGTATTTTTTTCAATACACTTCCGCGCAATTCTAACTTTGCTAGAGTTTCTCACGTCCTGCTTGGCTTGCAGCCAGAAGGGAGATTACTGCGCTTTGTCGTGGCAATCTCCGAAGGCTATTTTTAGAGCTGCTCATCATCACACTGCAGCACTCCCACAGTGTGAAACCTGGCCTGAGTGATTCAGCCAACCAAAACCAGGCTTGTGTGAATCTTGAAGCAAGAGGTGTATACAAGGTGCCCTGTTTGATGAATTTTCAAAAATGCAACCTGGATCTCTGTGTTCCATACTTCTGGGTCATTGACCCAGGACAAGCTTGCCAATCAGCTGCTCTGATTCCATGTGCATGCAGTTTGTTTGTCGTCTATCTCAGAAACTGCTGAAGCAAGGTATTTACCACAGGGGCATAACTAGAAATCACCGGGCCCCCCTGCAAAAACTTGGATGCCCCCCTCCCTCGGGCCCACTCAGGGTCGTTTTGGGGGGCAGCAGGGGTCACAGCATGAAGGGAGAGCTTGGACACACATCGACGGGGAGGGGGGACCTCACCTCTGGCTCTCCTCTCAGCGCTCCTCTCCAGCTTCAATCCGTGTCTGCAGAGCGAACAGGTACACATACCTCCATCCACCACGGAGGTCCGATATCTTAGTGCCTCATGCTACTTCCTGTTTAAACAGGAAGTAGAGTCAGACCCTTAGAGAGAGGAAGCTCTGGAGGTGGAATGTAGGAAAGTATGTGTTCCTGCCCGCTCTGCAGACACTGATTGAAGCTGGTGGGGAGCGCTGAGGGGAGAGCCTGAGGTGAGGGAGGGGGGGGGGGCTGTCCCTCCCCCCCCCCCCGATGAGTGGCCAAGCTCTCCCCTCATGCTGCGACCTCTCCTGCCCCCAAAACGGCCCAGAACGGGCCCCAGAGGAGCCCTGCCGCCCCCCCCCCCCCCGTGGGTACAGGGGTTGCAGTCCCAATTGTTACGCCCCTGATTTACCAAGACAGATGGCCAAACGCCACTATTAGAAAGATCTCAACTTCCATGTTACTCTCACTTTGAATACACTGAATTTTCAGCTTTTAAGGTGAGCTGACCCTTTCAGGGAAATTACAGTCTTCTGAAAAAGTAATTTATATAATTTCTTAACCATATCAATGAGGTGTAGTTTCCTGTTACAACCATTTGGATCTAATTTATTGACAGTTTAGAGCAGCTGAGGAGCTTGGGGCGCTTTTTACATGGGGCCTCAAGCACTTTTGTGATGTGAAACCCCAAAACCTGCCAAGGACAGCCACAGTGTCAGAGAGGTGTAATATGAGTAAGGAAACAGTTTGTTAAGGATTACTACTATCCTATGCACATATATAGGTGTTCAGTACCAGTATAGCACCAATAAAAAGCTAATAAGATGAATGAAGGAGGGCGCTTAGAGGGCCCCTCTGGGCCAAGGGCCCTGATGCAGTCGCTACCTCTGCACCCCCTATTGCCACGTCACTGGTTTAGAGCAGAACAGGTGAAAATATTTTTTATGTGGTTGATATGAATTACTGGTACTTAACAAGAAAAAAACACATAGTTTCTGTTTTAACTATGCTCCTAAAATTTCTATTAAAATGTTTTATGTGGTCATTGCAATCCTAAATAATAAATGAATACCAGAGCTGACAAAAATTTTAAAAACTGGAGGAGGGGGCATGTAAGTGAAGCAATCCTCATTCCCCCCGCTCCCCCTATTCTCCTCCACTCTCACCTAAAAGCCTCCCTCAGCTTCTTCCCGCTGACCCAGCGACATGTGTCCTTGATTGAGTGCCCACAGCTGGGAGTGGTCTGCGCATGCGCACAACATCAGTCATGACATCATGCACAGAGAGCTCCTGGCCATGGGCTTGCAAACAAGGATGCGCCGCTGGGTCAGCACCTGCACACTACTGCCCAAACTGGCCAACCTGGAAGAGGATGAAAGGGGCTTTTTGGTGAGAGTGGAGAGGGGCAGTGGGCATGAGGACTGCTTCACATACATACCTGCTCCACCGTTTTTAAAATTTGTGCCAGCTCTGGTATTCTTTAAAAGTTCAAAATCTAAATCTGTTGGTCCATGAGGGTGTCAGAGGAAGGAAAATGTACTCATTAGAATATCTAAATAGGATATACTGAGAAATTATGAAAACATTATGCACTCAGCATACATTTAAAGACATGGGGCTTGATTCACTAAGACAAATAGCATGTCTTATCAAAATTAGCACGCCTTATCAAAGTTAACACACCTTATCAGAGTAGCATAGCGAGCGCTAAGAACCCACAGGGGCTCAGGGCAGGATGAGTGGAGCTCTCGTCATTGCCAATTAGCAGGCATAATTTCGCTATGCTACTCTGGTAAGGCGTGCTAACATTGATAAGGCATGCTATTTGTCTTAGTGAATCAAGCCCATGAAGTCAACTCACATATTTATCAAAATGTTCAGGTACTCTCCTGCCTATTATTGACAACTGCAATGCAAATATTTTAGCAGTGGATGAAGCTAAAGGACACACACACTGTTCCTGTTCCAGGATATGACCCAGATCCCCTCAGCTGGGCTCACAGGATAATGACCCTAAAACTACCTAGTTCCCGTCTTGTGGATAACCAAGTAACTTACTAGTATGTTTTGGGGTTGAGTCAGGGTGCATGGAGGAACGCAACACAAGAATGGAGATAGTACAAATTCCATGCACATAGTGAGTTTTGGCCAATATTTCAACCTGGGGCACTAGGGCTACAAGAGTATAAAACCATTAAAGTGTACCTGCGACATAACAAACACAGACAGTTATACATACCTGGGGCTTCTTCCAGGCCACACCCCCATCTGTTTCTCCACTGTCCGCCCCTGGCTGTGCGACTCCTTGGTTGTGCTCCCATGGCCAGGAGCATAACTAACTGTGCAGGTGCGGAATGCTTCTGGCCAAGGACGAAGGCCCCACATACACAGTCGTCCCCTGAGGAATGGATGGGACTAGATGGACATTGAAGGATTCCATGGCCTACAGGGGGCTGGAGGCAACTCCAGTAAAGTATAAATGCTTTTGTTTATTACTTCTCAGGTTTCCTTTAAGCCACTTTGGGCATGATGCACGAAAGACCACTAATTCTATTTGTGCATGTATATTGGGGGAGCATTGCCCGTTACTTTATTAGCACTGTGCCTAACCCTAACCATTCCCCCACCACAAAATGCCTAGCCCTTACCAAACCCAGCCAATGACTAACCCTACCCCCCCCTACCCCCCTAACTCTCCGCAATCTCCCATGACTCCACACCTATTTGCAGTGGAAGTTTGGCCGGCCCCATGGGCAGCACCCATGTTAATATCTATGTTAGCGCCTATAAATGGAAATTTTAGCTGCAGTTTGAGTAGTGCCCAAATTACGTGATATACATCCCAGTCCTCACATAGAAAATAATAACAGAATCTCCATTGCTACAAAAATAAGGTCATATATGTGTACCCTTGGATAAAACTTATGTAGACAATTATTTTGCTAAATGATTTTTCGTAAAGTAGACATGAGAAGCATTTCTCAATACAATAAATGCTCTTTACATAAAAGAGGAAAATATTCAATGTGAGCATCCTGTAGGTTTGCAAATCTATGCAGTCTGACATTTGTGATCTGGCTATTCCCTTATCTCATACTAGCTGATGGCCCAGCATTGCCCGGATATGTATTTGGCTGGTGGTGACTCTACCCACTTCTTCTAACCCTAGCACACAATTACTCAATTACTCAATGACAATAGCAATAGGTAAAAAGCCATCGGTACATTTTGATTGGCTCCACCCACTTTTCTGAATATTAATCCCAGTCACCCAGTGACCAAGTGTGCAAAGTTTGAGAACCCTGCCATTAACAGTGTAAGAATGGCTGCAGTTTACATTTTTCCAGTGAAATTTGTATTTGTCTCCACCTACTGATGACCTGGCATTGTATGTATTTGGCTGGTGCTGGCTTCGCCCACTTTTTCTAACCCTAACACTCAATTACTCAATTACTCACTGACCAGGTTTGTGAGCTTTGCAGTCTTTGGCATCAATAATTTGCATTGAAATCTGATTGCAGACAAAGTTCAATCAAATAGCTGCACTCAGTCCATACAAAAGGTTCCTCCTACTCCTGTAGTTTCCTCCTGAGTATGGATACACCTCAAATAAAAAATAGACAGGACACCATATGATAGTGCAGGCTGTTAAACAATCTCAACACCCCGTAGTACACAACACATATACAGGCTTACTACACTTGTGAGGGTAGGGGGCAGGGGACCACCTCCACCAGCCACAAACAGACGCTCCCCTCAACTGCCTATATTTTCCCTGCTCACCGTCATGCAGTCAGGTAGATGCTTGGCAAGGGCACCTTCAGATGGTGTTCCTCTGTGTATCATTACTAATCACCAGTATCCTGTTAAGTGTCTCTGTCCTTTATAATAACCTCAGAGCAAGCACAGAGAGCACCAATGTGTAAAAACATTCACTTAATGAACTATATAAAAGTATTGCGCGTACATCATAAAATACGTTAAAAGCATATCACAAGATAGCACCAATCACCCATTCCAGGGCTACGGCACGTCTCGTCTCCCGCCGTCTATCGTTCCTGGCGTCCTCCTCACTGCACCCAAGCCACGCCCGTAAGCCTGTACATGTGTTGTGCACTACAGGGTGCTGAGATTGTTTAACAGCCTGCACTATCATATGGTGTCCTGTCTATTTTTTATTTGAGGTGTATCCATACTCAGGAGGAAACTACAGGAGTAGGAGGAACCTTTTGTATGGACTGAGCGCAGCTATTTGATTGAACTTTGTCTGCAAACAGGAGTGGTAACTGTACATAGCGCGCACCACCTATTAGTGACATTTGTGATCCTTAGCGCTGTTATACTGTGTGTATTTTGAAATCTGATTTGCTGTTTGTGGCTCTACCCCCTTTTCTGAATTTGAACCCCAGTCACCCAATGACCAACTGTACCAGGTTTGAGGCTTGTGCCATTAACAGTGCAGAATGGCAGCAATTAAATATTCCCTTTGAAAATCAATAGGTGAACTTTGATTGGCTTTTTTGGCTCCACCCACTTTTCTGAATATTAATCCCAGTCACTCAGTGACCAACTGTGCAAAGTTCGAGAACCCTACCATTAAAGCGGACCCAAGCCAAACATTTTTTTTATTAAAAATATTTAGTTGCAGCACTCTAACACATACAAAGATAAATAAACACTCCTTCAAACCTATGAGCATTTCAGTGCATGCTTTTCACCCTTCTCTTTTCATAACTAGGGTTATACTGGGGGCAGCCATTAGCAATTCCTCTATTTCCCGGACATCACCTACTCCACCAGTTTGCCGGATTTTTCCCGGCAATTTGAAAGGAAGGGAGGGGTTCCTCCAATAAATGTAAAATATTGTATATTTGTCATCATGCAGCTGAAAAAAGGCTGCTATTTATTATTATAATTTAGAAAATAGATTTTATTTCTGAAATCTTGTATTTTTAATTTGCATCCACTTTAACAGTGTAAGAATGGCTGCAGTTTTTCCCAGTGGAATTTGTATTTGTATTTGTCCCTGCCCACTTTTTGGTTATGGGAATAAGTAGTATCCTATAAGTTATTCCAGGTAATGTACTATGTGTGTGCCAAATTTCATACAAATCGTTCAGCCATTTTTGTGTGATCGAGTAACAAACATCCAAACTTTCACATTTATAATATTAGTAAGATTACCTTGACCACCTATATGGTGCGTACCTGCTCAGCCAAAGGATGACAAGTCCAGCACTCGGTTTCACCCAGGTATTTAAATGCATAAAGGTATCAGGACTCAGGGCAAGAAGGTAAAACTGCCACCAGACTCACACTAGACAGATACAGGCAGGAATATCAGACAGTCCAGGTCAGCAAAACAGATGATCAGAAAAGCACGGTATCTCAAATCGTAAGCCAATCCAGCAACAATCCAGGGGTCATACATGGTAGATCAGAATAATATGGTACAAAGGGATGAAGCAACCTCAGGTCATGTACAGTTCCAAAGGTAGTCCAGGCAGCAATCCAATAACAGGGTCAAGAGGCAAAGCAAGGTTGTACACACTAATCCATGAATTTCACACCCAGCAAAGGAGCACAAGGCAGCTATCACTATCACAGGCAAATTGCAATGATCAGATCAATCTTAAATAGACTAGGAGCATCATGGGACCAAAAATCCTAACAGCCTATTGTCTGATTCAGTGATACTGCAATTTGTGCCTGCAGTACCTATTTTCTGCCACTAGAGGCCATCTAAGGGCATGAGATGAGGGAAGAGACGTGCGCTCTCATCTATAGCTACTGTGAACATACATGCTTGCACGGCCCCTGGAGAAGACACTAAGGCTCGAACCAGAAGCTGACTGCCCGAGTCATCTCTCAGTGGATGTGGACTCGCCATGGGAATGATCAGGAGGTAAGTTCCTTACAATAAATCACCTTACCCTGTTTATTTCCTCCATATCCTGTTGCCAGATTTATTCTTTGTGTCCAGCACTGCAGGACTACAGCTGTGCAGTGTCCATTCACCTGTCCCTGTCTAGTTTCACCCTGCTCTCCCTTTTGGAGCTAATTGGACCATGCCTTGTAAGGGTTTTTCGCCTTCCTCTGGATTATTAGGGATCTGTGAGGATGTAGGCTAGTTTTGTACCTTATTTGCTGGTTGAACTCAATGGACTTATGTCTTATTTTGGCCCAAATAATTGTGTAATACCAAGGAAAGTTAAAAGATTTATTACAAACTGACCAGCGAGAAATTTGCTGAACTGTTGCTGCAGTGGTGACCACAAAAAGTTAATCTCTCAGCAGGGGGAAGAAGACAGATCGAGTCTGGTGATCTGCTTTGTGCTGGGGAAGCAGCTCCCATGTAGGGATGAGAGAGAACATTTTTTGAGTTTGGTCTTGCTGCAAATTGGCCCCAAACTCATTTAGATACATTTTTGCTGAACCCCATTTAAATACATCATGTGGCTGCATTAGGCAAGAACTAGGATTTTGCATGTAAACAATTGTAAGTTACATTATACGGTGTTAGCACAATCTTTCCAACGATTTTAGCCCTTAAAGCTAAAGGTGGCCACACACCATACACATTTTTAAATATCTGTTCAATATCAGAATTGCATTAAATTTTTCTGACTGATTGTAACATTTCAAAAATATGATCAATGTACCACACACATATGTTCAATTTTGCCCCAATTATGATAACAATTATTGGAAACTCAGAAAATTGCTAGGGTGTGTATATTAATAAATTGACAATCTAACACACACCATACAATCTTTACAAAAATTTAAGAAAAATGTCCAGCATTCTGGATCAATAAAAATAAAAAAACAAACAAACAGGAAAGTCAATCGGATTTTTCGGGAGATCCAATCATATTTATCAAATTACCATAAAATCGGATCACTTTATTGTATCGTGTGTGGCCACCTTACTGGGAATCTATATCAAAAAATGTAGATACTTACCTAAGGAGAGGGAGGCTCTGGGTCCTATAGAGCCTTCCTGCTCCTCTCGCAGTCACCGTCCTCTCATTTAAGCACCATCGCACCATTTGAATCCCCCACCGTGGGAGGCTTCGGAAGTCTTTAGGAGCCCGAGTGCTCTTGAAGACAGGTGGCTCTATACTTCACATGAGTGAGCGTGCAAGAGGGTGCGCTATCGCATGCATCTTCAGGAGCACTCGGGCTCCCGAAGACTTCCGAAGTCTCCAATTGGTCAAATGCTGCTACTGGGGAGCCAGCGCTGGAACGCGGGGCCGTGAGAGGAGCGGGAAGGTTCTATAGGACCCACAGCCTTTCCTCTCCTTCGGTCAGTATCTGGTTGATTTTTTTTTCCTTGATTCCAATTTACTAACTTTAATATTGATTGAAAGATGTGATTGATTGTGTTACTTCAATTTATAATCAATTTGTTGGCCATTTTACTTTGATTTACAATAATTTTGTGTCTTTGAATCAGCCCCGTTTCTATGGGTGTGCAAATAGTGCAATCGCCCGGGGCACTGGAATGAGTGGCAGTTGGGGGCCGCAGCGGCGGGTGGAGTGGGTATAGTAGTTACATCTCACCTTCCGCCGCCGATCCTCGCACCTCTATCTCCTTCTTCTCCTAAGTGTCCATCACGTTGGTAACAGCGCCCCCTGTGATGACGTGACTGCATGTCATCACAGGTGGCACTGTTACTAATGCGACAGACGCCTGGGACAGGAAGGTGATAGAGGCTGCAGGGGATCGGCGGCGGAAGGTGAGTTGCAACTACTATGCCCGCCAGGGCCGTGCAGAGGATTCTCAAGAGGGGGTGCTCAAATTTTAAAAAGGGCCCCTAATCGATAAATCGTGCTAAATTGTGTATGTAATACCCCTTCTCCAGAAAGCACTAGGCAGTCTTAACCCCCCCCCCCACCACCACACACACACACACACACACACACACACACACACACACACACACACACCTTTATAGAAGTATCAGGCAGACTTTGTGTCTTCTTCCAACCAACTTCTTTGGTGCCACCACCCTCAAATCAGCAGTCATAGGTGCGCACTATTAGAGTGGGCACAGTGGAGCCTGATGTAGGCATGGATTCACCTTTCATTACTGGGACCTCTGCCCCTCTAGATCAGCACCCAAGCTTCTTTTCAGGCAAAGAAGCAGTGGTTGCCAATATGCAGTGGTTGCTAAGCATTAGTAGATGCAAAACTGCAGTAAGTGCCAAGGTGCAGTGGGTGCACAGATGCAGTGGGTGGTAAGACGCAAAGGTCCAGTTTGTGCTAATTTGCAGTGGGTGCCGATGTGCCAAAGTACAGTCCGTGTCAAGCTGCTGTGGGTACCAAGGTCCAGTTTGTATTGGGTGTTTATTTGCAGTGGATGCTATGCTATATTGGGTGCTGAATGAGTAGCAGAAGGCGATAAACAATAGTGGGTGCCATGTGAGTGCTAATTGATACAGGGAGCCATGTGAGTGTTGGACATGAGTGTAGGTAGTGCCATGTGTGGTCTGGATGTGTGCCATGGGAGAGTACTGAGTCTCATATGGGTTCAGACCAAGGGTGGGTACTGGTTGCTATTTGAGTGCTGGCCATGGATGGGTACTAGGTGCATATAATGGCTTTGGAACTTTGTGCTGTGTGAGTACTGTGCCATGTGGGTGTTGATTATGGGGGTTATAGGGTGTCATGTGGGTCTTAGGTGCAAATATTGAGTGCCAAGTGGGTACTGGGAGCAAGTACATGGTAACATCTGGGTAATGGGTGCTGGCTAGTGGGGTATTTGTTGTCATGTGGGTGCTAAATGCAGAAGCTGGGTGCCATGTGGGATCTGGGTGCTGGCACAGGGTGTCATGTGCATTCTGGCTGTATGGGTTGGTGTCAAGCATCATGTAGGTGTTGATTGCAGTTACTCAAGCCCTTGTGAGTTCTGGGTGCAAGTACTGGATGTCATATGTGAGTGTTTGGTGTTTGTGCTGGGCACCAAGTGGAGGCTTAGTGCAACTGGAACTACTGCAGATGAAACATGTGGGTGTTGGGTGCAGGTACATTGGTGCGAATACTTGGTGCATTGCCTGCACTAGGTGCTAGCTATGGGTGGGCATTGTGTGTCATGTGGATTCTGAGTGCAGGTACTTTGGGTGCTAGTACTGGTTTATGTGAGTTCAGATAATGTGCAAGTACTGTGCCAAGTGGGTGTGAGTACTGGGTGCCAGCTATAGGGTGAATGATGCAAGTACTAAGTGCCATATGGAGGTCGGATATAAGTATTGGGTGAAAGTTGCTTGGTGCAAGTACTGGGTGCTTGCTATAGTGGGGGTTACTGGTTGAGTGTAATGTGGGTGCTGAATATTGGTGGGATTGCGGTGGGTGCAGGGAGTGGGCGGTCACTGTGGGTACTGCTATGAATAGCATAGTTGCTGCTAGGAGAGGTAGAGGTCAGTGTGGTTGCTGGGGGAGGTAGAGGTCAGTGTGGGTGCTGGTAGAAGGGTAGGTCACTGTGGGTTCTGTGGAAGGAAGAGGTCAGTATGAGTGCTGGAGGAAGGGGAGGTCACTGTGGGTGCTGGGAGAGGTCATTGTAGTTATTGGAGGAGGGAGTAGTTGTGGATGCTGTGTGTTGGGAGAGATCAGTGTGGGCGCTGCTTTTGGGATGGGAGGTCCCTGTAAGTGCTGCAGGGGACAGGAGGGTAGCCTCTGGGGGAGGGAAAGACCACTGTGGGTGCTGGGGGAAGGATAGGTCAGTGTGGGTGCTGGGGTAGGCAGGATCACTGCTAGAGCTGGGGAGGGAGAGGTGATTGTGGGTGGTAGGTGAAGGGAGAGGTCACTGTGGGAGGGAGAGGTCACTGTGGGTGCTAGGTGGAGGGAGAGGTCACTGTGGGAGGGAGAGGTCACTGTGGGTGCTGGGGGAGGGAGAGATCACTGTGGGTGCTAGGTGGATGGAGAGGTCACTGTGGGTGCTAGGTGGATGGAGAGGTCACTGTGGGAGGGAGTGGTCACTGTGGGTGCTGGTGGAGGGAGAGGTCACTGTGGGTGCTAGGTGGATGGAGAGGTCACTGTGGGTGCTGGTGGAGGGAGAGGTCACTGTGGGTGCTAGACGCAGGGAGAGGTCACTGTGGGTGCTAGGTGGAGGCAGCGGTCATTGTGGGTGCTGGTGGAGGGAGAGGTCACTGTGGGTGCTAGGCACAGGGAGAGGTCAATGTGGGTGCTAGGTGGAGGGAGAGGTCACTGTGGGAGGGAGAGGTCACTGTGGGTGCTAGGTGGAGGGAGAGGTCACTGTGGGTGCTAGGTGGAGGGAGAGGTCACTGTGGGTGCTAGGTGGAGGTAGAGGTCACTGTGGGAGGGAGAGGTCACTGTGGGAGGTAGAGGTCACTGTGGGTGCTGGTGGAGGGAGAGGTCACTGTGGGTGCTAGGTGCAGGGAGAGGTCACTGTGGGTGCTAGGTGGAGGAAGAGGTCACTGTGGGTGCTAGGTGGAGGGAGAGGTCACTGTGGGAGGGATAGGTCACTGAGGGTGCTGGGGGAGGGAGAGGTCACTGTGGGTGCTAGGTGGAGGCAGAGGTCACTGTGGGTGCTGGTGGAGGGAGAGGTCACTGTGGGTGCTAGGCGCAGGGAGAGGTCACTGTGGGTGCTAGGCGGAGGGAGAGGTCACTGTGGGAGGGAGAGGTCACTGTGGGTGCTGGTGGAGGGAGAGGTCACTGTGGGTGCTAGGTGGAGGGAGAGGTCACTGTGGGTGCTAGGTGGAGGGAGAGGTCACTGTGGGTGCTGGGGAAGGAAATGTCACTGTGGGTGCTAGGTGGAGGGAGAGGTCACTGTGGCAGGGAGAGGTCACTGTGGGAGGGAGAGGTCACTGTGGGTGCTGGTGGAGGGAGAGGTCACTGTGGGTGCTAGGTGCAGGGAGAGGTCACTGTGGGTGCTAGGTGGAGGGAGAGGTCACTGTGGGTGCTAGGTGGAGGGAGAGGTCACTGTGGGTGCTAGGTGGAGGGAGAGGTCACTGTGGGTGCTAGGTGGAGGGAGAGGTCACTGTGGGTGCTGGGGAAGGAGATGTCACTGTGGGTGCTAGGTGGAGGGAGAGGTCACTGTGGCAGGGAGAGGTCACTGTGGGAGGGAGAGGTCACTGTGGGTGCTAGGTGCAGGGAGAGGTCACTGTGGGTGCTAGGTGGAGGGAGAGGTCACTGTGGGTGCTAGGTGGAGGGAGAGGTCACTGTGGGTGCTAGGTGGAGGGAGAGGTCACTGTGGGTGCTAGGTGGAGGGAGAGGTCACTGTGGGTGCTAGGTGGAGGGAGAGGTCATTGTGGGTGCTAGGTGGATGGAGAGGTCACTGTGGGTGCTGGGGAGGGAGAAGTCACTGTGGGTGCTAGGTGGATGGAGAGGTCCCTGTGGGTGAGGAAGAAGTCACTATGGGTGCTTGGGGAGGTAGAGGTCAGTATGGGTCCTAGGTGGAGGGTGAGGTCAGTATGCCACACTAGGATTCCTATCCAGACCTCTTCACCTGAAAGTGCCCCAGGAGGAGGCGGAGCTTCTCGCGGGTGGGCGGGGCTTACCGCGGTAGGGGGCGGGGCTTATTTTGCGCGATCAGAGGGGCCTTTTTTTACTGATTTTAAAAAGGGGGGGTGCCTGGGCACCCAGAGCACCCCCCTCTGCACGTGCTTGATGCCCGCTCCTCCTGCCTCTGCAGGGCACCTACCTATCTAACTTTTACTCTGCGCACCTACCTATCTATCTATCTTATACTGGGAACACCGACCTATCTTTTTTTACACCCTCGCCCTGGGTGCAATTTAGCCTAGAAACGGCCCTGAATCGAATGTGCCAATTTTGCAAAACTGATTCATGATATTCTGATTAGAAGTTCAGCGAACATCTTGGGAACTTGTTTGCAATGATTTTGCTTAACCCTACTCCCACTTTCCTTAGTATAACGAGCTACAGGGTGCAGCCTACCATTAGTTAAACAGGTACTTTTAATACGTTAAAGAGAACCCGAGGTGTGCAGCAGGAGGGCAGAGGGGACACAGAGGCATGTTCTCTGGCCCATGCAATGCCTCTGTGTCCCCCCACCGCCGCTCTCTGCCCCCCCCCCCCCCCGGCCACGCTATAGCCCCCTAAAATTAGTGACAATATTTGTTGCTATCTCAGAGGGTAATGGGAGGAGAGGGATTTCCTGCTCAAAACGTGCACTAGGGACATTCCTGCAGGCTCTCCAAAGCTGCCATTGGGCAGCTCTCTCTCTCCCCAGCCGTGCCCCCTGCCTCTTCCCCACCTCCCTGCATGCTGGGAGAGAGAGAGAGATCTCGCTCCTTCCCGCGTCGTGACCCAGAGTTAACGAAAGTGAAACTAAGGCGATACATGGCACAGGAGCGGTGCAGAGTGGTGGGGATGGTGGCTACCTGATCTGTCCAGCCCAACGGATCAGGTAGCCTAGGTTTTTTTTGATGATATGAGCCCACCTCGGGCTCTCTTTAAAGAGAAACTCCAACCAAGAATTGAACTTTATCCCAATCAGTAGCTGATACCCCCTTTTACATGAGAAATAGAATGATTTTCACAAACAGACCATCAGGGGGTGCTGTGTGACTAATTTTGTGCTGAAACCCCTCCTACAAGAGGCTCTGAATACCGCGGTACTCCTGGCAAACTGCCACAATGTAACAATGTTCATAGACAGGAAATGGCTGTTTACAGCTGTCTAACAGCTAGAAACAGCTAAATAACCTGCCCACAGTAACAATGTCACCATGTAATACATGTCAGAATGTGAATCTGGGAAAGGAAAGATTTTACAATGAGCAAACACTGACTAAATCATTTATACATAATTATTGTAAAAATGAAGCACTTTTTTTATTACATTATTTTCACTGGAGTTCCTCTTTAAGGCAGGGTTCACAGTTATTAAAATTTGCGTGTGAATTGCAAATGTGCAAAAACACATTCATCGCACATCTTGTGAAAGTCAACAGAAAATTACACTTCTAAAATTCATGAAATTGCGTTTGTGTTTTTGCATGTGCAAAAAACTTAAATCTTCCAGCATAAATTTGCACATCACATGCACATTCCCATTGACTTTCCTTAACTGCGGTAAGAACTAGTGTTGGGCGAACATCTAGATGTTCGGGTTCGGGCCGAACAGGCCGAACATGGCCGCGATGTTCGGGTGTTCGACCCGAACTCCGAACATAATGGAAGTCAATGGGGACCCGAACTTTTGTGGTTTGTAAAGCCTCCTTACATGCTACATACCCCAAATTTACAGGGTATGTGCACCTTGGGAGTGGGTACAAGAGGAAAAAAAAATTTAGCAAAAAGAGCTTATAGTTTTTGAGAAAATCGATTTTAAAGTTTCAAAGGGAAAACTGTCTTTTAAATGCGGGAAATGTCTGTTTTCTTTGCACAGGTAACATGCTTTTTGTCGGCATGCAGTCATAAATGTAATACATATAAGAGGTTCCAGGAAAAGGGACCGGTAATGCTAACCCAGCAGCAGCACACGTGATGGAACAGGAGGAGGGTGGCGCAGGAGGAGAAGGCCACGCTTTGAGACACAACAACCCAGGCCTTGCATGAGGACAAGAAGCGTGCGGATAGCATGCTTTGTACCACCATGCAGTCATAAATGTAATAAAGATAAGTGGTTCAATAAACAGGGACCACGCGGCAACGCTAACCCAGCAGCAGCACACGTGATGGAACAGGAGGAGGCGCAGGAGGAGAAGGCCACGCTTTGTGAGACACAACAACCCAGGCCTTGCATGAGGACAAAAAGCGTGCGGATAGCATGCTTTGTACCGCCATGTAGTCATAAATGTAATAAAGATAAGAGGTTCCATAAACAGGGACCGGCAACGGTAACCCAGCAGCAGCAGCAGCAGCAGCAGCACACGTGATGGAACAGGAGGAGGCGCAGGAGGAGAAGGCCACGCTTTGTGAGACACAACAACCCAGGCCTTGCATGAGGACAAAAAGCGTGCGGATAGCATGCTTTGTACCGCCATGTAGTCATAAATGTAATAAAGATAAGAGGTTCCATAAACAGGGACCGGCAACGGTAACCCAGCAGCAGCAGCAGCACACGTGATGGAACAGGAGGAGGCGCAGGAGGAGAAGGCCACGCTTTGTGAGACACAACAACCCAGGCCTTGCATGAGGACAAAAAGCGTGCGGATAGCATGCTTTGTACCGCCATGTAGTCATAAATGTAATAAAGATAAGAGGTTCCATAAACAGGGACCGGCAACGGTAACCCAGCAGCAGCAGCAGCAGCAGCAGCACACGTGATGGAACAGGAGGAGGCGCAGGAGGAGAAGGCCACGCTTTGTGAGACACAACAACCCAGGCCTTGCATGAGGACAAAAAGCGTGCGGATAGCATGCTTTGTACCGCCATGTAGTCATAAATGTAATAAAGATAAGAGGTTCCATAAACAGGGACCGGCAACGGTAACCCAGCAGCAGCAGCAGCAGCAGCAGCACACGTGATGGAACAGGAGGAGGCGCAGGAGGAGAAGGCCACGCTTTGTGAGACACAACAACCCAGGCCTTGCATGAGGACAAAAAGCGTGCGGATATAGCAGCAATGCTTTTTGCCGCCATGCAGTCATAAATGTAATACAGATGAGAGGTTCAATAAACAGGGACCGGAAACGCTAAACCATCCCAGATGTTCATCGGTCATGTTACTTGGTTGGGGTCCAGGAGTGTTGCGTAGTCGTTTCCAATCCAGGATTGATTCATTTTAATTTGAGTCAGACGGTATGCATTTTCTGTGGAGAGGCGGATACGCCGATCTGTGATGATGCCTCCGGCAGCACTGAAACAGCGTTCCGACATAACGCTGGCTGCCGGGCAAGCCAGCACCTCTATTGTGTACATTGCTAGTTCGTGCCAGGTGTCTAGCTTCATGCCCGGTTTCAGGTCCAGCGGTGCCAGCCACAAATCCGTCTGTTCCTTTATTCCCCTCCAAATTTCCTCCCCTGTGTGCTGCTTATCCCAAAGGCAGATCAGCTTCAGCAACGCTTGCTGACGCATGCCAACAGCTGTGCTGCACTGCTTCCACGATCCTACTGCTGCTGGTGCTGGGTTAGCATTTCCGGATGAGGTACAGCTTTGAGATGCGTTGGAGGAGAAGGAGTCAGAGAGGTAGGTGCTGCTGTTGTTATCCAGCTGTTTGCGGCGTGGGCAACACCCGCGCCGTAGCAGGTGAGGAATCGCTGCCAGGCTCCACAAGGTTCACCCAGTGCGCGGTAAGGGAGATGTATCGACCCTGGCCGAACGCACTCGTCCAGGTGTCAGTGGTGAGGTGAACCTTGCAGGCAACGGCATTCTTCAAGCTTCGGGTTATTTAGCTGACCACGTGCTCATGCAACTCAGGCACTGCAGAGCGCGCAAAGTGGTAGCGGCTGGGAACCACGTAACGTGGGATGGCCACTGACATCATGCCCTTGAAGCTGTTTGTCTCCACCACTCGATATGGCAGCATTTCGCAGGCCAGAAGCTTGGCTATGCTGGCTGGCTGTTACTGCCACGGCCCGGGGGTCATTTGCTGGCAATTTCCTCTTGTGCTCAAACATCTCAGAGACAGACAACTCAACCGTAGCGCTGCACACCGAAGGGCTGTTGGTTGTTGTGTTTGATGAACACTGGGAGACCTCAAGAGCACTAGTCCGGAAAGTGACAGTGTCAGCATCGTCTGATGTTTGTGAATGTTGTGAACCACGCAATGGCTGGGCTACTGCTGCTGCTGAGGCGGGTCTGGTGGTGAGTCTGGTGAACCCAAGGGAGGCAGTGTTGCTGGTGGTACCCTGTCCTGCCGCGTTTGCCCACAGAGTGGGATGTTTGGATAGAATGTGGCGGCTCATGCTGGTGGTGGAGAGGTTGTTAATACTTTTCCCCCTGCTCAGGCGGGTCTTGCACACCTTGCAAATCGCCATGGTAACATCCTCAGTGCAGTCTTCAAAGAAAGCCCAGACTTTAACTGGCTGAGGACTCGGACCTCGTGCGTGATGTGCTGGTGCTGCTTAACCCACTGCTGGACGCTTGAGAGGTCATCCAAGTAATTATCTGGTCCTGTTCTTTTGGATCTGTGAGGGTTGTTGTCCTGGACAACTAGTGTTGGGCGAACATCTAGATGTTCGGGTTCGGGCCGAACAGGCCGAACATGGCCGCGATGTTCGGGTGTTCGACCCGAACTCCGAACATAATGGAAGTCAATGGGGACCCGAACTTTTGTGGTTTGTAAAGCCTCCTTGCATGCTACATACCCCAAATTTACAGGGTATGTGCACCTTGGGAGTGGGTACAAGAGGAAAAAAAAATTAGCAAAAAGAGCTTATAGTTTTTGAGAAAATCGATTTTAAAGTTTCAAAGGGAAAACTGTCTTTTAAATGCGGGAAATGTCTGTTTTCTTTGCACAGGTAACATGTTTTTTGTCGGCATGCAGTCATAAATGTAATACATATAAGAGGTTCCAGGAAAAGGGACCGGTAACGCTAACCCAGCAGCAGCACACGTGATGGAACAGGAGGAGGGTGGCGCAGGAGGAGAAGAAGGCCACGCTTTGTGAGACACAACAACCCCGGCCTTGCATGAGGGCAAGAAGCGTGCGGATAGCAGGCTTTGTACCGCCATGCAGTCATAAATGTAATAAAGATAAGTGGTTCAATAAACAGGGACCACGCGGCAACGCTAACCCAGCAGCAGCAGACGTGATGGAACAGGAGCAGGCGCAGGAGGAGAAGGCCACGCTTTGTGAGACACAACAACCCAGGCCTTGCATGAGGGCAAGAAGCGTGCGGATAGCATGCTTTGTACCGCCATGCAGTCATAAATGTAATAAAGATAAGTGGTTCAATAAACAGGGACCACGCGGCAACGCTAACCCAGCAGCAGCAGACGTGATGGAACAGGAGGAGGCGCAGGAGGAGAAGGCCACGCTTTGTGAGACACAACAACCCCGGCCTTGCATGAGGGCAAGAAGCGTGCGGATAGCATGCTTTGTACCGCCATGCAGTCATAAATGTAATAAAGATAAGTGGTTCAATAAACAGGGACCACGCGGCAACGCTAACCCAGCAGCAGCAGACGTGATGGAACAGGAGCAGGCGCAGGAGGAGAAGGCCACGCTTTGTGAGACACAACAACCCAGGCCTTGCATGAGGGCAAGAAGCGTGCGGATAGCATGCTTTGTACCGCCATGCAGTCATAAATGTAATAAAGATAAGTGGTTCAATAAACAGGGACCACGCGGCAACGCTAACCCAGCAGCAGCAGACGTGATGGAACAGGAGGAGGCGCAGGAGGAGAAGGCCACGCTTTGTGAGACACAACAACCCAGGCCTTGCATGAGGGCAAGAAGCGTGCGGATAGCATGCTTTGTACCGCCATGCAGTCATAAATGTAATAAAGATAAGTGGTTCAATAAACAGGGACCACGCGGCAACGCTAACCCAGCAGCAGCAGACGTGATGGAACAGGAGCAGGCGCAGGAGGAGAAGGCCACGCTTTGTGAGACACAACAACCCAGGCCTTGCATGAGGGCAAGAAGCGTGCGGATAGCATGCTTTGTACCGCCATGCAGTCATAAATGTAATAAAGATAAGTGGTTCAATAAACAGGGACCACGCGGCAACGCTAACCCAGCAGCAGCAGACGTGATGGAACAGGAGCAGGCGCAGGAGGAGAAGGCCACGCTTTGTGAGACACAACAACCCAGGCCTTGCATGTGGACAAAAAGCGTGCGGATATAGCAGCAATGCTTTTTGCCGCCATGCAGTCATAAATGTAATACAGATGAGAGGTTCAATAAACAGGGCCCGGAAACGCAACACCATCCCAGATGTTCATTGGTCATGTTACTTGGTTGGGGTCCTGGAGTGTTGCGTAGTCATTTCCAATCCAGGATTGATTCATTTTAATTTGAGTCAGACGGTCTGCATTTTCTGTAGAGAGGCGGATACGCCGATCTGTGACGATGCCTCCGGCAGCACTGAAACAGCGTTCCGACATAACGCTGGCTGCCGGGCAAGCCAGCACCTCTATTGCGTACATTGCCAGTTCGTGCCAGGTGTCTAGCTTCGATACCCAATAGTTGAAGGGTGCAGATGGATGGTTCGACACAGCTACGCCATCTGACATGTAGTCCTTGACCATCTTCTCCAGGCGATCGGTGTTGGAGGTGGATCTGCACGCTTGCTGTTCAGTGGGCTGCGGCTGCATGGGTGTCAGAAAATTTTCCCACTCCAAGGACACTGCCGATACCATTCCCTTTTGGGTACTAGCTGCGGCTTGCGTTGTTTGCTGCCCTCCTGGTCGTCCTGGGTTTGCGGAAGTCAGTCTGTCTGCGTACAACTGGCTAGAGGAGGGGGAGGATGTCAATCTCCTCTCTAAAGTCTCCACAAGGGCCTGCTGGTATTCTTCCATTTTGACCTGTCTGACTCTTTCTTCAAGCAGTTTTGGAACATTGTGTTTGTACCGTGGATCCAGAAGGGTATAAACCCAGTAATTGGTGTTGTCCAGAATGCGCACAATGCGTGGGTCACGTTCAATGCAGTCTAGCATGAATTGAGCCATGTGTGCCAGAGTCCTACCAGAATCCTCATCATCCTCTTGTGAGCGTTGTGATAGTTGTTGTGATGCATCATAGTCGTCACCTTCCTCCTGGTCTGCTTCTGCTGACCATTCGCGTTGAATTGTGGAAGTCCAACGTGCACCGCTCTGGCCCTCGTCAGTGGTGGCATGAAATTCCTGCTCCAACTCCAGCTGTTCCTCCTCCTCTTCTTCGTCATAGCTGCTGGGGCCAGCGTTCCCTGAGGCGGATGGCCTGATGTTGGTACCATCACGCTGATCGTTTTCTCCTTCAGATTCCCCCAGTTGCATCATGACAGCTGTTTCCTTGATTTTTAACATCGACCTCTTCAGTAAACACAGCAGTGGTATGGTAATGCTGACTGAAGAGTTGTCACTGCTCACAAGCAACGTGGATTGCTCAAAATTTTGGAGGACTTGGCAGAGGTCCAACATGTTGGCCCAATCGGATCCACAGAAGCTTGGCAGCTGGCCGGATGCGCCTCGGTACTGCGCCGTCATGTACTGGACCACTGCACTCTTCTGCTCGCAAAAGCGGGCTAGCATGTGCAGCGTAGAATTCCAGCGCGTAGGGACATCACACAGCAAGCGATGGTGGGGGAGATTGAAGCGCTCCTGCATCTTGGCGAGTGCCCCCGAAGCAGTACTGGAATTTCTACAATGTTTGGACACTCGACGCACCTTCAACAGCAGATCGGGCACGCCTGGGTATGTCCTCAGGAACCGCTGAACTACTAGGTTCATCACGTGCGCCAGGCAAGGGATGTGTGTCAGCTTAGCCAACCTTAAAGCGCGAATGAGATTACTCCCATTATCACACACAACCATGCCCGGTTTCAGGTCCAGCGGTGCCAGCCACAAATCCGTCTGTTCCTTTATTCCCCTCCAAATTTCCTCCCCTGTGTGCTGCTTATCCCCAAGGCAGATTAGCTTCAGCAACGCTTGCTGACGCATGCCAACAGCTGTGCTGCACTGCTTCCACGATCCTACTGCTGCTGGGTTAGCGTTTCCGGATGAGGTACAGCTTTGAGATGCGTTGGAGGAGAAGGAGTCAGAGAGGTAGGTGCTGCTGTTATCCAGTGGGAGGGACGGCGGTGCAGCTGTTTGTGGCGTGGGCAACACCCGTGCCGTAGCAGGTGAGGAATCGCTGCCAGGCTCCACAAGGTTCACCCAGTGCGCGGTAAGGGAGATGTATCGACCCTGGCCGAACGCACTCGTCCAGGTGTCAGTGGTGAGGTGAACCTTGCAGGCAACGGCATTCTTCAAGCTTCGGGTTATTTTGCTGACCACGTGCTCATGCAACTCAGGCACTGCAGAGCGTGCAAAGTGGTAGCGGCTGGGAACCACGTAACGTGGGATGGCCACTGACATCATGCCCTTGAAGCTGTTTGTCTCCACCAATCGATATGGCAGCATTTCGCAGGCCAGAAGCTTGGCTATGCTGGCTGTTACTGCCACGGCCCGGGGGTCATTTGCTGGCAATTTCCTCTTGCGCTCAAACATCTCCGACACAGACAACTGAACCGTAGCGCTGCACACGGAAGGGCTGTTGGTTGTTGTGTTTGATGAACACTGGGAGACCTCAAGAGCACTACTCCGGAAAGTGACAGTGTCAGCGTCGTCTGATGTTTGTGAATGTTGTGAACCACGCAATGGCTGGGCTACTGCTGCTGCTGAGGCGGGTCTGGTGGTGAGTCTGGTGAACCCAAGGGAGGCAGTGTTGTTTCTGGTACCCTGTCCTGACGCGTTTGCCCAAAGAGTGGGATGTTTGGATAGCATGTGACGGCTCATGCTGGTGGTGGAGAGGTTGTTAATATTTTTCCCCCTGCTCAGGCGGGTCTTGCACACCTTGCAAATCGCCATGGTAACATCCTCAGTGCAGTCTTCAAAGAAAGCCCAGACTTTGGAGCACCTGCCTCCTTGCTGGCGATTTCTGTTTGCTCCTCTTTTGCCTCTCACTTGAACTTCCACGCTTGTGGTGCCTGAAATTGCGCGCCGCCTACCTTGTGGCACAAGGCGAACTCGTGCAGCAGTGTGTTCTTCAACAGACTCATCTGTGCTGCTGCTACGACGGCGATGTTCTCGTTCACAAACAAAATCTGGGTCTCTGTCCACATTGTCCATACCCTCCTCTTCCATCTCCTCAAACTCGTCATATGTCATTGTGGGCCACCGCCGTGGAGTAGAGCTCCCCACAACAACCTCTGCGCAGCACACTCCAACGTCGTCTTCCAGATCTTGTCGGCCGACCTCCTGCAATTGCAACCCCTCCTGCCCAAATTGCTCTGGGATTTGGGTTTCCGAGTCCTCTTCGGACTCGCCTTGTATTTCAGTGCGCGGTGCATTTCCCACAGTTAACGGTTGTGAATCCAGGCACAACATTTCTGGCTGTTCCTCCATTGACCTTTGAAAGGTGGAAGTTTGTTGGGCTGGGAATAGCTCCTGCGAATACCCCATTGTGTCCTGAGGTAATTCATCGGACTGGTTATCTGGCAGTTGTGTGCGTGGTGTCGCTGCCGGTTGTGTCAGCTTTGTGCCCACTGGCTCCTTGTAACTGGCTGAGGACTCGGACCTCGTGCGTGATGTGCTGGTGCTGCTTAACCCACTGCTGGACGCTTGAGAGGTCATCCAAGTAATTATCTGGTCCTGTTCTTTTGGATTTGTGAGGGTTGTTGTCCTGGACAACATGGGCGGTATTGAGTGGGTTTTCTTGGGTGCTCCCCTGTGGCCTGTACGTGAACCGTCAGGGGAAACACCTCTTCCCTTGCCCCTCCCTCTTTCACCGGATTTCTTCCTCATTTCACTTATCCTTACAGTACACGCTGACTGGCAGCAGTACAGTGGCAGTACAGAAATGCTATACAGTACCACTATTCCCAGCAGCGACACAGAGCACAATGCTATACAGTGACGGGTGAGCGGTGTACCACTATTCCCAGCAGCGACACAGAGCACAATGCTATACAGTGACGGGTGAGCGGTGTACCACTATTCCCAGCAGCGACACAGAGCACAATGCTATACAGTGGCGAACGAGCGGTGTACCACTATTCCCAGCAGACACAGAACAGTACACAGAATGCTATATAGTGTGGCTGAACGAGCGGTGTACCACTATTCCCAGCAGACACAGAACAGTACACAGAATGCTATATAGTGTGGCTGAACGAGCGGTGTACTACTGTTCCCAGCAGACACAGAACAGTACACAGAATGCTATATAGTGTGGCTGAACGAGCGGTGTACTACTGTTCCCAGCAGACACAGAACAGTACACAGAATGCTATATAGTGTGGCTGAACGAGCGGTGTACTACTGTTCCCAGCAGACACAGAACAGTACACAGAATGCTATATAGTGTGGCTGAACGAGCGGTGTACCACTGTTCCCAGCAGACACAGAACAGTACACAGAATGCTATATAGTGTGGCTGAACGAGCGGTGTACCACTGTTCCCAGCAGACACAGAACAGTACACAGAATGCTATATAGTGTGGCTGAACGAGCGGTGTACCACTATTCCCAGCAGACACAGAACAGTACACAGAATGCTATATAGTGTGGCTGAACGAGCGGTGTACTACTGTTCCCAGCAGACACAGAACAGTACACAGAATGCTATATAGTGTGGCTGAACGAGCGGTGTACTACTGTTCCCAGCAGACACAGAACAGTACACAGAATGCTATATAGTGTGGCTGAACGAGCGGTGTACCACTATTCCCAGCAGACACAGAACAGTACACAGAATGCTATATAGTGTGGCTGAACGAGCGGTGTACTACTGTTCCCAGCAGACACAGAACAGTACACAGAATGCTATATAGTGTGGCTGAACGAGCGGTGTACTACTGTTCCCAGCAGACACAGAACAGTACACAGAATGCTATATAGTGTGGCTGAACGAGCGGTGTACTACTGTTCCCAGCAGACACAGAACAGTACACAGAATGCTATATAGTGTGGCTGAACGAGCGGTGTACTACTGTTCCCAGCAGACACAGAACAGTACACAGAATGCTATATAGTGTGGCTGAACGAGCGGTGTACCACTATTCCCAGCAGACACAGAACAGTACACAGAATGCTATATAGTGTGGCTGAACGAGCGGTGTACTACTGTTCCCAGCAGACACAGAACAGTACACAGAATGCTATATAGTGTGGCTGAACGAGCGGTGTACTACTGTTCCCAGCAGACACAGAACAGTACACAGAATGCTATATAGTGTGGCTGAACGAGCGGTGTACTACTGTTCCCAGCAGACACAGAACAGTACACAGAATGCTATATAGTGTGGCTGAACGAGCGGTGTACCACTGTTCCCAGCAGACACAGAACAGTACACAGAATGCTATATAGTGTGGCTGAACGAGCGGTGTACCACTGTTCCCAGCAGACACAGAACAGTACACAGAATGCTATATAGTGTGGCTGAACGAGCGGTGTACTACTGTTCCCAGCAGTGACACACAATGACTGGGGGGGACCCTGGCTAGCGTGGCTGGAGCGCGAACTACCCTGCCTGCCTACCCAAAGCTAAACCCACAGACAAATGGCGGAGATATGACGTGGTTCGGGTATTTATTTACCCGAACCACGTGACAGTTCGGCCAATCAGAGCGCGTTCGGGTCCGAACCACGTGACCCGTTCGGCCAATCACAGCGCTAGCCGAACGTTCGGGGAACGTTCGGCCATGCGCTCTTAGTTCGGCCATATGGCCGAACGGTTTGGCCGAGCACCGTCAGGTGTTCGGCCGAACTCGAACATCACCCGAACAGGGTGATGTTCTGCAGAACCCGAACAGTGGCGAACACTGTTCGCCCAACACTATGGACAACATGGGCTGTATTGAGTGGGTTTTCTTGGGTGCTCCCCTGTGGCCTGTACGTGAACCGTCAGGGGAAACACCTCTTCCCTTGCCCCTCCCTCTTTCACCGGATTTCTTCCTCATTTCACTTATCCTTAAAGTACACGCTGACTGGCAGCAGTACAGTGGCAGTACAGAAATGCTATACAGTGGTGGGTGAGCGGTGTACCACTATTGTCAGCAGTGACACAGAGCACAATGCTATACAGTGGCGGGTGAGCGGTGTACTACTGTTCCCAGCAGACACAGAGTGGAAGTAAACACAATGCTATATAGTGTGGCTGAGCCGTGTACACAGAGTGGCATTAAACACAATGCTATATAGTCTGCTATATAGTCACCCCGAACAGGGTGATGTTCTGCAGAACCCGAACAGTGGCAAACACTGTTCGCCCAACACTACTGGGAGGGAACGCAGATTTTAGTACCTAAACACACGATACAACATGTTTTCCGGGGTCGGACTCTGAGGCACATACAGATGGTCCCGATCATCATCCTCATCATACAACTCTTCTCCTGAGTCTGACCCACCCACCACCTCTGCCACCCCAACATCCCCAGACACAGACCCCTCATCGTCCTCAACATTAACTTGGGATGCTGGCCTGAGCCAGACCTCCTCCTCCACATCAGGCCCCATCATCTCCTCAATGGCAGCCCTCATTAATCGCTCTGGCGACGGACTGATGGACACAACGTTCTCCTCCGGGGAGGGCTGCTGCTGACCACTGGCTGCTGGGGTGGATGTTATAGCTTGCGTGGGGCGTTGGCTGTTGCTGTTGTTGGGAGTGCTGCTCACAGCGGAGGTCTCTGGGGAACTCATGTTGAGCTCATATAGTGGTTGACGGTGAGTGGAGTATTACTGATCCCAGCAATATACACACTGACTGGCAGAGTACGCAATGCTATATAGTGTGGCTGAGCGGTGTACACAGAGTGGCAGTAAACTCAATGCTATATAGTCTGGCTGAGCGAGCGGTGTACTACTGTTCCCAGCAGAATCAGAGTGGCAGTAAACAATGGTATATAGTCTGGCTGAGCGGTGTACACAGAGTGTCAGTAAACAATGGTATATAGTCTGGCTGAGCGAGCGGTGTACTACTGTTCCCAGCAGAATCAGAGTGGCAGTAAACAATGGTATATAGTCTGGCTGAGCGGTGTACACAGAGTGTCAGTAAACAATGGTATATAGTCTGGCTGAGCGGTGTACACACAATGCTATATAGTCTGCTATATAGTGTCAGTAAACAATGGTATATAGTCTGGCTGAGCGAGCGGTGTACTACTGTTCCCAGCAGAATCAGAGTGGCAGTAAACAATGGTATATAGTCTGGCTGAGCGGTGTACACAGAGTGTCAGTAAACAATGGTATATAGTCTGGCTGAGCGGTGTACACACAATGCTATATAGTCTGCTATATAGTGTCAGTAAACAATGGTATATAGTCTGGCTGAGCGAGCGGTGTACTACTGTTCCCAGCAGAATCAGAGTGGCAGTAAACAATGGTATATAGTCTGGCTGAGCGGTGTACACAGAGTGTCAGTAAACAATGGTATATAGTCTGGCTGAGCGAGCGGTGTACTACTGTTCCCAGCAGAATCAGAGTGGCAGTAAACAATGGTATATAGTCTGGCTGAGCGGTGTACACAGAGTGTCAGTAAACAATGGTATATAGTCTGGCTGAGCGGTGTACACACAATGCTATATAGTCTGCTATATAGTGTCAGTAAACAATGGTATATAGTCTGGCTGAGCGAGCGGTGTACTACTGTTCCCAGCAGAATCAGAGTGGCAGTAAACAATGGTATATAGTCTGGCTGAGCGGTGTACACAGAGTGTCAGTAAACAATGGTATATAGTCTGGCTGAGCGGTGTACACACAATGCTATATAGTCTGCTATATAGTGTCAGTAAACAATGGTATATAGTCTGGCTGAGCGAGCGGTGTACTACTGTTCCCAGCAGAATCAGAGTGGCAGTAAACAATGGTATATAGTCTGGCTGAGCGGTGTACACAGAGTGTCAGTAAACAATGGTATATAGTCTGGCTGAGCGAGCGGTGTACTACTGTTCCCAGCAGAATCAGAGTGGCAGTAAACAATGGTATATAGTCTGGCTGAGCGGTGTACACAGAGTGTCAGTAAACAATGGTATATAGTCTGGCTGAGCGGTGTACACAGAGTGTCAGTAAACAATGGTATATAGTCTGGCTGAGCGGTGTACACAGAGTGGCAGTAAACACAATGCTATATACTCTGGCTGAGCGAGCGGTGTACTACTGTTCCCAGCAGACACAGAACAGTAAACAGAATGCTATATAGTGTGGCTGAGCGAGCGGTGTACCACTATTCCCAGCAGACACAGAACAGTAAACAGAATGCTATATAGTGTGGCTGAGCGAGCGGTGTACCACTATTCCCAGCAGACACAGAACAGTGAACAGAATGCTATATAGTGTGGCTGAGCGAGCGGTGTACCACTATTCCCAGCAGACACAGAACAGTGAACAGAATGCTATATAGTGTGGCTGAGCGAGCGGTGTACCACTATTCCCAGCAGACACAGAACAGTAAACAGAATGCTATATAGTGTGGCTGAGCGAGCGGTGTACCACTATTCCCAGCAGACACAGAACAGTAAACAGAATGCTATATAGTGTGGCTGAGCGAGCGGTGTACCACTATTCCAAGCAGACACAGAACAGTGAACAGAATGCTATATAGTGTGGCTGAGCGAGCGGTGTACCACTATTCCCAGCAGACACAGAGTGGCAGTAAACAGAATGCTATATAGTGTGGCTGAGCGAGGTACACAGAGTGGCAGTAAACAGAATGCTATATAGTGTGGCTGAGCAAGCGGTGTACTACTATTCCCAGCAGACACAGAGTGGCAGTAAACAGAATGCTATATAGTGTGGCTGAGCGAGGTACACAGAGTGGCAGTAAACAGAATGCTATATAGTGTGGCTGAGCAAGCGGTGTACTACTGTTCCCAGCAGTGACACAATGACAGGGGGGACCCTGGCTAGCGTGGCTGGAGCGCGAACTACCCTGCCTGCCTACCCAAAGCTAAACCCACAGACAAATGGCGGAGATATGACGTGGTTCGGGTATTTATTTACCCGAACCACGTGACAGTTCGGCCAATCAGAGCGCGTTCGGGTCCGAACCACGTGACCCGTTCGGCCAATCACAGCGCTAGCCGAACGTTCGGGGAACGTTCGGCCATGCGCTCTTAGTTCGGCCATATGGCCGAACGGTTTGGCCGAGCACCGTCAGGTGTTCGGCCGAACTCGAACATCACCCGAACAGGGTGATGTTCTGCAGAACCCGAACAGTGGCGAACACTGTTCGCCCAACACTAGTAAGAACCCCTGCATGACAATTTGCATATGAACGCAGATTTGAGAGTGAAAAAAAAACATTCCGTTTTTCGCAATGATAAGTGTGAGCCCTGCCTAAGAGCAATCGTGCTACGTGTAAAATGTTGTGCATTGCTAATTCATGCAAATCTTAATATTACGGTATATATGTATTTAAACATGGCAGGGTGAACTATGCCTTTAATCTTAAAACCTTTAAGCATGATTTTTTGCAGCCTTTCATCATCAGCATGATGTAAGGTGTACCTTGTTCCTGTTATCTCAACTTATCACTGCCAGGACAAAGCTAGAATCCTTCAACTGGAACGGCCTATACAGACCGCCACACAGTATAATAGCGCTGAATGTGCTGGCTTTTTGCCATTAAAGAAAAATTCCAAGCAAATGTAAAGCCCTCCATATATAGGCATATTTACATTCCTAGAGTAGCTTGGGAACAGGGGGTAACAATAGACCCTGCAAGGCACGCAGCCGCGGGGGGCCCCAGAAGCTGAAGGGGGCCCCGTGGGAGGAAGTTTCTGTTCCCTGTCCTGAGACACTGACAGCTACGGACACAGAGAGAAAAAAACTTTCTGCTCTCTACACAGTTGATTGCATCTGTTCAGCCACTGATAAGGAATCATACAAAGTTTTGTAGAAAAAGATTTGTAGACAGTCCTTATTCAGTGTACAGCAGGGTCTTATGTACAGTGCCCTGCCCCAACCTCTCTACCCCTGCCCAAATGCTTTGTATTGTAGTGGTGCTGGAGAAGTCTGCAGAGCCAGAGAGAGTCAGTGTAATAAGCTGTGGCTGGGAGCACACTCGTCTGTCGGTTTTCTTTATGCGTTTTCTGCACCCCATGTGTGTCTGTATGTGTGAAAACATGCACGTTTTATCACAGAAGCTTATGTAATTGATAGAGAAAATGCCTGCATTGCTTGACTGCTGTCATGAAAAACCCATTTAAGTGTGCACTAGCCAACTGAATAACATTGGTTCTCAGTTTACCTGTGCAGAAAGCAAGGGGGAGGGGTCCCATCCAAAGTTTCACAGGGGGCCCAGTGATTTTCTAACCACGCTGGTCCTTTCTATCCTGGTTCATTTTCCCTCATATTAACATTTTAAAATTAGTAATATATCAATTTAAAGGATGGGAATAAAGTTTAGAGTCAATCAAACACATTTTTTAGTAGAGAAATATATAAATTTACATAGAAAGCGGGACAAAGTCCTGAAAGAGGGACAAATGAGGAGGAAAGAGGGACAGAGGGACAGGGCTTCCCTAGAAAAGAGGGACAGTTGGGAGCTTTAGGCTATAGCTCCAGCAGCTTGGCATTGAATATGATTATTTAACTTGTTTTCGATGAGTACTCCGAAGTCCTTCTCCAAGTTTGATGTCCCCATCTGTATCCTGTTTATTTTGAATGGTGCCAGACCATTGGTACAACCAAAATGCATGATTTTACATTTTTCAACATTGAATTTTTTTTGCCATTTTTGTGCCCAAATAGCCATCCTATCCAAATCCTGTTGCAATATGTCACTAACTTTATAAGAGTTGATGATTCTGCACAATTTTGTATCATCAGCAAAAATAGCAAGATAGCTAATGCATCTACTGGATCATTAATACATAAATTGAAGAGCACAGGACCCAGTACAGACCCCTGTGGGACCCCACTGCTAACAGTCACCTATTTTGAATATGATCCACTGACCACAACTCTTTATTTGCTGTCCATTAGAAAGTTCCCTATCCATGCACACAGACTCTTCCCCAGTCCTTGCATCCTCAACTTTTGCACCAGACTTTTGTGGGGGACAGTGTTGAAGGCCTTTGCAAAGTCCAAGTATATCACATCTATAGCATTCCCGATGTCCACATTAGCATTCACTACCTCATAAAAGCTGAGCATGCTAGTCAAACAGGACCTGTCTTTAGTAAACCCATGCTGATGCTGAGAAATAAGATTATATTCTACTATGAAGTCTTGTATAGTATTTCTTAGTAACCCCTCGAATAGTTTGCACACAACTGATGTTAAGCTTACAGGTCTATAATTTCCCAGATCTGATTTTTTGCCCTTCTTAAATAATGGGAAAACGTGAGCTGTACGCCAGTCTACTGGAATTCTGCCAGTTTAAAGGGAGTCACAAAAGATAAGATAAAGGGGTTTATCGATAACTGAACTTAATTCCCTTAGGACCCGAGGATGCATGCCATCCGGGCCAGGTGCCTTGTCTATTTTTTAACTTATTTAGTCTTGCCTTCACTTCTTCCTCCATTAAGTATTTAATATTACAATTGGAAGATTAAGACTCTTCTGCATCTGTAATTTGCAACAGTGATGTTTCCCTTGTGAAGACAGAAGCAAAGAAAGCATTCAATAACTCTGCCTTACCTTGGTCATCCACCATTGAGTTGAATACAGTCAACCTTTCTTTTTTTAGAGTTGATGTACTTGTAAAACTTCTTTGGGTTAGATTTGATATCCCTAGCGATCTTTGCCAGCTCAAAGGGAGGGTTCACAGAGAAAAAAAAATACTAATGCACATACCTGGGGCTTCCTCCAGCCCGTGGTAGGCAGGACGTGCCCTCGATGCCGCTCCAGAGGCTCCCGGTCTTCTCCGGTGGCTCACCCGACCTGGCCAGGCCGGCTTCCAGGTCGGGCTCTTGTGCGCTCCAACGTGCATCTCACGCCGTCGCGCTGATGTCATCGGACGTCCTCCAGACTGTACTGCGCAGGTGCAGTAGTTCTGCGTCTGTGCAGTACAGTCCGTAGGACGTCCGGTGACGTCAGCGCGACCGCGTGAGACACACATTGGAGCACAAGGAGAAGCCCGACCAGGAAGCCGGCCTGGCCAGGTCGGTTGAGCCACCGGAGAAGACCGGGAGCCTCCGGAGCGGCGTTGAGGGCACGTCCTGCCTGCCACGGGCTGGAGAAAGCCCCAGGTATGTGGATTAGTATTTTTATTTTTTTTTCCGTGGATCTACCCTTTACTTTCTTTTTTACAACTTTTATTGCACTCCTTATAATTGCTTAATGCAGCCTCGGTGCCCTCCTGTTTTAGGACCTTATAGGCATTCTTTTTCCTCTTCATTTTATCTGTAACCTTTCTATTCATCCATAGAGGACTTTTTTTATTCCTAGATGTTTGTTTCCATATGGGATATATTTACTACAATATTGATTGAGAATAATTTTAAAAGTTTGCCATTTCCCTTCAGTGTCCTTCTCTTGTAGTACATTATCCCAGTTCATCAAACTTAGGCCTCGATTCATCAAGTCTTATCAAATCAATTACCGACAGCTCGGTAAAATACCGAACTCGATAAGTGGATTTTAGGATTCATCAAAGTTATCTACAGCTGTTAGCGAGCATTCGGTAATCTTTCGGTAATGATGTGGTAAAACGGAAGAAAGTACAATTCATGAAAATGAAAGTGGGCGTGGTTTAGCGTTAAATTTAGGATTAGTTATCTCCTTCACTGCTCTGTCGTTATTCCTGTCAGATCGTTGCTGACAGAGAAGATGGAGCCATTTGAAGTGGTTATGTATCAGCTGAGAGTGATTCAAAGGCGCAGAAGGGCAAGAATAAGGTCTAGAACTACATCAATTTGGAAGAGAATGGATTTATTTTCTATACCAGGACTTTTGCATTTCTCTTGAATAATTTTGTAAGAGAACACAGGCAGTGCCAGGGTTAACTAAATTGCTAACTGCACTACATTTTTTCAGAAAAGGCTCCTATCAAGCCGTAGCTGGCAAAATTGTGGGATTGTCCCAAGCCACTTCCAGAATCCTGGTCCAGGTGTTGTTAAAGGGAACAAAAATGAGTTTTACTCACCTGGGGCTTCCAATAGATCCCTGCAGCTGTCCGGTGCCCTCGCCGTCTCCCTCCGGCAGGCGGCAGCCACTTCCTGTTTCGGTGACAGGAGCTGACAGGCTGGGGACGCGAGTGATTCTTCGCGTTCCTGGCCACAATAGCGCCATCTATGCTGCTATAGCATATATCATAGAGCAGCATAGAGGGTGCTAATGTGTCTAGGAACGCGAAGAATCACTCGCTTCCCCAGCCTGTCAGCTCCTGTCACCGAAACAGGAAGTGGCAACATTAAAAATGACCTGTTTATGTTCCACACCAAACTTATGTTCCACACCTGAACTTTTGAAATATGCATTTGAAGGGGGTATACTACAAACATTTTTTAAATTATAAGCTTGTAAATAGTGATGGACGCAACACGGAAACAAGGCACCTTTATTTCCAAATAAAATATTGGCGCCATACATTGTGATAGGGACAAAATGTAAATGGTATAATAACTGAGACATATGGGCAAATAAACTACGTAGGTTTTAACTATGGTAGCGTGGATTATTTTAAAGAATTTTTTCAATTTTTTTCTTATTAATCCTGTTAAAATGCATTTATAAATAAATAATTCTTAGCAAAATGTACCACCCAAAGAAAGCCTCATTAGTGGCGGAAAAAACAAGATATAGATCAATAAATTGTCATAAGTAGTGATAAAGTTATTAGCGAATAAATGGGAGGTGAAAATTGCTCTGATGCATAAAGTGAAAAATCCCCGCAGGCTGAAATGGTTAAATCCAATTGCATTAGGCAAAGTTAGTGACACTATACTGTAGGGGGGTCGGGGGAAATGAATTGAACTTACCCGGGGCTTCTAATGGTCCCCCGCAGACATCCCATGCCCGTGCAGCCACTCACCTATGCTTTGGCCCCACCTCCGGTTCACTTCTGGAATTTCAGATTTTAAAGTCTTAAAACCACTGCACCTGCGTTGCCGTGTCCTCGCTCCCACTGACGTCACCAGGAGTGTATAGCACAAGCCCAGTATGGTCTGTGCCTGCGCAGTACGCTCCTGGTGATATCAGCAGGAGCGAGGACATGGCAACGCAGGTGTTGTGGTTTTCAGACTTTAACCAGTTCCCTACCCTGTGGTTTTCCCCCTAAAAAACCCAAGCAATTTTCTACATTTCACAGGTCTCCCATTCATTAGCCAATAACTTTAGCAGTACTTATCGCAAATAAATGATCTATACCTTGTTTTTTTTCCGCCAATTAGGCTTTCTCTGGGTGGTACTTTTTGCTAAGTATTATTTTACTTTGAATGTATTTTAAAGGAAATAAGGAGAAAAAAATGAAAAAAAAAATCATTATTTCACAGTTTTCAGGCATTACCGTTTAAAAATAAAAAGTATTACTGTAGATCAAGCCCACATATTTTATTAGTCCATATGTCCTGTTTATTTCAACATTTAAATTATCTTCCTAGTACAATGTATGGCGACAATATAATATTTGTAAATAAAGGTGTATTTTTTCCATTTTTTTGCTTTGTACTTTACTAGCAATTACAAGCCGTATTCGCCAAAATAACGGTAATATACCCTCACGGCATACATATCTAAACTGCTAAGTCAATTTATTAGCTCCCACCCCCGTAGTTAGCAAGATGTGCCCCTTTATTATCCTCCGCCCCCATAGATAGCCAGGTGTGCCCCTTTATTCCCCCCATCCCCCATAGATAGCCAGGTGTGCGCCTTTATCTCCCCCCCATTATAGATAGCCAGATGTGCCCCTTATTAGCCGCTCCCCCATAAAAATCCTAGATGTGACCCTGTATTAGCCAGATTTACCCCTTTGTCCCTCCACCCCCATTGATAGTCAGGTTTGCCCCTTTGTTCATCCCCTCCAATAGGTAATCAGATGTACCCTCTATTCCACCCCCCCCCCCATGGATAGCCAGGTGTCCAACTCTGCCCACTCTGATAGCCCTCAGTTAGCCATTATGCCCCCCTCCCCTCACCTCCATGCTGCGATCGGGCAGGCAGCATGGAGGATTAGCATGGAAACAGCTCACCTTGCCTTGTTCCAGCGCGCGATCAGCCTCCCCTCCGTGCATTACCGCTGCTTGTGTCATTATGCCGAATGGACCTGTCCTGGCTTGATGACATCATCAAGCCGGGACCCGATCCATTCGGCATAATGACACAGGCAGCGGTAATGCACGGAGGGGAGGCTGATCGCGCTGGAACGAGGTGAGGTATGTTGTTTACATGCTAATCCTCCATGCTGCCCGATCGCAGCATGGAGGAAGAAGGAGGGGGAGGAATGATAAATTACAGGGGATAGGGCAGGGGGTTGGAGGATCGAACCCCTGGGAGGGCATCCTTAATTAGTGTAGTTAGAGGGAGGGGGGTTAATGAGCCCAGACGCGTGCTAGCACGCGCACTGTGCTCATTAAAGGGAACTGACTTATATTCACGTCATGTGGCTTTCAAGAGCATCCTGACGAAGCTCGCAGTGGGCGGGTGCAACACGTCGGTGGGCAGGGCTACACCCCATTGTGCATACTGAGCGCTGGAACTGGCCGGCCGGCCGCGCGGCAAGCTAACTGCAATCACACTGCTCCTGCCTCCCAGGGCCAGTCTGTCTGGCGAATAGAGCTGTGAGATGAGTGGAGGAAAAAACCCAGCAGTCCTCTTGAGTTAACGGCTAGACAAGCTCCCTATTGCATTGCCAGAAGCCACATGGGTGAGAAAGGAGAGGAGTGGTATCCAGGAGCACCAGGAAGTGACTGTGGCTTGGTGAAGCTGTCCCTGTCTGCGGGGTGGTAAGATTCAAGAGGCAGCTAGCCTGTCACTACAGCGGGTGGCTATAACTGGAACTTTTGTTTGTCTGTGCTGTGCCAACATATGGTCTACCTCAGAATTATCAGGCAGCTATACCTATCTCCACACTCTGAAGATTAAGGACAATTGGTACCGGTACTAGAGTGAATGGAGTGTATGTGGATGGCTGTATGTTGAAGTGTGAGGAGCGCTCCGCACTGTTTTAAGTGTTTTTAGGGCAGTATTGTATTGTGCCTTTTTGGATACTCTAAGCGACATTAATAAAGGTGTTTACATTTTGTACTCCCAGAGCGGCAGCATAGTGTTTTGTATATAAGTGGTTTCAAGAGCCACTTACAATGACGTGAATATACTGTAGGTAGGATACGAAATGGTTAAAGTCTGAAATTCCAGAAGTAAACTGGAGGCGGGGCCGGAGCATCGGTGAGCAGCTGCGCGGGCACAGGATGTCTGCAGGGGATCATTAAAAGCCCCTGGTATGTTCAATTCATTTTCCCCCGACCCCCTACAGTATTCCTTTAAGAACTCGCCAGTGCTTATCGCTGGTGAGTTTGGTAATTGCAGAGGGCCCCTGGTCTCCTGCATCAAAGTTGATATCTTTAACCCAGATCAGGAAACTTGGGCGTGGGAACCAGCAGGCATACTGATTCACAAAGCGGTGATAACTCAGTTATCACGCCTAAAAGACTTTAGGCGTGATAACCTTTGCACTAGCAAAGTTATCACCGCTTTGTGCTCTAACTCGCGCGAAGCTCCCGCGCGCAAAGTTTTGCGCGCGTACGCGCGTACGCTCGCGCGCAAAGTCCCATAGGGCTTAATGGGCACTTCGCGCAAAGCACGGTGCGCTGCTCGCGCAAAACTTTGCGCGCGGGAGTTCGCGCGAATTCCTTCAGATCACGCCTAAACTAAGTTTAGGCGTGATAAAGAGCTTTTCACAGGCGTGCAAAGTGTTTGCACTGCTTTGTGAATCAGGCCCCATAGATGTCTGTGTTGATTATCGGTAATCGGGCGCCCAAGCGGTGAGTTGGACACCCAACGGGGATAGTAGCCAATCTGCTACTACATAGGAAATAATGGCTGTAGACGAATGGCTACAACTAGCGATTGTTTGGGCTCTGGGGTTAGTGGTAGTCATTAGTAGTGGGGTTCGTTTTAGGGTTCAAGTGAGGATGGGTGCCGGGTAAGTGCATAGTAAAATATCAGTGATGTAAATAACCAATATTCTTTACTAGTGGCACCAAACTGTGCCCAACTCATGCCGAGATGCTGCAACACATAATCTTTAACCAGTAGGATAGTGATTAGCCAAAAAAAAAACTCCTAGTGACTCTAAAATATTCAGTTCTTACAACGGCTGTACAGATCAGAGCAGGGTCATCCACCAGACAACCTAGGCAGGTACTTGGGGCCTGGTGGCTATCAAGGAGCCCACCTGCCACCTTCTCTGACCTCTCTCCACTTCATCTTACCAAAAGGACCACAAGGGGGCCCTAGATATACTACCTTGACTAGGGCCCCATTACATCTTCATCTATCAATGGTATATATATATATAAACACTGCCTAATTTGTCCAGAGAGGATCAAATCAAGCAACAGTTATTGATTTCTGTGCACAGGACAACTGAGGGATATGGAGGCTGCCATATTTATTTCCTTTTAAGCAATACGATTTGCCTGGCTATCCTGCTGATCCTCAGCCTCTAGTACTTTTAGCCATAGACCCTGAACAAGCATGCAGCAGATCAGGTGTTTCTAAAAATATTGTCAGATCTGGCAAGATTAGCTGCATGCTTGTTTCTGGTGTGATTCAGACATTACTGCAGCCAACTAGACCAACATGGTTGCCAGGCAACTGATATTGTTTAAAGGAAATAAATATGGCAGCCTCCATTGCCTTCTCATTATAGTTACCCGTAAAGTCTTTTATATTAGTATGTTAGTCATAAAATAATAAACATTATTATTATTATTGTAACATGTTACGCAGCATTGTACGATAAATAGGTTGTGCAGATAACAGACCCGCATACATAACAAGTAAAGTACTGTATGTGCCGCCGACTAAGACGCTCCAGAATATAAGACGCACCTAGGTTTAGAGGGCAAAAAACAGGGAAAATAATATATATACTAAACCTGATGCATTTATGTCCCAGGAGCATCTTGTATATATTCTCCCACAAATGGTGTCCTCCTGTGTCCCCCATGTGTCATCCTAAGTCCCCTATGTGTCCTCTTGTGTCCCCATGTGACACTTATTTGTCCTCAATGCATCCTCCTGTCTACCCATGTGTCCTCCATTTGTCCTTCTGTGTCCCCCGTGTGTCCTCCTGTGTCCCTCATCAGAGGCGTAGCAATAGCCATAGCATCTATAGCAGCTGCAATGGGGCCCTGGAGCAGATTGGCCCAAGAGGTACTAGATATATTCACTATAAAATTTCTTGTGTTTCTCCACCCTCTATCAGTGCCCATTGACTATATGCAGTGAAGATTGCATGATAATTTAAATTGCCATTTAACTCATACTCATAGGATAGGAGCAAGTGGCATAGCTAAAAAGTGCCTACATCTGAGGGCCCCATGAAAGTTTTGATATGGGGCCCCATAATTTCTAGCTATGCCACTGTCCCTCATGTGTCCCCCATGTGTCCTCCTGTGTCCTTCTGAGGCCCCCATGAGTCCTCCTGTGTCCCTTATGTGTCTTCCTGTGTCCACCATGTGTCTCCTGTGAGTGTCTTCTGTCCCCAGTGTTCCTGCTCCTGCGTGCCTCGGCTCCCTCCCCTGTGTCTCCTGCTCCCCCATGTAGCGTAGTGTAGTGTAGCGGCCGCTGGCTTACCTATCATGGTGCCCGCAGGGATTGCAGACCTCCTTCTTCTCCACGTGGCTCACTGTAGTGATGGCTTGTACTGATGACGCGATCAGTACAAGCCATCACTAGAGCTAGCCGCGTGGAGGAGGTCTACAATCTCCGTGCGCACCATGATTAGGTAAGAAAGCTGCCGCTACACTACACTATACTACATGGGCGAGCAGGAGACACAGGCGGTAGGGAGCCGAGGCATGCGATGGGGAATGGGAATGGAAATCCCAGACGTGGCAGCGGGTCTTCGGTTCGTAGCGGCAGGCGTTCAGAACGTCGGGGATTCCCTGCCTTTGCTGTATAAGACGCACAGACTTTTTCTCCCCATTTTTTGGAGAGAAAGAGTGTGTCTTATCCGGCGAAAAATAGGATATATAATATGACACAGAAGGAGGACCGGCCCGTGCCCAGCCAGGCTTACATTCTTAGAAGTAGAGATTCATAGCTTAACAATAATTTCTGTGCAGTGGACACTTTTGTATTAACATTTTTCTGTGCAAATGAATGTTTCTTCTCACAGCCAAAGTCTCTTGTCTGTTTGTACATCTATTTAAACTTTAATTAGCTTTGTGGTTATCATTGACTACTAGTGGCATCACAACAGGTACTCAGTTTCTCTGGTCTAGGCCCGGTGCCCACTAGGTGACAGCTATTGTAGGGTCACTGGCAATTTACCGAAGATAAGCAGTAAATAAATGACATCTCCTTTCCCAGGATGGCTGTTCACGAGACCTATGCATGATAGGTGTCCCAAATACAAAGGTCAGATCACATAAAACCCTGTCCAAAGCATACAGTAGATTTTACAATTCTAAGTTAAAATAAGCATCAGTTCTGCAAATGGCTACTTAAAATTATTGTTAGAATTGTTATAAACATTGCTGTATACCGGTAAGTCATTTTGGGGTTGATTTAAAGCGCAGCATTATGCCACAATACATGGATTTACATACAGTATGTTCTTTTTGAGCATAACTGTTTACATGTATGAAGTCTCTCCGCTCAAAATGTCTGTTAAAGAGGAACCGTCCGTAACAAAATACACTAGACTGCAGTAAATTGTTCAGGATACCTACTATGATAGTACATAACATCAGAAACACTTCCTATAGATATACTGTATATTGCTATATATTGGTATGTATGTAACCTCGCCCTTCCACTGAGGCTTAGTCTAGGCTATTTATTATGCAAATTTTCCTTCTAGACTGATGAGAAAAACAATTGTATCTATCCTTGTTCTCCTAAAAATTATTATTATTTTTTTAGATATACTACAATTTTATTTAAAATTTTAATCTAGTTTTTAAGTTTGTATTGTTTCATTGTATCAATGACACCTTCACTGAAGTATGCTAGAGCTCAAATCTATGAATGATTGACCCTTTTTATCTCTTTTCTGCTCTCAGACGCCATTTACTGACAGGAAAGTGTTTTATGGCTGTAATTACTTATCAGTGAGGGTTTTGCTATAGTCTAACCCTGTCTGACCCGTTCCCAACCCGGACAGGAACTGTCACTTGCATACCTGATGTTTAACCCTTTCAGGCAGAGAAAGAAAAAATAAACACAGCATAGTTATTTGTGTGCTTGGCACTATACATACATGTCTAGCTCATCATGTCACATGTCACCTCGGTTGTCCTTTAACTACCTAAATACTGCGTCATTCCAATGGACGTGATCGCAGCGGCAGCCCCAGGACCGCCTTCAGCCTCCCAGCCGCTCGAAGACTGTTAGACGGCGTCTAATTAGGCTGTACAGCTCTACAATCTAAGGCAGTGCTGTACTGGGGACAGCCATGTGACATGGCTGTGTCCTCCAGGGGTAATCGGCTGAAGCCTATGACAGACGATCACAGTGATTGGCTGGCGGGGCGAGGGAGAGCGGGTTTGGGGGAAAAAAAAGAAAGACATTTATAAAAAAAAACAAAAACATAAATATTTGCAAAAAAAACCTAAAACATTGGAGGAGCGATCAGACCCCACCAACAGGTGGAGAGAAAGGGGGGGGGGGGGGGGCGGAGGAATCACTTGTGTGCTGAGTTGTGCGGCCCTGCAGCAAGGCCTTAAAGCTGCAGTTGCCCATTTAACAAAAAATGGCCTGGTCTTTAGGGGGGTTTAGCACTGCGGTCCTCAAGTGGTTAAGCATCCATGGTGCACATTAAAAAAAAATGTGCATCCATGTGTTATAGCATAATGTTGTTTTGTGAATCAACCTGTGTGATTTAATTACTGTTATACGTACATTCACTCTCAAGGTCAGAGGTTAGCTGACAGTAGGCGCAGGTTTTAGTACTGATGCCTTTTCTGCAAGCCTTAATCGAGAACATACATCCCTTGCTGGTCATGAGTGGTGTTCATAATCTAATATCCCTAATGAAAGGGGAGTCTCTTAACCTTCCAGGATGTTTTGGGGAAACTGAAGCACCTGAAGAAAACCCACACAAATATGAAGGGTTACATACAAACTCTGTGTATATAATTTCCCTGCTCTTCCATTTTTAACCCAAGAATTTTGTTAAACATTATTGGATGTCCAATTCTAGTTCTCGAGGGCCGAGGTCGTAGGAGAAACAGTGAAGGTAGAGAGGATGTCGCTGATTGATGCGGCATAATCACAAACCTAGAGGATAATCTGGGCTTGACTATGATTGAGCTACATGGGCCCCAGAGGACATTGGGCCCCCATGCGACTGCACGGTCTGTATGGGCCTAGGCCCACCAGTGGCGTTACACAGATACTGTAAAACGCGTTATACAAGCAATGTATGCTTTGTTTGTAAAACACAAGTTATAGAAACATGTTACACAGTTTGCATAACGCCTAGTATAGTTTACGTGTAATGTCTGTGCAAATATATTTGTTTTCAAAATTAAGTGAACAGACTCCAATTGTTCCTGGCACGAATGCTTTGGAATGACGTTTGTACATGCAGATCAAAACAAGAGAGCAAGCTAAAAATGTTTACCCAAATGTTCGAAAGAAAAGATCAGTTTGGCCAGGTAAGCATGCTTAACATAAACACTATCTCGCTTCAGCCTACAGGCCACTTTACCCTTACTGCCAAGAGCCATTTTCACCTGTCAGAACTCCTCCCATTTGTTTGGCCATAACTTTATCACTGCTTCTTACACCTGAATATTCTATATCTTCCTTTTCTCGCCACAAATAAGGTATTTTGTGGGTGATACTTGTTTTCAGTAATTACTTTCTTTTCTATGTATTTTATAGGGATAAACAAGAAAAAATAAAAAATACACAATTTCTCCAATTCCATCCCTATAGTTTTAAAATAAGCAATGCTACTATAAATAAAACATTTGTTATAAGCACTTCCTAAGGTAAGATATGTCACATCTTATGTAGCCAAACTCCAGTTAGTGCCATTAGTGGCAGTGGTTCAGGTGCATACATTTGAAAAGGGTGCCTGGAAAAAAGGGCGCCAGATTCAGCTACAAGAGGCCCATGGTGTAGCCAAAATGCCAAATTCAGCTACAAAGGGTGCCTGGTGTAGCCGAGATGCCAAATTTGGTTACAAACGGCACCTGATGTAGCCGAAATGCTAGTTTTAGTGTGAAAGAAAGGATGCAATTATGGCCAAAATTTGTTGGGCTAAAAAGAGTGCTGGATATAGCCGAGAAAAAAGATGTAGCCAAGAAAAGTGATTACTATGAACTGACTTCTCCCTACTCTCATACAGAACCATCCCCTGGTGGTGCCTAAATCTAAGACCCCCAGGTGGCGCCTAACCCTTAGACCCCCCCCTGGTGGTGCATAACCCTAAGACCCCCCCCCCCCTGGTGGTGCCTAACCCTAAGACCCTTCTGGTGGTGCCTAACCCTAAGACCCCCCTTCAGTGGTGCATAACCCTAAGACCCCCCTGTAATGCCTAACCCTAAGACCCCCCTGGTGGTGCCTAGCCCTAAGACTCACCCCCTGGTGGTGCCTAACCCTAAAACCCCCATGGTGGTGCCTAACCCTAAAACCCCCATGGTGGTGCCTAATCCTAAGACCCCTGCTTGTGATGCCTAATTTCAACCCCCCCTGGTGGTGCCTAACCTTAATCTTCCATGGTGGTGCCCAGTCTTTGCCACATATCTTTTCAAGCATATATGTTATTTTAAAACTGATATAATGGAATTAACTGATATAACCGAATTAACTTTTATAACTGAATTTAGTCACCTGCTGATATAACCGATGTTGTAGTCGCATTTATATAGCCTATAAAAATCTCGGCTATATACAGCACCCCCTTATAGACGAAAAAATCTAGCTATAAAAGGGCACCCTTTTGTAGCCGAATCAAAAACCTTGTAGCCAAATCGAAAAGCACAGCTATAAATGGGTGCCCTTTTTTAGTCGAATCAAAAACCTTGTAGCCGAATCAGAAACCTTGTGGCTGAATAAAAAACGTGGGCACCCTTTTCACCACCTTGTAGCTGAGATTTGCAGAAAATAACATTGAAATCTACAGAGGCGCCCTTTTTACACAGATGGCTCAGATGCCCTTTTCAACTGATCCCGGTTCAGGTGCCATAGATCAACTACAATGTAGCGAACTCCAGTTAGCGGCAGTGATTTGCGCTTGAGTGAATGCGGGTAGCGGTGGTGAGTCAGGATAGTGGCAGTAGGTAGGGGGATAGTTTGATATTAGGAGTGAGTGGGAGAGGTTAGTGTTAGGCATGGGTAGGGGCGGGTTAATGTGAGAGCTAGGTTAGTGGAAGCAATAGTAGATTATTGGTGACATTACCAGTATTCCACTATCGGCTCCATCCAACATGCATTCATTCACTTGAAGATTCCATACAAGTGTCCTATTTTTTTCTTTCATTTCCCTATCTTCTTGTGTGTGTTTTAAGACTTCTCCATAGCCAACACTTACTTCCTGAGCAAAATAATGAGAAGTTTCTTATGTTCGTTTTTTAAATGAATTAATTCAGTTTTATCTCACTAACATTCACATAGGCCATTCCTTTTAAATATTAATCTTTTATTTTATTTATTTATTTTCTTGCAACACAGAATGTTCTGGCACAAAGGTATAAAGATTAACAGCTAGAAGAAATTTCCAACAGTTTGGAAATTTTAGCAACCAGATATCTTTATCCCGCAATTGGATTTTTTTTTTCCAATTTTTCCGCCTGCGAAGAAAGAATGGAACTAAGCCTGAAATTGTCAGTTATGAAAGTTAGAGGCTTCATTTTCTGGTTCTACAAAACCTACTCTCTTGTTTCTTTATAAAAAATGATCAGCTTTCACAACCAACATTCACTTCCTTTGCAATTTTGTGTTATGGCATTTCTGTTCAGATTTCTTTCAAGCATTAAAGTGTACCTGAGATGAAAGACATTAATTGGAGTTTCTTTAAGCCCCCTTGAGGCCGCTAAGTCCCTCAACGTCTCCCTGAGTGGCTCCTGTCCCCGGCAGTAGCCTGGCCAAGTTGCTCTTCATTAGACAGGCGTGGCCCAGCCGCATGCACTCTCCGTCATGCTCCCATTGCCGGGAGCTTTCTGTGCCTGCGCAGTAGTGCTGCGCAAATGCAGGACACTCCCAGCCAGGGCGGGTGACATGGGGGAGCGCAGGGCAGAGCTGCACACTTACGCCAAAGCGCGACTCGGCCAGGCTTTTGGGTCGTATTGTGGGGGACAGGAACCACCTGGGGAGACATTAAGGGACTGAACAGCCTCAAAGGGGCTTAACGAAGCCCCAGGTAAGTATGGTACCTGAGATGTCTTTCATCTTAGGTACAATTTCAGCTCGGTCCACACTATGATGAAATTGTGCCATGTACGGTAACAGTGAATGCATTGTCAATTTGCTCAGAGTATCTTGTGCAGAGTGCATCCTACATGTCATACATAGCATTGCTGTTATGATAGGTCTGACTCTCATCTGGAAAAATCATGCAGGCTGAGACTTTGGGTTACATACACAATGAACACTAGACAGTATGGACCAGTCAGCACAGGTGATCCCATGTTTACCATAGAACCTGTCCAGGGGCGTAACTACAGGGTAGCAGCCCCTGTGACAGCAGAGGGGAGCCCATAGCTGTAAGGGGGGCCCCAACTACTTCTTTAATCCTTCCAATAAAGGGGTCCAGCCTTTAGAGCAGGTTTGTGGCTGTACTTGTTATGGGTGTGAAGATTATGAGGTCCACACCTGTTCTATGACCCTTGCAAGATCAGCCCCTGGCTGAGCTGTGAAGCACACCAAGCACAGACGAGGGGAAGGGTGAAAACACTGGCAGGCTCCATTAAAGTTTTGCTGGGGAGACCCATGATTTCTAGTTAGTTACACGGTTTACTCCTGGACCTGTCAAAATGTCCATTTGTCCGTCCTAGAATGTTCCATGAATCAGACCATTTTAGGCTCAAGTATGTGCAGCTGCGGTTCCCAGGCGGTGAGAGTGCCTGGGACCCCGCGGTCCCCCGGTTGTATGGGGGCATTGGGAAGCCTTCCCGTGGCGCTCCTGGATAGTGCTAATGTGGCATGAACTAATTCCCGCAGGGCAACCGCTTTGCGGTATTCGTTTTTTGACCCTGCATAGTTTGGCATGCGAAAGCAAATGCATATTTGCATGAGCTATGCCTCATTATAAGCCAATTAGGCCAGATTTGCAGAGCCAGACTTGCTAGGGTTAAAACTTGGTGTTAGAGCACACATACATTTTCCTCAGGTAAGCATTTTTTGTAGTTGTATCCTTTGGAGGCAGGTGGAAGATGGCTTGCTCTGGTGGTGTGAGCCCTGGAGTGAGTTGTTTGCACCTGTCCTCCCCCCCCCTCTGGAGTGTTGTGTGTGAGCCAGCCAGGGCCGGGCCGAGGCATAGGCTGGAGAGGCTCCAGCCTCAGGGCGCAGTGTAGGAGGGGGCGCACAATTCATTCAGCTCTCATTCCTAATTGTATTTGAAGCAGAAAGAAATAAGAAAAGGGGATACATGGCAGTGACTGCAAGCCAGATAACTAGATATTAAAGAGAAACTCCGACCAAGAATTGAACTTTATCCCAATCAGTAGCTGATACCCACTTTTACATGAAAAATATAATGATTTTCACAAACAGACCATCAGGGGGCGCTGTATGACTGATTTTGTGCTGAAACCCCTCCCACAAGAGGCTCTGGTACCGTACGGTACTCTGGGCAAACTGCCACAATGTAACAATGACACACACAGGAAATGGCTGTTTATAGCTGTCTGTTAAAGCCAGAACAGCTACATAATCTGCCCACAGTAACAATGTCACCATGTAATACATGTCAGAATGTGAATCTGGGAGAGGAAAGATTTTACAATGAGCAAACTCTGACTAAATCATGTATACATAATTATTGTAAAAATTAAGCACCTTTTTATATTAAATTATTTTCACTGGAGTTCCTCTTTAAGGTGTTGGGGAGGTTGTGGGCCCTGTGGCGCTTCATAATCTAATAGCAATCAGTGTGTGACGGCTGGGGTGGCAGGGATGGAGGGGCGCACTTTGGTGTCTCAGCCTTGGATGCGGGAGGACCTTGTCCCAGCTCTGGAGCCAGCCCTGAGCTCTAAAGCTTTGGGTGACCCATGCTTCACTCCTTTCTCATGTGGTGCCCCCAAGTTAATGCGCATGTAGCAGAATGCAATGGACGTTAAGGTAAGTGCCTGTTTTTAATATTGGGAGGTTGGAGCGGACGGCTCCCCCCGGCGCTGGCCACGCTTTGGAGGGTCGCCTGCACCACCCAGCCTCCCCCTCTGGGGTGCTGCTGTGGTTCCCATGCATATTTGCATGAGCATTGCCTCATGAATAGCCAATTGAGCCAGATTTGCAGAGCCAGACTTGCTAGGGTTAAAACTTGGTGTTAGAGCACGCATACATTTTCCTCAGGTAAGCATCAAGTGTGAACTGAGCCTAACTTCAGTTTTATTGTAGGATATACAAATGTACAACTGCAAAGGTATTGTTATTAACTACAATTGTAGCTTTTCATCAGTTTGGCAGCTTTTTTAAGCTTTTGTCCTCTGCAAAGAAAAGGATCATTTTTTTAACTGTTCATCTGCTAAGAAAAAAATATTAACCAACTTGAACTGGTCACAGGTATTAAAGCTACAGGCTCTTATTTTGGGATACCATGAAATCTATTTTCAATGGTTTGGGATCAAGGCAGGATCTTCTAAAAGGCACTGTAGGCACGTGCCTAGAGGCACCTGATGATGGAAAGGTGGCTTACTCTCCTCCCCAAGTGCCTCCCTCCTTCTCTTTGTAGTGTCCTGAGCAAAGTACAAATGACAGGTTACTCCCCGGGTCCCGACATTCCACTGACGAGATCTCCCTTCACCCGGGGGCTACCTCTGGCTACCTAATACCAAGGGGCAGCTGTGGTTACCTATGCCAGGCATGGGAAATAAGGGGGAGGTGACAACTGGGTCAGCATGCACACTTGGGGCATGGTTTGGTGGAGGTTTGTAGGTTTGTGGAGGGCGAAGTGTAAGGTGCTAGAACATCTGTGCCTTTAGGCTCATGTGATGTAAATCTCGGCCTGTTTGGGATCTCATAAAACCCAATTTACATGAAGAATATCAATCATTTCTTGTTCTCTCTTCTATGTCTTAACTTCTCACGTTGCAATGCATTGATTTATTTTTTTCCCCTTTTCTCTAAAGTTCCTCTTTAGAAAGATGATGATGATTATTATTCATATTATTTATATAGCAGTGCACAAACATCTTGTAATGATATCATACATAGATTGCAAACACAACATTATTCTAAGACTTTCATAGGAAAAGCATGCTTTTAGGAAGACTTAATGAGAGGGGCTGTGTCAAGGAACTTTTTGAAGTTCCAGTTCTATGGCTTGTCTCATTTTTAGTGACTACCCCTATGAGGCCTTCTTACAAGTGCTAAGAAAAACTACCTTGCTTTATTTTCCTAAATGTATTTCCTAACAGCATCCTGCATTTTCACTAGGAATTTAAAGGGAACCTGGCGTGAGAGAGATATTGGAGGATGCCATGTGTATTTCCTTTTAAACAATGCAGATTGCCTGGCTGTCCTGCTGATCCTCTGTCCTCTAATACTTTTAGCCATAGACCCAGGACAAGCATGCAACAGATCAGGTGTATCTGACATTTCTGTCAAATCTGCCAAGATTAGATGCTTGCTTGTTTCAGGTGTGTGATTCCGACAGTACTGCAGCCAAATAGACCAGCAGGGCTGCCAGGCAACTGGTATTGTTTAAAAGGAAATAAATATTGCAGCTTCCATATACTTCACACTTTAGGTTCCCTTTAAACTTTAAAAGAAAACAGTGTTTATAAGGGATGTAAGAATGGCTGATGCCAGAAGTTTTAAAGAGACTCTGTAACAAAATGTTGAGCCTTATTTCTTCTATCCTATAAGTTCCTATGCTTGTTCTAATGTGGTCTGTCTTGCTGCAGGCTTTTCTAGTTTCACTGTCTCTGTAAACAATCTTATCTTCTTTCCTTTGTCGTCTCTGTCGGGCTCAGGCTGGAATGTGTGGAATGTGCAGCACTGCTTGTCATTGGCAGAAGCTTTACACACCCTCTCCAAGCTCTGCATGAGTCACACAGTAAGCTGTTCTCAGCCTATCTGGTTAGAAGCCATGTCTTGTTTGTAAACACTGCTTAAAACTGTTAATTACAAGCCAGGATTGCAGCAGGGAGTGGCAGAAACAGCACAGAGGGGCCCAGGAGAACATAATGAAGAGAATGGTATGCTTTTTATTGTAAGAATTTTAGAGTACAGATTCTCTCTAAGATGCTTTTTCATGGAAGCTGTCATACAGCATATTAGAAATCTTCAAATGTTCTAACAAGGCAATACTGGGATGTATACAATTGCGTGTGTATTTTGTATTACATTTTTAAATGTGAAATGTTTAATGTAATAACATATTTATCATTTGGTGCCAGCAGGTGGAGCTGCTGAACAACAAGACCAACAATAACAGACCTGACTTTATAGTCTTAGTCTTTACTTTTAGAGTTCACAGACTACTGAGTGAGAGCCCCCTCTCTCCCAGTCAGAGTTCTGCCCTATTTACTTTAGTGTTACAGAGGGTACAGGTATACAGACATTACTTGGTTTCCTTATGACAAAACCCAGCCTGCTGTGCAAAATTGCTATAGTGACTAAAAACTTGACAAAATGTATATTTGTAAAATAAAAAACAACGACGTAATTAACTATTAAAATGTAGAAAACTTCAGTTTGTAAATTGGTAAAAAAAATTGAAATTGACCAGATGCGCTATAGTTTTCTCTGAAAGTATATAATAAAAGAAGATTATAAACTAATAAAACTAAGCAGCGGTGTTGCTTTCGCTAACTTCTTACCGCACCTCTTTTATGGCTGCGTCCCCCTTCTTCGACTGTAAAGGGTTCCAGTATCCTAAGATGGTCAGTGCCCTTTGACCTGGCTGTATGCTTTGTGACCATGCTCCCTTCTCATCATGGTCAGTGTGCGCGCGCATGCACTGATGCGCACCCAGCGCGGTCACAAAGGAGCCAAAGCAGCATACAGCGCATCTGTGGCAGCCGAGTCAAAGGGTGCTGACCACCTAAGGATACCGGAGCCGCTTACAGCCGAATGAAGGGAGGCGCAGCCACAAGGAAAGTACGGTAAGAGACTGCACACCTCAACACACATTATAATAGCGTCTGATTTTCTATACCCCTCAAATAAATATAGGACATCCCCTGAAGATAAACCCTAGCATATCTTTCGGAGCAAAAATGTATTATAAGACGATGTCTTATTTTCGGGGAAACACAGTATGTAAAACAGAAATTTGCCTTCTTAAAACAAAAGGTAATTGCAATTATTTAAGTTGGAGTGAGCGTATGAGGTGTCCCACAATGCATCACTGCTGAATATGCAAACTGTCCCTTTGTTGTCCCTAAAAGATAAACACACCTCCAGAACTTGGAATACAATGATGTGTCAGGTTAATATTACAGAGCCAAACTAATCTAACATGCATACAGACTGTTTCTGACTGGATGATCCTCATCAGTGCATGGCATGGATTAATATGGTTCTTTCCTGTTGCTGTAAAGCAAATGTCCACACTCAGAAACTTATAACTATGAGGTCCTAATGTACTTTGTGGATATCAGAATCAATTTTATTTGGCCAAATAAGTTTGCACTTACAGGAATTTGACTTGGTAGTTGCCGGTTCAGCACCGCAGTCCGAAAATCTCATGCATCCAAGCAACGTTCACCTCCCATTCATTCGCCTATAACTTTATTGCTACTTATCACAATGAATTGATCTATATCTTGTCTTTTTCCGCCACTAATTAGGCTTTCTTTGGGTAGTACATTTTGCTAAGAATTATTTTTTCTAAATCTATTTTAACAGGAAGATTAAGAAAGAAATGAAAAAAATTCATTATTTCTCAGTTTTTGGCCATTATAATTTGAAATTAATATACGCTACCGTAATTAAAACTCATGTATTTTATTTGCCCATCTGTCCTGGTTATTACACCATTTAAACGATGTCCCTATCACAATTTATGGTGCTGATATTTCATTTAGAAATAAAGGTGCATTTTTTTCCATTTGCGTCCATCACTATTTATAAGCTTATAATTTTAAATAATATAATTACATATTTTCTTGACTTGCATATTTAAAAAGTTCAGACCCTTGGGTAACTATTTATGTTGTTTTTGTTTTATTTTAATTGTATTTTTTTTTTAATAAAAAAAAAAGTGTATGTGGGTAATTTTTGGTGTGGGAGGGAAACTGCTAATTTTAAATGTAAAATAATATTTTTTTTTTATTAAAAATGTATGTGGGTGCAGTTTACTATTTGGCCACAAGATGACCACAGTGAAAAAAGTCCTGGATGCGAACGATGTCGCATCCAGGAACTAAAATGCTGGGGAGAAGTTTCCTGGGGGCAGAAATACTGCGCTCTCTGGAGAGAGCGTCGGTATTTCTGCGGGGAAGTTAGATCGGTGAATGGGAATTATATTCCCATTCACTGATCGGGGGGCTAGCGGCGGGCAGCGGGAGCGTGCGCGGGGGCGCGCCCGATCGCGCGCACCAGCCGGCGGCAGCAGCAGTGCCTATCTGGACGAGGAAGATAGGCCGAACTGGTTAACAGACATAGACAATATGATACAAGTAGAGACAGTACAGATATTATAAGTCATGGACAGTATATTAGGTACAGCGGTACCACAGGCGCCCACTGCCACTCTCCATTATACAGCACAGCTACAAAAAGTATCAAGATTGTTTTCTCTTGCATTTGTCTGGATGCCATCTGTTATATGCACTTATCCAGAGGATTCCAACTACTGATAACCCATAATGTTCATTATTATTATTGATTTATATAGTGCCAGCATTTTCTGTGGTGCTGCACAATAGCATAGAGGATTTAATAATATAAACAATACAACAGTTAATACAAGACACTGGTGGATTATCACTGAGGCAGTGAACAAATCAATGACATATTTTTACACAGGGGTGGGAGGTATGCACACACATTGCACAGCATTGTGAGACAAAAGGGGAAGAGAGCCCTGGCCAAAAGGCCTTACATTCTAAAGGTTTAAGGGATAGGACAGTAGGTTAAGGGAAGCTGCGCATGAGGTAGTAGAAATGGTGGTCAGTGGCCGAAGTGTCCTAGGTAGGACAGTATGCATGCCTGAAGGGGTGAGTTTTCTAGTTTGCACCTAAAAAGAGTAAGTGTGGGTGAGTGGCGGATGTGTTGAGGGAGGGAGCTCCAGAGGAGGGGAGGGGATCAAGGTTCAAGAGAAGTCTTGTAAGTGGGAGTGAGAAGAGGTGACCAGAGAAGAAGACAGGAGGATATTGTTCTTAGAGCGGAGATTGCATGTAGGATAGTATCTGGAAATAAGTTTATTTAGATAGGAAGGAGCTAAGTTGTGGAGAGCTTTGTAGGCGAGAGTAAGGTTTTTAAAGGATTTGTATCCTTTGTGTAACTGGCAGCCAGAGAAAGGACTAACAGAGGGGGATCGGGCTGCAGAAGCAGGAGGAGAGGTGGATGAGTTGTGCCGCAGAGTTCATGAAGAACTATAGTGGAGCTACATGGCTGGAGAGAGAGTTGTAATATTCTACTCATGAAATAATCAGGGCATGCACCAGAAGTTTGGTAGTGTCCAGTGTGAGAAAAGGGCGGATACAGGAGATGTTTTTTAGGTGGAGGCAGCGAGAGGAGGATAGTTTGTCAATGTGTGGTTTTGAATGAGAGACTTGAGTCTGGTACTACACCAAGGCAGCGAGCCTGGGGGACAGGTGTTGTTGAAGTGCCATCAACAGAAATAGTGATGTCAGGCAGGGGCATTGAATTGTGAGGTAGAAAGATTACCATTTCAGTCTTATCCATATTGAGTCTTAGAAAACAGGAGGACTTGAAGGAGGCGATTGCACTGAGATAGTCAGGGACACGAGCTGTTAAATTATCCAAGTCAGGTGCTGAACTGTACAGTAGATACAATACAATACAATAACATTTCTATATCGCTTTTCTCCCGTAGGACTCAAAGCGCTTAGGCTCTCTCAGATTCAGTAATTGGTAGTAGGATGAAGTATTCACACAACAAAAGTTATATTTCTGCAAATGCCAAACTGAACAGGTGGGTTTTCAGTCTGGATTTAAACATGTCCAGGGATGGAGCTGTCCTGATCTGTTGAGGTAAGGAGTCGTGTTGGGCGAACACCTAGATGTTCGGGTTCGCGAACGTTCGCCGAACATCGCCGCGATGTTCGGGTGTTCGCGCCGAACTCCGAACATAATGGAAGTCAATGGGGACCCGAACTTTCGTGCTTTGTAAAGCTTCCTTACATGCTACATACCCCAAATTAGCAGGGTATGTGCACCTTGGGAGTGGGTACAAGAGGGGAAAAAATATTTGAAAAAGAGCTTATAGTTTTTGAGAAAATTGATTGTAAAGTTTCAAAGGAAAAACTGTCTTTTAAATGTGGAAAATGTCATGTTTCTTTGCACAGGTAACATGCTTTTTTTCGCCATGCAGTCATAAATGTAATACAGAGAAGAGGTTCCAGGAAAAGGGACTGGTAACGCTAACCCAGCACCAGCAGCAGCAGACGTGATGGAACAGGAGGAGGCGCAGGAGGAGAAGGCCACGCTTTGTGAGACACAACAACCCAGGCCTTGCATGAGGACAAGAAGCGTGCAGATAGCATGCTTTGTACCGCCATGCAGTCATAAATGTAATAAAGATAAGTGGTTCAATAAACAGGGACCACGCGGCAACGCTAACCCAGCAGCAGCAGACGTGATGGAACAGGAGGAGGCGCAGGAGGAGAAGGCCACGCTTTGTGAGACACAACAACCCAGGCCTTGCATGAGGACAAGAAGCGTGCGGATAGCATGCTTTGTACCGCCATGCAGTCATAAATGTAATAAAGATAAGTGGTTCAATAAACAGGGACCACGCGGCAACGCTAATCCAGCAGCAGCAGACGTGATGGAACAGGAGGAGGCGCAGGAGGAGAAGGCCACGCTTTGTGAGACACAACAACCCAGGCCTTGCATGAGGACAAGAAGCGTGCGGATAGCATGCTTTGTACCGCCATGCACTCATAAATGTAATAAAGATAAGTGGTTCAATAAACAGGGACCACGCGGCAACGCTAACCCAGCAGCAGCAGACGTGATGGAACAGGAGGAGGCGCAGGAGGAGAAGGCCACGCTTTGTGAGACACAACAACCCAGGCCTTGCATGAGGACAAGAAGCGTGCGGATAGCATGCTTTGTACCGCCATGCAGTCATAAATGTAATAAAGATAAGTGGTTCAATAAACAGGGACCACGCGGCAACGCTAACCCAGCAGCAGCAGACGTGATGGAACAGGAGGAGGCGCAGGAGGAGAAGGCCACACTTTGTGAGACACAACAACCCAGGCCTTGCATGAGGACAAGAAGCGTGCGGATAGCATGCTTTGTACCGCCATGCAGTCATAAATGTAATAAAGATAAGTGGTTCAATAAACAGGGACCACGCGGCAACGCTAACCCAGCAGCAGCAGACGTGATGAAACAGGAGGAGGCGCAGGAGGAGAAGGCCACGCTTTGTGAGACACAACAACCCAGGCCTTGCATGAGGACAAGAAGCGTGCGGATAGCATGCTTTGTACCGCCATGCAGTCATAAATGTAATAAAGATAAGTGGTTCAATAAACAGGGACCACGCGGCAATGTTAACCCAGCAGCAGCAGACGTGATGGAACAGGAGGAGGCGCAGGAGGAGAAGGCCACGCTTTGTGAGACACAACAACCCAGGCCTTGCATGAGGACAAGAAGCGTGCGGATAGCATGCTTTGTACCGCCATGCAGTCATAAATGTAATAAAGATAAGTGGTTCAATAAACAGGGACCACGCGGCAACGCTAACCCAGCAGCAGCAGACGTGATGGAACAGGAGGAGGCGCAGGAGGAGAAGGCCATGCTTTTTGAGACACAACAACCCAGGCCTTGCATGAGGACAAAAAGCGTGCGGATATAGCAGCAATGCTTTTTGCCGCCATGCAGTCATAAATGTAATACAGATGAAAGGTTCAATAAACAGGGACCGGAAACGCTACACCATCCCAGATGTTCATTGGTCATGTTACTTGGTTGGGGTCCTGGAGTGTTGCGTAGTCGTTTCCAATCCAGGATTGATTCATTTTAATTTGAGTCAGACGGTCTGCATTTTCTGTGGAGAGGCGGATACGCCGATCTGTGACGATGCCTCCGGCAGCACTGAAACAGCGTTCCGACATAACGCTGGCTGCCGGGCAAGCCAGCACCTCTATTGCGTACATTGCCAGTTCGTGCCAGGTGTCTAGCTTCGATACCCAATAGTTGAAGGGTGCAGATGGATTGTTCGACACAGCTACGTCATCTGACATGTAGTCCTTGACCATCTTCTCCAGGCGATCGGTGTTGGAGGTGGATCTGCACGCTTGCTGTTCAGTGGGCTGCTGCTGCATGGGTGTCAGAAAATGTTCCCACTCCAAGGACACTGCCGATACCATTCCCTTTTGGGCACTAGCTGCGGCTTGCGTTGTTTGCTGCCCTCCTGGTCGTCCTGGGTTTGCGGAAGTCAGTCTGTCGGCGTACAACTGGCTAGAGGAGGGGGAGGATGTCAATCTCCTCTCTAAAGTCTCCACAAGGGCCTGCTGGTATTCTTCCATTTTGACCTGTCTGACTCTTTCTTCAAACAGTTTTGGAACATTGTGTTTGTACCGTGGATGCAGAAGGGTATAAACCCAGTAATTGGTGTTGTCCAGAATGCGCACAATGCGTGGGTCACGTTCAATGCAGTCTAGCATGAATTGAGCCATGTGTGCCAGAGTCCTACCAGAATCCTCATCATCCTCTTGTGAGCGTTGTGATAGTTGTTGTGATGCATCATAGTCGTCACCTTCCTCCTGGTCTGCTTCTGCTGACCATTCGCGCTGAATTGTGGAAGTCCAACGTGCACCGCTCTGGCCCTCGTCAGTGGTGGCATGAAATTCTTGCTTCAACTCCAGCTGTTCCTCCTCCTCTTCTTCATCATAGCTGCTGGGGCCAGCGTTCCCTGAGGCGGATGGCCTGATGTTGGTACCATCACGCTGATCGTTTTCTCCTTCAGATTCCCCCAGTTGCATCATGACAGCTGTTTCCTTGATTTTCAACATTGACCTCTTCAGTAAACACAGCAGTGGTATGGTAATGCTGACTAAAGAGTTGTCACTGCTCACAAGCAACGTGGATTGCTCAAAATTTTGGAGGACTTGGCAGAGGTCCAACATGTTGGCCCAATCGGATCCACAGAAGCTTGGCAGCTGTCCGGATACGCCTCGGTACTGCGCCATCATGTACTGGACCACTGCACTCTTCTGCTCACAAAAGCGGGCTAGCATGTGCAGCGTAGAATTCCAGCGCGTAGGGACATCACACAGCAAGCGATGGTGGGGGAGATTGAAGCGCTCCTGCATCTTGGCGAGTGCCCCCGAAGCAGTACTGGAATTTCTACAATGTTTGGCCACTCGACGCACCTTCAACAGAAGATCGGCCACGCCTGGGTATGTCCTCAGGAACCGCTGAACTACTAGGTTCATCACGTGCGCCAGGCAAGGGATGTGTGTCAGCTTAGCCAACCTTAAAGCGCGAATGAGATTACTCCCATTATCACACACAACCATGCCCGGTTTCAGGTCCAGCGGTGCCAGCCACAAATCCGTCTGTTCCTTTATTCCCTTCCAAATTTCCTCCCCTGTGTGCTGCTTATCCCCAAGGCAGATCAGCTTCAGCAACGCTTGCTGACGCATGCCAACAGCTGTGCTGTACTGCTTCCACGATCCTACTGCTGCTGGTTTAGCGTTTCCGGATGAGGTACAGCTTTGAGATGCGTTGGAGGAGAAGGAGTCAGAGAGGTAGGTGCTGCTGTTGTTATCCAGTGGGAGGGACGGCGGTGCAGCTGTTTGCGGCGTGGGCAACACCCGCGCCGTAGCAGGTGAGGAATCGCTGCCAGGCTCCACAAGGTGCACCCAGTGCGCGGTAAGGGAGATGTATCGACCCTGGCCGAACGCACTCGTCCAGGTGTCAGTGGTGAGGTGAACCTTGCAGGCAACGGCATTCTTCAAGCTTCGGGTTATTTTGCTGACCACGTGCTCATGCAACTCAGGCACTGCAGAGCACGCAAAGTGGTAGCGGCTGGGAACCACGTAACGTGGGATGGCCACTGACATCATGCCCTTGAAGCTGTTTGTCTCCACCACTCGATATGGCAGCATTTCGCAGGCCAGAAGCTTGGCTATGCTGGCTGTTACTGCCACGGCCCGGGGGTCATTTGCTGGCAATTTCCTCTTGCGCTCAAACATCTCCGACACAGACAACTGAACCATAGCGCTGCACACGGAAGGGCTGTTGGTTGTTGTGTTTGATGAACACTAGGAGACCTCAAGAGCACTACTCCGGAAAGTGACAGTGTCAGCGTCGTCTGATGTTTGTGAATGTTGTGAACCACGCAATGGCTGGGCTACTGCTGCTGCTGAGGCGGGTCTGGTGGTGAGTCTGGTGAACCCAAGGGAGGCAGTGTTGCTGGTACCCTGTCCTGCCGCGTTTGCCCACAGAGTGGGATGTTTGGATAGCATGTGGCGGCTCATGCTGGTGGTGGAGAGGTTGTTAATACTTTTCCCCCTGCTCAGGCGGGTCTTGCACACCTTGCAAATCGCCATGGTAACATCCTCAGTGCAGTCTTCAAAGAAAGCCCAGACTTTGGAGCACCTGCCTTGCTGGCGATTTCTGTTTGCTCCTCTTTTGCCTCTCACTTGAACTTCCACGCTTGTGGTGCCTGAAATTGCGCGCCGCCTACCTTGTGGCACAAGGCGAACTCGTGCAGCAGTGGGTTCTTCAACAGACTCATCTGTGCTGCTGCTACGACGGTGATGTTCTCGTTCACAAACAAAATCTGGGTCTCTGTCCACATTGTCCATACCCTCCTCTTCCATCTCCTGAAACTCATCATATGTCATTGTGGGGGGCCGCCGCCGTGGAGTAGAGCTCCCCAGAACAACCTCTGCGCAGCTCACTCCAACGTCGTCTTCCAGATCTTGTCGGCCGACCTCCTGAAATTGCAACCCCTCCTGCCCAACTTGCTCTGGGATTTGGGTTTCCGAGTCCTCCTCGGACTCGCCTTGTATTTCAGTGCGCGGTGCATTTCCCACAGTTAATGGTTGTGAATCCAGGCACAACATTTCTGGCTGTTCCTCCATTGACCTTTGAAAGGTGGAAGTTTGTTGGGCTGGGAATAGCTCCTGCGAATACCCCATTGTGTTCTGAGGTAATTCATCGGACTGGTTATCTGGCAGTTGTGTGCGTGGTGTCGCTGCCAGTTGTGTCAGCTTTGTGCCCACTGGCTCCTTGTAACTGGCTGAGGACTCGGACCTCGTGCGTGATGTGCTGCTGCTGCTTAACCCACTGCTGGACGCTTGAGAGGTCATCCAAGTAATTATCTGGTCCTGTTCTTTTGGATTTGTGAGGGTTGTTGTCCTGGACAACATGGGCGGTATTGAGTGGGTTTTCTTGGGTGCTCCCCTGTGGCCTGTACGTGAACAGTCAGGGGAAACACCTCTTGGCTTGCCCCTCCCTCTTTCACCGGATTTCTTCCTCATTTCACTTATCCTTACAGTACACGCTGACTGGCAGCAGTACAGTGGCAGTACAGAAATGCTATACAGTACCACTATTCCCAGCAGCGACACAGAGCACAATGCTATACAGTGGCGGGTGAGCGGTGTACCACTATTCCCAGCAGCGACACAGAGCACAATGCTATACAGTGGCGGGTGAGCGGTGTACCACTATTTCCAGCAGCGACACAGAGCACAATGCTATACAGTGGCGGGTGAGCGGTGTACCACTATTCCCAGAAGACACAGAGTGGCAGTAAACAGAATGCTATATAGTGTGGCTGAGCGAGCGGTGTACTACTATTCCCAGCAGACACAGAACAGTAAACAGAATGCTATATAGTGTGGCTGAGCGAGGTACACAGAGTGGCAGTAAACAGAATGCTGAGCGAGCGGTGTACTACTATTCCCAGCAGCGACACAATGACTGGGGGGACCCTGGCTAGCGTGGCTGGAGCGCGAACTACCCTGCCTACCTACCCAAAGCTAAACCCACAGACAAATGGCGGAAGTATTTATTTACCCGAACCACGTGACAGTTCGGCCAATCAGAGCGCGTTCGGGTCCGAACCACGTAACCCGTTCGGCCAATCACAGCGCTAGCCGAACGTTCGGGGAACGTTCGGCCATGCGCTCTTAGTTCGGCCATGCGGCCGAACGGTTTGGCCGAACACCAACAGGTGTTCGGCCGAACTCGAACATCACCCGAACAGGGTGATGTTCTGCAGAACCCGAACAGTGGCGAACACTGTTCGCCCAACACTAGTAAGGAGTTCCAAAACGTAGGGGCAGCATGACAGAAGGCTCTGGGACCAAAGGTTTCCAAGTGGACTCTGGGTATGACTCGATTATTAGAACCTGTGGATCTGAGAATGCGGGGATTGCTACGCAGCTGCAACATATATTTCATGTATCCAGGGCCCAGATTATTAAGGGATTTAAATGTCAGTATGCCAATCTTGAAAAGGACCCTCCATTCTATAGGTAGCCAGTGAAGGGAGTGCAGGACTGGTGTTATGTTGCAGTGACGGGGTTGGTTGGTTAGCAGTATGGCAGCAGTATTCTGTATCAGCTGTAGGCGGCATAAGACATTTTTTGGAAGGCCAGTGTAGAAAGCATTGCAGTAGTCCAGTCGGGAGGTAATGAAGGCATGAACTAAAGCTGGTAGATCTTCTGGGGGGATGAGGTGCTTGATTTTTGCGATGTTCTTTAGGTGAAAATAGCAGAGATGTGAGTTCAGAAGTTTAAATCCCCATCAATTAGGACTCCCAGGCTACGCACATGATCAGAGCTGCGTAGATTCGTGCCTCCTATTCCAAGTGGTAAAGACTGCAAGTTAAGTTGTTTTGTTGTCATGTAGATCTTGATATCGTCAGCATATAGGTGATATTGAAAGCCAAAGAAACTGATGAGCTGACCAAGACCATAAGTGTAGATAGAGAAAAGGACTCCCACATGGGGTGGCATATCACAGGTGGCAGTTAAAGTATTACAACACAAGATCACAAGAAGAGACTAGTGTTGGGCGAACACCTAGATGTTCGGGTTCGCGAACGTTCGCCGAACATCGCCGCGATGTTCGGGTGTTCGCGCCGAACTCCGAACATAATGGAAGTCAATGGGGACCCGAACTTTCGTGCTTTGTAAAGCTTCCTTACATGCTACATACCCCAAATTAGCAGGGTATGTGCACCTTGGGAGTGGGTACAAGAGGAAAAAAAATATTTGAAAAAGAGCTTATAGTTTTTGAGAAAATTGATTGTAAAGTTTCAAAGGAAAAACTGTCTTTTAAATGTGGAAAATGTCATGTTTCTTTGCACAGGTAACATGCTTTTTTTCGCCATGCAGTCATAAATGTAATACAGAGAAGAGGTTCTAGGAAAAGGGACCGGTAACACTAACTCAGCACCAGCAGCAGCACACGTGATGGAACAGGAGGAGGCGCAGGAGGAGAAGGCCACGCTTTGAGACACAACAACCCAGGCCTTGCATGAGGACAAGAAGCGTGCGGATAGCCATGCGGATAGCATGCTTTGTACCGCCATGCAGTCATAAATGTAATAAAGATAAGAGGTTCCATAAACAGGGACCGGCAACGCTAACCCAGCAGCAGCAGCAGCACACGTGATGGAACAGGAGGAGGCGCAGGAGGAGAAGGCCACGCTTTGAGACACAACAACCCAGGCCTTGCATGAGGACAAGAAGCGTGCGGATAGCATGCTTTGTACCGCCATGCAGTCATAAATGTAATAAAGATAAGTGGTTCAATAAACAGGGACCACGCGGCAACACTAACCCAGCACCAGCAGCAGACGTGATGGAACAGGAGGAGGCGCAGGAGGAGAAGGCCACGCTTTGTGAGACACAACAACCCAGGCCTTGCATGAGGACAAGAAGCGTGCGGATAGCATGCATTGTACCGCCATGCAGTCATAAATGTAATAAAGATAAGTGGTTCAATAAACAGGGATCACGCGGCAACGCTAAACCAGCAGCAGCAGACGTGATGGAACAGGAGCAGGCGCAGGAGGAGAAGGCCATGCTTTTTGAGACACAACAACCCAGGCCTTGCATGAGGACAAAAAGCGTGCGGATATAGCAGCAATGCTTTTTGCCGCCATGCAGTCATAAATGTAATACAGGTGAGAGGTTCAATAAACAGGGACCGGAAACGCTAAACCATCCCAGATGTTCATTGGTCATGTTACTTGGTTGGGGTCCTGGAGTGTTGCGTAGTCGTTTCCAATCCAGGATTGATTCATTTTAATTTGAGTCAGACGGTCTGCATTTTCTGTGGAGAGGCGGATACGCCGATCTGTGACGATGCCTCCGGCAGCACTGAAACAGCGTTCCGACATAACGCTGGCTGCCGGGCAAGCCAGCACCTCTATTGCGTACATTGCCAGTTCGTGCCAGGTGTCTAGCTTCGATACCCAATAGTTGAAGGGTGCAGATGGATTGTTCGACACAGCTACGTCATCTGACATGTAGTCCTTGACCATCTTCTCCAGGCGATCGGTGTTGGAGGTGGATCTGCACGCTTGCTGTTCAGTGGGCTGCTGCTGCATGGGTGTCAGAAAATTTTCCCACTCCAAGGACACTGCCGATACCATTCCCTTTTGGGCACTAGCTGCGGCTTGCGTTGTTTGCTGCCCTCCTGGTCGTCCTGGGTTTGCGGAAGTCAGTCTGTCGACGTACAACTGGCTAGAGGAGGGGGAGGATGTCAATCTCCTCTCTAAAGTCTCCACAAGGGCCTGCTGGTATTCTTCCATTTTGACCTGTCTGACTCTTTCTTCAAGCAGTTTTGGAACATTGTGTTTGTACCGTGGATCCAGAAGGGTATAAACCCAGTAATTGGTGTTGTCCAGAATGCGCACAATGCGTGGGTCGCGTTCAATGCAGTCTAGCATGAATTGAGCCATGTGTGCCAGAGTCCTACCAGAATCCTCATCATCCTCTTGTGAGCGTTGTGATAGTTGTTGTGATGCATCATAGTCGTCACCTTCCTCCTGGTCTGCTTCTGCTGACTATTCGCGCTGAATTGTGGAAGTCCAACGTGCACCGCTCTGGCCCTCGTCAGTGGTGGCATGAAATTCCTGCTCCAACTCCAGCTGTTCCTCCTCCTCTTCTTCGTCATAGCTGCTGGGGCCAGCGTTTCCTGAGGCGGATGGCCTGATGTTGGTACCATCACGCTGATCGTTTTCTCCTTCAGATTCCCCCAGTTGCATCATGACAGCTGTTTCCTTGATTTTCAACATTGACCTCTTCAGTAAACACAGCAGTGGTATGGTAATGCTGACTAAAGAGTTGTCACTGCTTACAAGCAACATGGATTGCTCACAATTTTGGAGGACTTGGCAGAGGTCCAACATGTTGGCCCAATCGGATCCACAGAAGCTTGGCAGCTGTCCGGATGCGCCTCGGTACTGCGCCGTCATGTACTGGACCACTGCACTCTTCTGCTCACAAAAGCGGGCTAGCATGTGCAGCGTAGAATTCCAGCGCGTAGGGACATCACACAGCAAGCGATGGTGGGGGAGATTGAAGCGCTCCTGCATCTTGGCGAGTGCCCCCGAAGCAGTACTGGAATTTCTACAATGTTTGGCCACTCGACGCACCTTCAACAGAAGATCGGCCACGCCTGGGTATGTCCTCAGGAACCGCTGAACTACTAGGTTCATCACGTGCGCCAGGCAAGGGATGTGTGTCAGCTTAGCCAACCTTAAAGCGCGAATGAGATTACTCCCATTATCACACACAACCATGCCCGGTTTCAGGTCCAGCGGTGCCAGCCAAAAATCCGTCTGTTCCTTTATTCCCCTCCAAATTTCCTCCCCTGTGTGCTGCTTATCCCCAAGGCAGATCAGCTTCAGCAACGCTTGCTGACGCATGCCAACAGCTGTGCTGCACTGCTTCCACGATCCTACTGCTGCTGGTGCTGGGTTAGCGTTTCCGGATGAAGTACAGCTTTGAGATGCGTTGGAGGAGAAGGAGTCAGAGAGGTAGGTGCTGCTGTTGTTATCCAGTCGGAGGGACGGCGGTGCAGCTGTTTGCGGCGTGGGCAACACCCACGGCGTAGCAGGTGAGGAATCGCTGCCAGGCTCCACAAGGTTCACCCAGTGCGCGGTAAGGGAGATGTATCGACCCTGGCCGAACGCACTCGTCCAGGTGTCAGTGGTGAGGTGAACCTTGCAGGCAACGGCATTCTTCAAGCTTCGGGTTATTTTGCTGACCACGTGCTCATGCAACTCAGGCACTGCAGAGCGCGCAAAGTGGTAGTGGCTGGGAACCACGTAACGTGGGATGGCCACTGACATCATGCCCTTGAAGCTGTTTGTCTCCACCACTCGATATGGCAGCATTTCGCAGGCCAGAAGCTTGGCTATGCTGGCTGTTACTGCCACGGCCCGGGGGTCATTTGCTGGCAATTTCCTCTTGCGCTCAAACATCTCCGACACAGACAACTGAACCGTAGCGCTGCACACGAAAGGGCTGTTGGTTGTTGTGTTTGATGAAGACTGGGAGACCTCAAGAGCACTACTCCGGAAAGTGACAGTGTCAGCGTCGTCTGATGTTTGTGAATGTTGTGAACCACGCAATGGCTGGGCTACTGCTGCTGCTGAGGCGGGTCTGGTGGTGAGTCTGGTGAACCCAAGGGAGGCAGTGTTGCTGGTACCCTGTCCTGACGCGTTTGCCCAAAGAGTGGGATGTTTGGATAGTATGTGGCGGCTCATGCTGGTGGTGGAGAGGTTGTTAATACTTTTCCCCCTGCTCAGGCGGGTCTTGCACACCTTGCAAATCGCCATGGTAAAATCCTCAGTGCAGTCTTCAAAGAAAGCCCAGACTTTGGAGCACCTGCCTTGCTGGCGATTTCTGTTTGCTCCTCTTTTGCCTCTCACTTGAACTTCCACGCTTGTGGTGCCTGAAATTGCGCGCCGCCTACCTTGTGGCACAAGGCGAACTCGTGCAGCAGTGGGTTCTTCAACAGACTCATCTGTGCTGCTGCTACGACGGCGATGTTCTCGTTCACAAACAAAATCTGAGTCTATGTCCACATTGTCCATACCCTCCTCTTCCATCTCCTCAAACTCGTCATATGTCATTGTGGGGGGCCGCCGCCGTGGAGTAGAGCTCCCCAGAACAACCTCTGCGCAGCTCACTCCAACATCGTCTTCCAGAGCTTCTCGGCCGACCTCCTACAATTGCAACCCCTCCTGCCCAACTTGCTCTGGGATTTGGGTTTCAAAGTCCTCGGACTCGCCTTGTATTTCAGTGCCCGGTGCATTTCCCACAGTTAATGGTTGTGGATCCGGGCACAACATTTCTGGCTGTTCCTCCATTGACCTTTCAAAGGTGGAAGTTTGTTGGCCTGGGAATAGCTCCTGCGAATACCCCATTGTGTCCTGAGGTAATTCATCGGACTGGTTATCTGGCAGTTGTGTGCGTGGTGTCGCTGCCGGTTGTGTCAGCTTTGTGCCCACTGGCTCCTTGTAACTGGCTGAGGACTCGGACCTCGTGCGTGATGTGCTGGTGCTGCTTAACCCACTGCTGGACGCTTGAGAGGTCATCCAAGTAATTATCTGGTCCTGTTCTTTTGGATCTGTGAGGGTTGTTGTCCTGGACAACATGGGCGGTATTGAGTGGGTTTTCTTGGGTGCTCCCCTGTGGCCTGTACGTGAACCGTCAGGGGAAACACCTCTTCCCTTGCCCCTCCCTCTTTCACCGGATTTCTTCCTCATTTCACTTATCCTTAAAGTACACGCTGACTGGCAGCAGTACAGTGGCAGTACAGAAATGCTATACAGTGGTGGGTGAGCGGTGTACCACTATTGCCAGCAGCGACACAGAGCACAATGCTATACAGTGGCGGGTGAGCGGTGTACTACTGTTCCCAGCAGACACAGAGTGGCAGTAAACAATGCTATATAGTCTGGCTGAGCGGTGTACACAGAGTGGCAGTAAACAATGCTATATAGTCTGGCTGAGCGGTGTACACAGAGTGGCAGTACACACAATGCTATATAGTGTGGCTGAGCTGTGTACACAGAGTGGCAGTACACACAATGCTATATAGTGTGGCTGAGCCGTGTACACAGAGTGGCAGTACACACAATGCTATATAGTCTGGCTGAGCGGTGTACACAGAGTGGCAGTAAACAATGCTATATTGTGTGGCTGAGCCGTGTACACAGAGTGGCAGTAAACAATGCTATATAGTCTGTCTGAGCGGTGTACACAGAGTGGCAGTACACACAATGCTATATAGTCTGGCTGAGCGGTGTACACAGAGTGGCAGTACACACAATGCTATATAGTCTGGCTGAGCGGTGTACACAAAGTGGCAGTAAACAATGCTATATAGTCTGGCTGAGCGGTGTACACAGAGTGGCAGTACACACAATGCTATATAGTCTGGCTGAGCGGTGTACACAGAGTGGCAGTACACACAATGCTATATAGTCTGGCTGAGCGGTGTACACAGAGTGGCAGTAAACAATGCTATATAGTCTGGCTGAGCCGTGTACACAGAGTGGCAGTACACACAATGCTATATAGTCTGGCTGAGCGGTGTACACAGAGTGGCAGTACACACAATGCTATATAGTCTGGCTGAGCGGTGTACACAGAGTGGCAGTAAACAATGCTATATAGTGTGGCTGAGCCGTGTACACAGAGTGGCAGTAAACATATATAGTCTGGCTGAGCGGTGTACACAGAGTGGCAGTACACACAATGCTATATAGTCTGGCTGAGCCGTGTACACAGAGTGGCAGTACACACAATGCTATATAGTCTGGCTGAGCGGTGTACACAGAGTGGCAGTACACACAATGCTATATAGTCTGGCTGAGCGGTGTACACAGAGTGGCAGTACACACAATGCTATATAGTCTGGCTGAGCGGTGTACACAGAGTGGCAGTACACACAATGCTATATAGTCTGGCTAAGCGGTGTACACAGAGTGGCAGTAAACAATGCTATATAGTGTGGCTGAGCCGTGTAAACAGAGTGGCAGTAAACAATGCTATATAGTCTGGCTGAGCGGTGTACACAGAGTGGCAGTACACACAATGCTATATAGTCTGGCTGAGCCGTGTACACAGAGTGGCAGTACACACAATGCTATATAGTCTGGCTGAGCGGTGTACACAGAGTGGCAGTACACACAATGCTATATAGTCTGGCTGAGCGGTGTACACAGAGTGGCAGTACACACAATGCTATATAGTCTGGCTAAGCGGTGTACACAGAGTGGCAGTAAACAATGCTATATAGTCTGGCTGAGCGGTGTACACAGAGTGGTAGTAAACAATGCTATATAGTCTGGCTGAGCGGTGTACACATAGTGGCAGTACACACAATGCTATATAGTCTGGCTGAGCGGTGTACACAGAGTGGCAGTACACACAATGCTATATAGTCTGGCTGAGCCGTGTACACAGAGTGGCAGTAAACAATGCTATATAGTCTGGCTGAGCGGTGTACACAGAGTGGCAGTACACACAATGCTATATAGTCTGTCTGAGCCGTGTACACAGAGTGGCAGTACACACAATGCTATATAGTCTGGCTGAGCGGTGTACACAGAGTGGCAGTACACACAATGCTATATAGTCTGGCTGAGCGGTGTACACAGAGTGGCAGTAAACAATGCTATATAGTCTGGCTGAGCGAGGTACACAGTGGCAGTACACACAATGCTATATAGTCTGGCTGAGCGGTGTACACAGAGTGGCAGTAAACAATGCTATATAGTCTGGCTGAGCGAGGTACACAGTGGCAGTACACACAATGCTATATAGTCTGGCTGAGCCGTGTACACAGAGTGGCAGTAAACAATGCTATATATAGTGTGGCTGAGCGAGGTACACAGTGGCAGTAAACAATGCTATATATAGTGTGGCTGAGCGAGCGGTGTACTACTGTTCCCAGCAGCGACACACAATGACTGGGCGGGACCCTGGCTAGCGTGGCTGGAGAGCGAACTACCCTGCCCGCCTACCCAAAGCTAAACCCACAGAGAAATGGCGGAGATATGACGTGGTTCGGGTATTTATTTACCCGAACCACGTGACCGTTCGGCCAATCAGAGCGCGTTCGGGTCCGAACCACGTGACCTGTTCGGCCAATCACAGCGCTAGCCGAACGTTCGAGGAACGTTCGGCCATGTGCTCTTAGTTCGGCCATGCGGCCGAACGGTTTGGCCGAGCACCATCAGGTGTTCGGCCGAACTCGAACATCACCCGAACAGGGTGATGTTCTGCAGAACCCGAACAGTGGCGAACACTGTTCGCCCAACACTAGAAGAGACACTTCAAAATCTAAACTCCATTGTTATGCAGTTATGTGCTGATCATTAGGGATGCTCATTCGGATTCCGCGGAAATCCAATTTCCGAAATTCCGATCGGAATTTGCATTTCCGCATCGGAATGCGGAAATCGGTAATGCAAGTGTGTTAGGCGGATTTCCGCCGGAAATCGCGGAAATTTCCGCCGGAAATCGCGGAAATTCTGCCTGACTTTGACATCGATTTTCTCAAAAACTATAAGGTCTTTTTGAAAACTTTTTTTTGCATATTGTTCACAAGATTGAGGTTAATAAACCCAGATTTTTACTGTAAAGTAAAATGCAGAAAATCTGCATCTGCCTATTTTCTGCATTTATATTACAGTAAAAATCAGCCGACTTTAGTGGTTAATAGCAAAGCCCCCGTAAGTCCTAGAAACACCAAATTTTCAGGGTTTATTAAACAGAATCTTCTGAATAAGATGCAAAAAAAAGTTTTCAAAAAGACCTTATAGTTTTAGAGAAAATCTATGTTAAAGTCGGGCGGAATTTCCGCGATTTCCGGCGGAAATTCCGCATTGGGATGCGGAAATTGGTACCGGAAAGCGGAATCGGTAATTGGCAATGGCGGAATGCGGAATTACCGCGGAATCGGAAATTGGCATTTCCGACCATCCCTACTGATCATGCCCCTATGTATGCAATCACATGATCTTTGTATACACTATTTTGTAAACATTACATCCAATTCCCACAGAAAGTACATCAGGAACATACTACTGAAGCCCTGCCCTGGTTAATGTCACAGGGGCATTGGTACAAAAAGTGTCCGGACAGGGGAAAAATGAGGCCACCTAATCAAGATATCAACAGTTGCAAAATGATTTGCTTGTTGTTGTAAATGATGACATGTCCACAAGTTCACAGGATGCGACAAGGTTCACCGAGTTCTTGTAATAGCAGAACATGTCTCTGTGTCCTGACCTTCTACCTACTTGGACCTGAGACCAAAAGATTCTCTACTCAAAGTGGTTTCAGAGAAAACAGAAATGGAATTGGTACCCAAACAGTGTGATGTCCTAAAATGTCATACACTTCACTAAAGGCTCACATGTCAGCTGAACCTTTGCCAATTTGGATTTTATATCATGAGAATAAAGTGGTGCTTTAAGTAGGTTGAATTATTTAGATTTTTCAATAAATCTGCACAAACATGACCTAAATGTGATTTGTTTTTCATGCAAGTAATAAAGCTTATGAGAAAGGTTTAACAAATGAGTCTAAAACACCAGTGGAGTAGCTTACCTGCTCTAAGCCCTCAGTCAGGGTTGCCACCTCATCCCTTTAACTACTTAAAGATCACTTCACGCCAATTGCGTGGACACGGCGGCAGCCCCAGGACCACCTAACGCCAATTGCCGTGCAGTCCTGGGGGTGTGTTTTGCAGGAGAATGAATGCTCCGCTCCGTTATCAGTCTCCCAGCGGCGATCGCCTCTAGGAGACTGTTAGACGGTGAAAGCGCTGTCTATTTACATGGTACAGCGCTGCAATCTAGGGCAGCGATGTACTGGGGACCGCCGTGTGACACATCTGTCCCCCTGGGAGGCTCAGAAGCGATCGGCTGTCATAGGCTGATGCCTATGACAGTAGATCACTGTGATTGGCTGGCAGGGGGAGGGATATAAAAATAATTAAAAGAATAGTAAAATGTATTTAAAAAAAAGACAAATAAACAAACAAAAAACACAGCAGCGATCAGAGCCCACCAACAGAAAGCTCTGTTGGTGGGCAGAAAAGGGGGGAATCATTTGTGTGCTGAGTTGTACAGCCCTGCAGCGAGCCCCTAAAGCTGCAGCGGCCTAAATTGTAAAAAATAGCCTGGTCACTAGGGGAGGTGTAAGCCTGTGGTCCTGAGGTGGTTTAATAGCAGCGTATATGAATTATACATCCATTGTGGCTAGTTAGATGCAGTTTAGGCACTGATTATGTGTGAGCAGCTCTAGAACCTGTATAATTCATATGTGTATTTAAAGGGATGATGTGGCAACCCAGCCCAGTGCAAGTTTCACATTAGGCCCCCTCAAGCACTCTATACATAGCAATTGATATGGAGGACCAAAACCTGCCAAGGACAGCTGCAGTGTCGGATAGGTGTAAGCATGGCAGAGGATGAGTCTATTAATGGTTACAAATAATCAAAGCTCATATAGAGGTCGATCATTACCAGCATAGCACCAATATAGAGCTAATAATGTGGTTGAAGGAAGGCCCCACTGGTCCAGGGGCTCTGGTACAGCCTCTGCACTCCCTATCACTACGCTAGTATAAAACACCATACTTTAATTTATCTACTAGTTAAAAATGATCCAAAGTTACACATTTGTGTGTGAAAAAGTATGAGAATCTAAAGGAGGATCAGTTCATTTAAGTGGAATTAGAATCAAGTACATCAATAAACAGCAATATTGATATTTGCTTTCCAAGTCTGATTTTCAAAATACAGGTTTGTGAAAGTTTGTCATGGTTGAAACACAGGAGATTTCTAAGGACCTACAAAAAACCTACAAAGGACCTACAAAAAATAGTTTGTGATGCTCAACTAAAGTAAAGGTGGCCATACACTGGTCGATTTGCCATCAGATTCAACCAACAGATAGACCCCTCTCTGATCGAATCTGATCAGAGAGGGATTGTATGGCTGCCTTTACTGCAAACAGATCAGCATGAAATCGATTCACCATCTGTGGAGCTGCCACCCCCACCAGCTATACATTACCCGCTCCGGCCGGCGCGAGTCCCCTGGTCTCCGCTGTCTCTTCTCCGGTCTGGGCTCCTCCAGCTTCACTTTACTTCCTGTCGGGGGAAGTTTAAACAGTAGAGGGCGCTCTACTGTTTAAACTTCCTGCCGGGACAGGAAGAAGTGAAGCCTGCTGGACTCGGAGCCCAGCGCGGAGACATGGCAGCGTTGACCAGGAGACTCGCGCCGGCGGAACAGGTAATGTATTGCCGCTGTATTGAGTCGGTCATCGAACGCCGCTATCGACACACTCCCGACCCGCTGGCGATCGAGCGAAATCTTCCACACGGACAGGAACAACGGGAATAGACGGGAACAATCGATTTCAGGCGGAAATCGATCGTTCTGTCAGCATTTGCACAACGATTTCGGCGGGAAAATCGGTAAGTGTATGGGCCCCTTAAAACTATATTTTGGACTCCACCAGTCCACTGCCATGCTGATTCTATACAAATGGAATCAGATCTTCTCATTATTACTGTACTCTCCCACACTAGAGAAAGGTGCATAATAATTCAGGAGGTCTGAAAGAATTCAAGGGTAAAGACGGGTACATGCGCTAGATCAGTGCTGTACTTAACTATTGCCGATTGATCATTAGGAAATATCTGTAGGGTATGATAACTGAACACAGTTGACATTGTTATTTGTTATCTGCACAGTTAAGGGGTACACAGATTTTTATTTTTTTTTATTAAAGAAAGAAAAAAAATTCTGAATGCTCACAGTGAAATATTGGCATTCAGCAATACTGTGAACAGACTCCTTGTTCTCTTCCTGTGAAAGTGGTGTAAGAGTAAAAATCCAATTCAGAAGAAGACAATTTCTCCCATTTCTGTGCACAGTGAAGACTCAAGTGTGAATACAAGTGCTAACACTGCACTAGTCAGAATCAATAGATTTGTTGCCTTAACATGGCCTTAGCAAATCTTTCTTAATCCTTATATAACGTTTAAAAACTGTGCTTACATACATGTTTCATCTGCATTACTGCTAAATGTATCTTCTAAAATATCATCTAATTTTTCCTTAAAAAAAGATGAGGGTCCCAAAAGGAGAACTACTAAGACAGTGGTACAGACGACAAGGAACTAAAGATTATTAAAGCATTCCACCTAAAATAATAACCTATTAAAGGATACCTGAGGAGGGGGGGTGAGTTCAGATTTACTTATCTGGGGCATCTTCCAGCCTCCCCGCAGTCTGTCAGATCCCTTGCTGTCCACTAGGTCATCTCCAGTGTGCTGCTGCCCCCTCAGAAAGATCCGCGACCAGAACTCTGGTCGGGGCTACTGTGCATGCATGTTCCTGTCTGTGCACTTTCTCGGTCGAGCTCCGGTTGTTGATAGCGTTTTGCACATGTGCAGCTCACAAAGACTTAAAGAGACTCCGTAACAAAAATTGCATCCTGTTTTTTATCATCCTACAAGTTCCAAAAGCTATTCTAATGTGTTCTGGCTTACTGCAGCACGTTCTACTATCACCATCTCTGTAATAAATCAACTTATCTCTCTCTTGTCAGACTTGTCAGCCTGTGTCTGGAAGGCTGCCAAGTTCTTCAGTGTTGTGGTTCTGTGATGCATCTCCCCCCTCCAGGCCTCTCTCTGCACACTGCCTGTGTGTTATTTAGATTATGGCAGGTTCTCTCTGCTCTATTATCTTTTACAATCTGGATAAATCCTCCTCTGAGCTGGCTGGGCTTTCACATACTGAGGAATTACATACAGGCAGAGCTGTCTGCACTCTGCAGGTAGAAACAGCCTGACACTTCAGTGGAAGATAGCTGCAGGGGGAAAGAAACACACAAATGATCTCTTGAGATTAAAAAGGAAGGCTGTATACAGCCTGCTTGTGTATGGATGTATTTTCTATGTGTGGACATACTGTACATCAACCTACTTCCTGTTTTGGTGGCCATTTTGTTTGTTTATAAACAAACTTTTTAAAACTGTTTTTAACCACTTATAATGCGGCGAGGAGCGGCGAAATTGTGACAGAGGGTAATAGGAGATGTCCCCTAACGCACTGGTATGTTTACTTTTGTGCGATTTTAACAATACAGATTCTCTTTAAACTGCGCGTGTGCAGAATGCTCACAGCCACAAGAGCGTGACCGGGGAGGTGTCTGGCCTGGTCCACGCATGTGTAGATGGCGAACTTTCAAATAAGGACAGAGGCATACTATATGGCAGGGGTAGGGAACCTATGGCTCGGGAGCCAGATGTGGCTCTTTTGATGGCTACATCTGGCTCACAGTTAGGGGTTGATTCACTAAGCTACATTGCTCAAGCAGCTTAGTGTGGCCGCGCAAGTAACATTGCTGCTGTAGCATGCACTACTAACTTACTCGCGCTAACCCATAAAGAACGGCTGCTCCAATTGTCCCACCCTAGATCCTATCAGGTCCAATGACTTTGTAGAGCTGGATCCCCGTACTTTGATTGGCCCAATAGGCTGTCTGTCACTCCCAGCATTTCTCCTGTCTGGCTCTCAGGGAAATTACTGATGTTGCTGAAACCCAAGAGAAGCTGAAGACTTGTCTGACACTTCCGGAGGATCAACTGTATACACATCACCATGGCAACAGGGACGTGAGCCCTCTGCTGCGCAATTCTCACGGAATTACATTTTAAAATATGTGGCATTTATGGCTCTGCCAGACAAAAAGGTTCCTGACCCCTGCTATATGGGATCAGGATGACTCCGAGTGGCCTGATAGACTGCGAGGGGCTAGAAGGAGCCCTCGGTAAGTAAATCTGAACTTTTTCCCTCACCTCAGGTTTTTTTAAATGCGTAATTTCATACATAGGATAGTTTGCATTATTTGGAGGTTTTTATTGTATTACAACCTAGGTTCCCAACACATAGCACAAGTACGTTTTAAGATTAATTCCCGAGAATTGGGACTAGAAAATAATAAATCATATATAAATAATCATGTATAGATAACCCTGATTAAGTATTTGTATTGTAGCTGGTTTCAAGCAAAAATGAATGTTTCAAAAGCATTTATACACAAATATTGGTAATTTTAACACAAGTGTGTCAAGTAGAATAAGTAGCCTCAGTCCTGACTATTCAAAGATAGTCCTTACTCCAGCATGCCAACTGTGGTGGTAACCAGCTCTACAATCAGCGGCTACACTGGGTAATTATGTGGTTTGGGGGAATATACTATCTAATGATGTCTGAAGGGACATGTTGTCTAATAATGTGGTTTGCAGTGATATGCTGCCAAATTATTTTGTTCAGGGGATATGCTAGTTAATTATGTTTTTTGGTGGGGCATGTTGCTCAATTATAGATAGATAATCTGGCTCATTATGTGCTTTGGTGACTATGACTGATTGCCTCCTTCTGAGGGCAGGGCTGCAATGTGTGCAGTTTCTTTACTCCATCCACAGACTTTTGACATCATATGTCGTTTTTAACCAGGGACACAGTGCTCACTTCAGCCTTGTCTACAATCTTGATGTGTGGTTTATTGGCCAGTACCTGCATGACCATTTTGATCTTGATGTCCCACATGATCTTAGCCCTGTTCTCATCTGTGACCTTCTATGCAATTTCTCATCTAGATTAGGGTCTAGTCCATATGTATGCTGTTTCTGCCTGCATCTTACACCCTGCAACTATGTGCTGGACTGTGGGTTAGGCTTCCTTGCCAATCCTGGTCCTTCAGTCCTGCCTAGTGTGGCAGATTCCTGCTTCTATGGATCTGGTGCTTATTGCCTGTTCTTGTGCTGCTATGATCAGCACCTCAGTGCTGTCGTTGAATCCAACCACTGGTAGGGTTTCCCAATGTCAGCTATGGGTTGATGGGTCTAATCTTGTTTTGTCTTGCACTGACACTTACTTTACTTGTACTTGCATCCAAGTCTGCAATTATGGCCAAACCCAGAAGATGGCCAACGTGGGAAATGGCCAGGCACTTTATTATTTAGTTGTAACATCACCAGCCAAATTCAGACATTTGCTAGCCAATGTGCTAAATGGATTTTCTGCCATTTCACCATTTTCTCAGTGTCACTTTCTTGGACATGACAGAATCCGGAGAAGAGGAAGAGGTTAGTGTTAAGCAGAGGAGAGGAGAGAAGGGTAGTCTTAGGCACAGGAGAAGAGAGGTTAGTGCTAGGCAGAGGAGAGGTTAGTGCTAGGCAGAGGAGGGGTGGTTAGTGTTTGGTTCAGGAGAGGATAGTGTTAGGTAGAGGAGAGGGGAGGTTCATGTTAGGTAGAGGAGAGATGGAGGTTCGGGCCCTTTTCCACTAGCAATCGCAATTGCTAAACGCTACTGATTGCGATTGCACCTTGTCACTAATTTAAAAATCACTCCTGAACGCGATCACGCTTTTGTAAAAATCGAATGGCGGTAGTGGAAAATACATAATTCCTATGTTAAAGTGGCAACCCTAGCGATTCAAAAATCGCCAGCATTTTGCGATTCAGCATTGCAATCGCTGCTAGTGGAAAAGGGTGCTTAGTGTTCGGCGGAGGAGAGGTGGATATTAGAGTTAGACACAGGAGAAGAGAGTTTAGTGCTAGGCAGTGGAGAGGTTAGTGTTAGGCAGAAGAGGGGGAAGTTATTGTTTGGTGCAGGAGAGGTTAGTGCAAGGCAAAGGAGGGGGCGGTTAGTATTTGGTGCAGGAGATGTTTTTTTGTTAGGCAGAGAAGAGGAGAGATTCATGTTCGGTAGAGGAGAGGTTCTGGACCTTTTGCTGCCCGATGCAAACATTGTGAAAATTGATGGCAGCCGCTGGGGGGTGGGTGGTGGACACCATCCATCCTCCTCCTGGTCCTGGCACTGGTAGGGGCAGCGGGAGCATCGCTCGGTGATAGGTAGGGTGGGCGTCAGGCAGCGTGACTCTTCCAGTCACTTCCGGATCCTGCCTCCGCCCGCGCCCAGCATCCTCCATCATGAATGGAAGCCCAAAGAGGCCAGCAGCCAGGGTGGTGGGGATGCGAAGGGTCGAGGGAGTGCAGTCTGGAGTGCAGTCCGGGCTGGTGATATGCAGTCAAGCAAGCGGCGGTAAAACGAGAGGTGGCAGAGGCCAGGTGCACTCACTTCCTCTTTCTGCCTGGTGCCCCCGTCCCCGACTTCCACCACCTGAGGAACCTGCCTCACTCCGCATGAGCAGGCAGCCCGGGCCTGTATATATCTAAAGTATATATATATATATATATATATATATATATATATATATATATACTGTATAGCACACACACCAGGAGCATTGCTAGGGTCCTCAGAGATCCGGGGCACTTCAGCAGGAAAATGGGTGTGGCCGCGTAACCGAATATGGGTGTGGTTATGGGTGGAGCCAAATTGACATGAACTTAACAGCAGTGCAAGTAGACCTGCTCAGCAAAATATTGGATGCAGCCCCCTCTCCGTTAATACAAAAAAAAAAAAATGCAGCATATCACATAAATAGGCAGTGTCATTCAAACATAATTGGGCAGAGTTACCTGCCTTCTGTTCTGGCTGGTCTGGCTTTCTGCTGGGTGGGATGGCCTGCTGCTCCCAGGTTGTCTGGCAGTCCCCCCATAGCAATCCCTGACCTTCTAGTGGACCTGACCTTCATGCTCCCACGGGCCTCCCATTGAGGCACCACAATTCAACTCCCAGCATGCCCCCATAGATTAACCACATCTCCCTGCATACCCCCATGAAGGCATCACAGCACCCAGTATGCCCACATAGAGGCACCACCGCACCCAGTATACCCCCAATTGATGCACCACAGTTCCCAGCAAGCCTGCTTTTGAGGCACCACAGATGACTCTGCCTGGGAATCATCAGAGGCACCCCAGAATAGCTCCGGGGCAAATGCCACTGATCTTTGAGGCTAGCAAAGGCCCCTGACACACACTCTCATCATCATCATCATCTAGCATCATCGTGATTCATCATTTTTTTCAATCCTTTCTCCTGCTTCTAAATCGTCCTATTGCTCTTATTACAAAATTATTGGGAAAACAAAATTGATGCTGATAGCTGCAACTCTCACCAATGATTACATCATGTATGCAACAACTCACTACGTGTTAAAAGGTTCAGCATTGGGAAACTTGTTCTAAGAGAAATAATACGGATGAAGAAATGTTGCATTTTAGAAATAATAAACATTATTTCAATGTTTTTCTTATTTGTGTAAATTAAAAAAAAATTAATATATATATATATATATATATATATATATATATATATATATATATATATATATATATATATATATATATATATGTTACAGGCAAAGTACAAAATTCAGCCTAGGCATTCTAAAGAATGCCTGACCATTTTAGGCAAAGTACTAAATGTCTGTTTTTGTTACGTACTTTGCCTAGGCATTCTATAGAATGCCTGAATTTTGTACTTTGCCTGTAACACATACAGTGAATGTACAACCGACCGCCTGTAGCTGTGAGTGGTGTCTCTCTCCTCTCCTGTTATGTCTGCAGCTCTCTTTCTCTTCCTTACTTTAGTTTTTTCAGTAGTGCTCTCTCCTCTGTGCCTCCGCTTTGCTTTGTCAGTCTCACCAATGGCTAGTATCTTCTTTAATCTCTGCCTCTATATTCTCACAAAAAAAATCATGCTTATTTCTTGCTACAAGTAGAGCATTGTATCATGACTCTAAACCTATTTTTTTGCTGCATCATGGCTTTTCAGGCTCCTCCCCCTCACTAGCCTTCAACTGCCGTATCCAACTGCCATTTTTCCCCTGCACATGTCCAGCTTTTCTCTGCTCTTTCCTGCTCATGGGCTCGCCCCCCCCCCCCCCCCTGCAGCACCTGAAGAGAAGACTCCTTCACAGCAGCACTTTCCACAAACAGTAAATATCAGCATGCATGCACCCATCATCATCACTAGCCTCACTGACAGGCATAGGTATTGCAGCTGTTACAGTCGAAGTGTGAAAAAAAAGCAGGCATTCTATAGAGATCCAGGTATTCTACACTTTGCCTGAACGACTTCAGGCATTCTATAGGCAAAGTACGTAACGAAACAGACATTTCGTACTTTGCCTAACCACTTCAGGCATTCTATAGAATGCCTGATTTCATACTTTGCCTGTAATATATATATATAAATATTTGTATTTGTGAAAAAGAGAAAACTACTGTAAACCATGGGCGTCGCTAGCCCTATTTTAGGGGGGTCCATGCCCCCAACATGTCCTGGGGTGCCCCCAATCTATTTACAGAGGTGCCCCGCCGCTAGGATCTGGAGGGGTCGCAGCATAAGGGGAAAGCTTGGTGGCACGTCAGTGGGGAGGGGGGACGTTTCCCCCCCCCTCCCTCACCTCGGGCTCTCCCCTCTGCACTCCCCTCCAGCATTGAATAGTGGGTATGCAGGCGGCGGGGCAGCGGCAGATACATACCTTCCTTGCGTTCCAGCGCGGATGTTTCTCCCTCTAGTGTCTGACGCTACTTCCTGTTTATACAGGAAGTCGTGTCAGAAGCTAGAGAGAGGAACATCCATGGAACGCAAGGAAGGTATGTATCTACTGCTGCCCCGCTGCCTGCATACCCACTATTCAATGCTGGAGGGGAGAGCAGAGGGGAGAGCCCGAGGTGAGAGAGGGGGGGACCGTCCCCCCTCCCCACCGAAGTGCTACCAAGCTCTCCCCTCATGCTGCGACCCCGCCAGCCCCCAAAAACGGCTCTGAGCAGGCCCGGGGCTCAGAATTTCTGCAGGGGGGGTGGCGATTCCTAGTTACGCCCCTGGCCGGGTCTGACGCTGGCTGTCAAGGTAAGGGGGGCGCCTGTCACTACCTAACTTGGGGTCCCTGTCACTAGCTAACCTGGGGGGCGCCTGTCAGTCACTCACTACCTAACCTGGGGGTCCCTGTCACTCACTACCTAACATGGGGGTCCCTGTCACTCACTACCTAAATTGGGGGGCTCCTGTCTCTACCTAAACTGGGGGCTCCTGTCACTACATACACTAGGGGGTTCCCTGTCACTACCTGTCACTACATACACTGGGGGGCTTCTGTCACTAAATGAGCTGGAGGCTCCTGTCACTGCCTGAACTGGGGGACTCCTGGCGCTACCTTAACTAGGGGGCACCTGTCACTAACTAAACTATCCAGGCCAGTCAGCCCAGCATCACCACCAGCCAACCAGCTCAGAATCACTATCAAAAAGGCCACAGCATCACCACCAGTCAGGTCAGCATTTACTTCAACCAGCCAAGCACAGCCCAGCATTATCGCCAGCCAGGTCACAGCATCACCGCCAGCCAACCCAGCCACAGCATCGGCCACAGCATCACCGCCAGCCAACCCGGCCACAGCATCACCGCCAGCCAGGCCACAGCATCACTGCCAGGCCTTGCAGCCCACACATCATCCCCAATCCAGCCAAAAACAGTATTGCCAGGCACAGCAGCCAGTAGAGGAGAATTCAGAAGCCAAGTGCGAGGTGTCTACCATATTAAGGGGGCATTCTGACTATTTATGTGAAATGCTGTCTATTTATGTGCCTCATGAATGCTGAATTTGTCTTGTTGGGGGCCTCACGATTGCTGACTTTGTCATGTTGGGGGCCTCATGATTGCTGAATTTGTCTTGTTGGGGGCCTCATGATTGCTGAGTTTGTCTTGATAGGGGCCTCATGATTGCTAAATTTGTCTTGTTGGGGGTCACATGATTGCTAACTGCGAGACTATGGGGAAAGCTGAATCATCATCATATGAGACAATAGCATTAAACCTACTTTTTTAGCTTTTTAAAACAGAAAAGAAAACTGGGAGGTTGTAAAAAAAATGAATACATTTTTTCAGGAGTAGGATGGATGAAATTTTTTATCTTCACAGTTTATTTTCAACTTGGATTTTCCATAATGTTCATGTATGAGTTATGACTACACCTATATTCTGGTACATGGCCACACCCATTTTTCATCGGGCTCGCGTAGCGCACTGCACAACGTAACCCTCATATTTTTGGGCGCGCTAGCTGCAGTGTGCTGATCTCTGCTGCCTACAGTATGTACAGTATAAGCTGTTCTCTAGTGCCTGCACTGTGTGCTGATCTACCTCCAGTGTGTACAGTATAAGGTGTTACTCTGTGCCTTTACTGATTTTAAACCAGCTGTATTGTATGCTGATCCCTGCTACTTTCAGTATGTACAGTATCAGCTGTAAAGCCTGGTACACACATACAATTTTGATTAGCCAATTTTAGCTCTGTTAATCAAATGCATTGTCTGTTTGACCACTTAATGCATGGGGTGGTAAAATTGGTCAGTGATTGACCAATCAAAATTGTATGTGTGTATATATCTTTGATCTATGCCTATACTGATTGTAAATTAGCTAAATAAAGGACATCCAATATTTTGATGGGCAGGCCCGTTATCTGTAGCTTACATCGCTGCTAAGTTTAAGTACAATTGGCCCCGCCCATGGCCACGCCCACCCGCTGTATGACCACGCCCATTGTTTTGCTGCGACACCCATGCCTAGTGCCCACAGGAACACCCCTGCTGTAAACTATATCAAAATTCCTGCAGAATTATAGTGTACAAGGTACTGTAGCCAATGTAAACTGATCTTAGATTTCTGAATTCAGATCAGACAGAGGTGAATTGGGATTGACTTCTGCTAAGGTGCCCAATAATAGTGCAATTTTAGTGAACGATCGGCCTTCCGATCTGTTAATTGCAATTGGTAGAAAACTATCATAAATCATCGACTGACCCCATTAAATGTAATTGAAATATAACCAATCCTATCACTTCTGATAGATTCAATCCGCAAAACTGATTGATAATCCGATCATTTGTTGATTGGCACCATCAACACTCTCCAATCCGATTGCAATTATTGGATCAGAATGTCGATTATTTGCTAAAGTTGGACCATTAATAGCCACATTTAGTTACAGAGGCTGATCAGGCCAGGAATACACTAACTTGCAGGGCAAATTTGGCATTTTAATAAAATAAAAAAATCTGTACTTGTACTAGGCATTTGTCTAAGAAACTCAACCCAAAGCACTACCCAGCAATCCCATATACTCCAGTTGGTGTGGGCTAATGTAAAACATTTGAAAGTATTAACAAATTCATATAAAAAGAGAAAAAAAAAAGAATCCATGGATCAACATTCTACTATTTGTTATTGGAAATGTAAAGAGCCCCCTATATTTCTGAGCTTCCTAAGAAGGGTTATAGCCATTGCAGTCTGGCATTAATACATCAAAATTGTTTGCTCTCAGTTATAAATAACTTGTATAGTGAGCGATAAATTCTACCTCAATAATACCCCAATGGACTAGAATGTCATTCAAATTCTAGCTGAAATCAACACCACCGATCTGCTGGTTCTTTGGCTAGTCTCACAGTGGTGTTAGATACTGGTGTTTCTGCATTGTTCCTGTTGTGATGGAGGAATGTCAGTGAAAACGTGGACAGTTCAGATTCACACTAGCAATGGGTATCATCATCCAACTGGTGTCCTTTTCAGTAGACACTACTTTAAGCATTTTTGATTCATCTTATGGGTGTCTCCTTGTTTCCCCAGGAGAAAGTCCCACACAAGCAGGACACCACACCTAACGTCAGGCATTAATGCACGGCAGTAATGATATAGCATCCTTTCTGACATATGTGAGCGCTACTATCATCTATTCTAAGGCTTCAGGGAGAAGAAAACCTTGCTTCCTTCACAGCAGGGCTTAAAACTATCTCCTACTTATAGAGATGTTAAACTATGGAACTTTTTCTTCTTCATCTGGATTGTTACAGTTAGTATTGAAAGTAAATTACTGGAATTATGACTGCTAGTTAAAGATGTGATGCTGAATATTGAAATTGGGAGATTTTATGTTTTGCCAATTTACTAACTTTTAACAAGTTACTCACTTCTGTGGATAGATGGCTTGTAGCCTTAAAAGAAGTGACTCATTGAATTACGTCGACCAAGATATAATGTTGATAGTCCAGGATGATATTCCACTCTCCTACTTGTAATATTAGACGTCCCGCTGGGGCCTTCAAAGACCTCTCGCGGTCTTTGTCCTCTCTATGCTTCTGCAAAATTGAATTTTCCCATTATATAGAATTCCCTTTATGTTTATCTAGAGTCTAGACTGCAACCAATGTTTTGTCAAAGTACAGTATGAAGATTCAACTATATTCTTGCAACTTCAGATGGACCTGTTTGTTTGGTTCTCTCAGAAGAGAGTTTTTCTCAATTAAATTTTATTGAGCAAGAGAAATGTCAGTACAATACAAACTTTTGAAATAATTCAGCACAACATACATCAGGTGCAGTTTGAAAACAATAACAATCTACAGTACTTCCATTACGAGCCAGGCATCAACTGTAGCCGTAATAACTCAGAGTTTAATTCAAAGCTATCACTTTGTAATATAAGAAGTGAAAACATGGAACAGATTGAAAACAGAAGCGATATTAGTTCGAACCCTCCTGTGTCGAGGAAGGTGTAAGTGGCTTATGTAAGAGCTGAAGAATAAGATAGAAGAAGGAAGGGGAAAGGAAGGAAGGAGAAAAGAGAAAAGAGAGAAGGGAAAAGGGAGAAGAAAAAAGAAAAAAGAAAAGAAAGAAGAAGAGAAAAAGAAAGAAGAGAGAGGGGGTAGAGGATAAAGAGTACTCAGTTCTGTCTGGGATGATACTCAGGACAGCATGATAGTCTTGTATTCCTGGGAACATTGGAAATCGGACCAAGTCGACCAAGTTATAGAGTATTGGTCATTTTTGTCTTGGGAGAGGAGGATAGCTCTCTCCAAGGTTTCTATAAAGTCTACTCGTTTGATCCATGCTTTAATTGAAGGTGGCGACACCGATTTCCAATTGGCAGGAATCAAGGCTTTAGCAGCATTGATCATGTGTATTGTTAGTGATTTCTTGTATATCCTAATAGGTTCTGTATTAACGTGAAAAAGCAGGGTCTCAGGTGTGAAGTCAATTTTGTCTGATGTAACCTTTTCCATCAGACGGTGTGTCTGTTTCCAGAAGGGAGTAATTAAGGGACATGACCAAAATATATGCAGTAGTGTGCCTACCTGTTTATTACATCTCCAGCAGAGGTCGGATAGTGAGGGAAAGATTTTGTGTAAGGTTGACGGAGTTCTATACCATCTGGTAATGAGTTTGTATCCCATCTCTTGGGTGTTTGCACATAAGGAGCCCTTGTGGTTTATTGTGAATATTTTTCCCCATGATTCGTCATCCAATTCCCTCCCAAGATCAGTCTCCCATTGAGTTTGGTATTTTAGCTTCGTTAAATCCCTAACTCCAAGGAGTATTTGGTACAGGAGCGAGATCAAATGGTTAGGTTTGGATGTAGATAAGATGAGGTTTTCGAAAGCTGTGGGGGCCTTGAGCCAATTAAATTTGTGTCTCAGGGAATGCAGGTAATGTCTAATCTGGAAAAATTGCCAGTTTGACAGGGAAACATCATCTCGGAGGGCCGCGATTTCTGAAAAAGTTTTGACTGCTCCCTGGGAAACAAACTCGTATACTCTTGGGATGTCTCCAGACGGCCAGGATTATAGAAATGGGATGTCTGCCGCTGGGGGGAAAGCAGGATTCCCAACTAGAGGTGTTAGTCTTCCGGGGAAGGATGCCAGACCAAGTGCAGTCAAACCCCTTCGCATAGCCTTCACTGAGGCAGAGATCAGGGGGTTTCCCCAGGCCAGCATATCTTTTTCTGACCTCTCCACCCAACCCAGTGTGCCTGGGTCTTGTCCTACTGAGTTCTGTTCTACCTGTACCCACGCCTTGGGGTTTTCTCTATTAGCCCACTCGATCACACGACTCAGTTGGGAGGCTAGATGGTATTTGTGTAGGTCTGGAAGGGCCATTCCACCCTCCTCTTTCGGGAGAATTAAGATTTGCTTCCTAATTCTAGGGGGTTTCTGTCCCCAGATGAATTTGTTGATGTGTTGCTGTAAATCACGGATAAAAGCTGATGGGAGAGTAATAGGGAGGCATTGACTAACATAGAGAAAACGGGGCAAGAGATTCATCTTTACTGAAGCCATTCGGCCAAACCAAGACAGGCTTGGTTGACGGCCCCAGGTGTTTAGGTCTGCTTTTAAGTCTCTACTTATAGTCAAGAAATTTAACGGGAATAGTTCTTTCAAGTGTTGGGGTATATTAATACCCAGGTATTTAAGAGAGTCTTTCGACCATATGAAAGGGAACATCAGCTTACAATGATCAACCAGGGATTCCACAAGGGAAATATTGAGTGCATTTGATTTGTTGAAATTAATTTTAAGATTAGAAATAGATCCAAATTCTTTGAATCTTGCTATCAGGTTGGGTATGGAAGTCAAGGGGTCCTGGAGGTAGAAAAGTAGGTCGTCTGCGAATGCGGAGACTACGTGATAGGTAGATTTAATCTGAACTCCTTTGATAGATCTATCCTCTCTTATGGTATTAAGGAAGGGCTCAAGGGTAAGTATATAAATTAGAGGTGAGAGAGGGCAACCCTGCCTTGTCCCGTTGCAGATGGTAAGAGGATCAGAGAGGAGGCCGTTTGCTTTGACCCGAGCCGATGGGTTTGAGTATAAAAGCTCAATCCATCTTCTCATTGATAGGCCGAGGCCTAGGCTCGACAGGGTGGCACGCATATAATCCCATGCCACCCTGTCAAAAGCCTTCTCCGCATCTGTGGATAGTATGAATGCTCTAATACCGTGTCTCCTAGCGTGAGCTATCACCCCAACTGTTCTCATCACGTTGTCCTTAGCTTCCCTACCGGGGATAAAGCCCGCCTGGTCTAGGCCTATGTGATTGGGTATAAAGGGTAGGAGCCTGTTTGCCAGCATTTTGGCCAACAGTTTCACGTCAACATTAAGTAACGAGATTGGCCTATAGTTTGAACAGAGTCTGGCATCCTTCCCCGGTTTGGGAATGACAGCTATGTGCGCCTCCAAAAGTTGAGGTGACGGGGTGGTTGATGGTAGGATATTGTTAAATGCGGAGACAAAGGCGGGGGCCAGCATTGATTTGAAAGTTCTATAATATTGGGAGGTGAAGCCGTCAGGGCCAGGTGCCTTGCCAGGTTTCAGTGAGTCTACCGCTACCAGGAATTCATCGGTTGATAGAGGAGCCTCAAGCTCCTCTTTGTCAGATTGAGAAAGGGTGAAGGGTTTAGCGTATTTGTGGAGGAAGTTAGTAATCTGGTCCTTCCTAATTGAAGGAGTGCTAGGATTGGGAATGTTGTACAATTTTTGATAATATCTCCGAAATTCCTCTGCGATTTCGTCTGATCTCATTAGGTTGCGTTGTTTAGAGTCTGTCAGGGATTGGATATGTGAATGAGTCATCTGTTTTCTAAGAGCTCTAGCCAGATACTTGCCACTTTTATTGCCTAGCTCATAAAATATTTTTTTGCCTGACAAGATTTTCCTTTTAGCGTCAACGTAGAGTAAGTGGTTGAGTTTTGTCCTGGCTAAGTTTAAAGCTTCAAGAGTTTGGTTGGCTAATGTTTGTTTGTGGAGTGTCTCTAGCTTTAAGATTTCGGCTGTCAGGTTTGAAATGCCTTCCTCTCTTTCCCTCTTGAGCTTAGCTCCCATTCTAATGAATGAGCCTCTAATCACTGTCTTGTGGGCTTCCCACACCGTCAGGTCCGAGACTTCGGGAGTAATGTTGTGCTCAAAGTAGGAGGAGAGAGAGTTAGATATCTCTTGAATTCTGTTTTGATCTGTTAATAAGTTGGGGTTAAGTTTCCAGGACCAGCTTTTCACGGTGGTCTCGGGGAATTCCAAGGATAAAAAAATAGGAGCATGGTCTGAGATGTTCCTATGACCTATGGAGGTGTTACTTATCAATGGGAGGTCTCGCTGGGATACAAAAAAATAGTCGATTCGAGAATATTTGTTGTGAATAGGTGAGAAGTAGGTGTAGTCCCTCTCGACCGGGTGTGTTATTCTCCATGGGTCCATTAGTGTCAACTGTTGCAGGCTTTTTTTTATGTGTTTAAGTGCTCTGTAGGAGAGGGCCGAGGAGCCATTAGAGCAGTCTATCAGAGGGTGTAATGGAATATTGAGATCCCCTCCCAGAATTAGCGTACCTTGGTAGAAGCCCAGCAGCTTGGAGACTATGGAGGAGACAAAGGAAGGCTGCTTGTTGTTTGGTGCGTATATCGTTGCCAGTGTAATCTGCTTGGCAGCAATTTTTCCTTTGACAAATAAAAATCGGCCCTCCTCGTCTCTCTCCACATCCTCCAGTTCAAAGGGAACATCCCGGTGGATGAGGATTGAAACACCCTTAGTTTTGGATGTTGGGGAAGTGGAATGGTATACCCAGGCGAATTTTTTGTCAAATTTAGATGGAATGTGTAGGGTTCTTAGGTGGGTTTCTTGGAGGAAAGCTATGTGGATCTTTTCCTTCCGTAGGGAATCAAAGACTACCGTTCTTTTTTCAGGGGTGTTTAAACCATTGACATTCCATGACACAAAGTTCCAGCGGAGCGGAACCTGATGGGAGTGGTGCATTGTGGATGGCCAGACAGATGGTGTTGAAGGCTGAGGGCAATTTGATCTTTTAGTATAATGGAGGTGGGACTGGGGAGTAGCGAAGAAGAAGAGATAGAAAGAGAGAAGGAAGAAAAGTCGGAACCAGAAAAGAAGGATAACTCGACACAGGAGGTGGGACACACACTGAGATGTGTTCATCAGGATGTAGAGAGAATAGGGCCCACGTGGGTACGTCGTGGGGGGACGCACCCACCTATAATGTGGGCTACTCAATCAGTATATAAAAATATACTGTGTGGGGAATATGGATGACGTGCAAACAAGAATGGTAAGAAAAAAACAGCACAATAGAAAGAATTATTAATTACTAACTGTAAACTGTTACAGAAACTAATCTCCTGGTTTTCCCCCGTCATTTGGTGTATGGGGATATCCCCCAGTAAGATTTTAGTTGAGTGGAAGAGCAGTTGAGTCATGTGTGGACCTGAAGGGACTCTCACGCGTGTCCCTCATGTAGGCTGGGAAGTGGGAGGGAGCGGGATCAGAGGGAAGAGCGCCTCTCTTAGCTAATATGATATGGGGCATCAGAGGAATGTTAAATATGTGCTTGAGGGTGCTAGTGATTATCAGGGTTAAGAATTGGCCATAAACAGATTTATCCTCATTTTATGTCACACGAATATAGGATGGCTAGTGAGGTTACTTGATAGGGGAGGGACCATCTGGTGCTTATCAGTAATTACCTCAGAATGGTTCTTAAAGGTTATGCAATAATACAAAAATTGTTTTGCGAAGGTGTTGTATTCTAGTATGATCAAGGCCTGCATTATTGAGTCACCTTTGGTACCCCGACTCGCCGAACAAGAATATGGTCAGAGAGCAGGGCACCCAAAATGACATATCAGTAAGGTGTTAGCAATCTTTCCTGAGCAGGTTACTGGTGCAAATTTATAATAAAATCCCAACACCGAGGTACCTGAACATTAATAATAAAGCGTTCCCCCACCCCCTCCCCCTCCCCCACAGGCAGAAGCATCGAACTGGAAAATCAATACTTTAACATTTCAAACCAAGTGCATTCTAGTGGTCTCCAGGAAAGGGTTGGCTAAAGTTTGACCATACGAGACCAATTACAGACCCTTAAAAGCAGGCCACTTAGCCTGCGTATCCACGGAGCATAAAGCTAAGGCAGCCCATGTTATCTTAGGGGGTAGCAAAAGGATCCACCTCCTAGCCAAAGTCATTTTCAAGGTGGTGGAGGGTTATATCAGGATCAAAAACATAAATGTACTTCTGAAATATTCAGATGTAGCTATCCGAAGCGTGAAGTCAACATCAGGAAAACATAAACTTTTAAGGCATACGAACCAGCAGGCCCAGTCAGCCCAGTTAGAAACGACTGGATCATGGAGTTAGTCCTCATCAGAGGAAGTATGGGTGTCCCAGGATGCAGAAGGCTTGTCTCCCCCGGATGGGTCTGGGATGGGCAGAGTACGGTCACCATCTCCGTTGTTATCCATCTGTTTCCTTGTTTTCGGCGGCCTAGAGAAGTTATAGTTACTAGCCGAGGGGTTTCCGTCCCAGTCGGGGAGAGCTGGAGGTGAGATGTCCAAGTCCGTGCAGAAGTCTCCCAGGCCTTTAGCATTGCGTAGGGAAAAAATCTTTCCGCCGAGCTGCACAGTCAGAGCAAACGGAAAGCGCCATCTGTATGAAAGGCCTTTATCTTTTAGCAATTTTAGCAATGGCTTTAGGGCCCTTCGTTTTGCTAGAGTTATAGCTGAAAGGTCTTGATAAAGTTGGATCGGTGCCTCGTTAAAGAGGATTGTGTCTTGCGTTCTGGCCGCTTTCATTATCTCCTCCTTAAGGGGGAAAGAGTTCAAACAGCATATAACATCTCTCGGGAGGTCAGTGTCGGAGCCTCTTGGTTTAAGGGCTCTATGGGCTCTTTCAAAGATGATTGGTGTATCAGCGGACCGCTCCAGTAAATCATTGAATATGGCCGATAGGGCATGCGGCAGGCGGTCGGAGGCTACGGATTCCGGGAGGCCCTTAAGCCTGATGTTATTTCTGCGTCCGCGGTTGTCTAAATCTTCTAGCTGCCGTGTGTGGTCAGTCAGCCAGCCATTATGAACCGAGGCAGCGCGGCGCAGATTCTGGATTTGTGAGGTACGTTTTGCATCTGCAGTTTCCAGAGAGTGTAATCTGGTACCTAAGGCCGCCACATCGCTCCTGACCGTTGCTATTGCCGAGTGAAATGAGCTTTTGATATCTTCGGCCATAGCGTGCATGTCCGCGAGTGTGGGAGCAAGTTGCCTTGTGTCACTGACCTTTTGTGTAAGTAACGCGGAGTCAGACGGCGAGGCCTGGGCATGCTGCGTCTCCTTTGTCGGCGCCATCTTGGGTAACTGCGCGCGTAGCTGCTGGGACTGGAATAACTCCGGTACTGTTTTCCCAACTCGGTGTTTGGAGTTTCTCAGCTCGGTGGTAGTGTGTTGCTGACGTCGGGAGCTCTTCGTAGCCATAAAAAAGGTAATGGGGAATGCAGGAGCAGTCGCTTCAGACGGGAGATCAGCAGGAGCTCTGAATTAGGCAGCCATCTCGTAGCAGCGTCAAGCCACGCCCCCCTCTCAGAAGAGAGTTATTCGATATTTGTCTGGATATTTATGATATCTCTGTGACTCTCTTTCAAGATTTTCCTTGTATTATGTTGGATATGTATACAAATAATTTCAATAAAAAGTATTGAAAAAAAATGCAGCACTGTGGTTCATTTTTTCCTTTCTTCCTGTGTACTGGCATCATGGATAAGTCCTACAAGATATGTGAAATCTGTCTTCTTCTTCTTCAAGTATTTGTGAAGTGCCAAATTAGGAAATGCTTAGTTCATAGCAATGAAGGGTTCCAGCAACTTACACTTTTTCTTATGCCCTTTACCCTAGGAGTATTTGGCATGTGTATCAAATAATCAATATTTCTAAGGCTTGGTCATGCGCGTCTTGCAATTTTGGCTGAACCTGGAGTCTGTGGCGTTACTACAATTCATAGGGCCCTACTGCAAAACATTGATAGGGCCTCCTCAATGTTCACACCCCTTCCCTTGCCTCCCCTTGGTGCCCTTCACAGCCTGGGGGCCCATCTTACAAGGATGTGGCCATCATGATCTTCACACCCATAACAAGTGTAGCCTCAAAAACACCTGATCTGGAGGATGGACCCCTGTATTGGAGGATGGGAAGACTAGTAGTTGGGGCCTCCCACAGCTCTGGACCCCCCTACAGTTACAAAGGCTGTTCTCCTATAGTTATGGCTCTGGTTCCATTCCTTTAATAAATTCCAAGGAACGTTTATTGTACGAAAAAACAAAACAAAAAATAAACTGCTATTTGTATTGGTTGCTAAAGAAGTGCAAAAACATCTTATGCCAAGTCTATGACTGTTAGAGCGTGTTTACACTAAAGCCTGATACACACATTCAATTTTGATTGGCCAGTTTTACCACTTTCATGTAGTATGAGAGTTTACCAACACAATCTGTTCATAATATTCAAAGACTCATATGCAATTCACTTTTTCTCCTGCGTTATCTCCTAGGAGATAATTTTCATTTTATCTTTAAAATAACTTTTGAGCATTTTACAATTGCAAAAGTAGCTAAAAGTTAATGAAAAAGGTTCTATCAAAAGTATTTTGAATATTTTCTTGCTCTCTGGTGGTTTAAAGGACATTTTATGACCTAGGAGAAAACTCAGGAGAAAAAGTGAATCACATATGGGCCAAGGTCTGTTGGCCCTCATACTATATGGAGGAGGTAAAATTGGTCCTTAATTGCCCAATCAAAATTGGATGTGTATCTGCACTTTTATGATGTATTGCTACTCGTTAACACACTGCCCGTTCAACTGTATGAGCATGTTCACATCTCATGGACCAGGTTATCGTAACATAGTTTCCACAGCATGTGTCTAGATCAGTGTTCCTCAACCCTGTCCTCAAGGCCCACCAACATTTTATGTTTTGTATAAAGCCATATAGGTAGTTAATCAGCTCTGCTGCAACACTAATTACGCCACCTGTGAATGTTTGTGGTTTTCTGCAAAACATGCACTGTTGGTGGTACTTGAGGACAGGGTTGGAGAACTCTAGTCTAGATAATGTGTGGGATAACATGAATGTTACATAGCATACATTTATGCTATGAAAATACCAAGCATGTTTTAACATGCAGAATGTTCATTGTAATGATCCCATTGTAGCTCAGGCATTATGCAATGTACAGCATGTGAACTTAGCCTAAGCTTAACCAGAACTTACACTTTGTAATTTTTTTTAATTGACTGCCATGGATAGTATAACATTCTAGGATAGGCTTTTTCCTTTCAGCTTGCTTCACTCTCTGCACAGAGGCTTATTCTTATTTTGGCTGTGAGAGTATTATGTGTTTATGCGATACACAGGGCTTGGCCTAATGACTCAGTGACATGCTGACATACTAACCCAAAATGTGTGGGGCATCCTTGGCTGCAGAACGCTAAACTCTTAATCTGACTTAATACCTCGAGCCAATCAGAAGCAGCCAAGACCAAGTTAGTTTTCTTTCTTAAAGGGCCAAGGGTCATCAATTAGTGCAGCTTACCAGAAAGCAGAAAATAAGCTCTTGATTCCTAGAACTGAAATAGTATTAGTTGTGTAACACATAACAGCACGGCATGACTAGTTCAAGCTTAGGAATATACTAGAAGATATGGGAGTCATCAAATCACTGAACAATTAACTAATGAAAAATACTAATCCCAAATAATACCCTCTTGTGGGACTAATTGCTACGATAGTCATCTAATAAAAAGCATCTAAAGTCATGGCACAGTATACCAGTTCAATTCTTTACACACAGTTATCTTATCCAGCAAGCCAGGTATGTGGAGGTTGGATACTTTCTATAAAGAGCATGATATCACCTCACCACCTCAGAACAGTTTGTACTTTTAACCAGGAACTCAACAATAAGAGGATAGTATTGCCTGAGGTACATAGTTTACTTCTACAGCTGTTCGTTGACCAATAAGAAAGAAGTTATTGCATCATGTGTCTTCTGACTGCTTCCCACAACACTGGATGGACTAACAGAATGCATTTCCCGATTGGATAAAGGGTCTTGTGATAAAACGCGGAAAAGCCATCACGTGTACTGGCGGCAAGGCGGCTGATTCCGCGTCCAGCACGGCGGTTTGCACGCAGCAGCGTGCGTCTGGTGTGGCTGGGTCTGTTAGTTCACACAGGTTGAGGAGTATGCGCGCGCGCGCTGAGAGGCAGAACCTTTATGACAAACAAGGAGGGATCAGCTGACTAGGTTGGTCAGCTGACCTCAAAGCAAGTGGCTATTGGTTGATCGCTGATGGGTGGCACCGGAGAGCGCAGCTCTATATATAGTTACTGCTGGTCAGTAGTGTTGGGCGAACAGTGTTCGCCACTGTTCGGGTTCTGCAGAACATCACCCTGTTCGGGTGATGTTCGAGTTCGGCCGAACACCTGACGGTGCTCGGCCAAACCGTTCGGCCATATGGCCGAACTAAGAGCGCATGGCCGAACGTTCCCCGAACGTTCGGCTAGCGCTGTGATTGGCCGAACGGGTCACGTGGTTCGGACCCGAACGCGCTCTGATTGGCCGAACGGTCACGTGGTTCGGGTAAATAAATACCCGAACCACGTCATATCTCCGCCATTTGTCTGTGGGTTTAGCTTTGGGTAGGCAGGCAGGGTAGTTCGCGCTCCAGCCACGCTAGCCAGGGTCCCCCCTGTCATTGTGTCACTGCTGGGAACAGTAGTACACCACTTGCTCAGCCACACTATATAGCATTCTGTTTACTGCCACTCTGTGTACCTCGCTCAGCCACACTATATAGCATTCTGTTTACTGCCACTCTGTGTCTGCTGGGAATAGTAGTACACCGCTTGCTCAGCCACACTATATAGCATTCTGTTTACTGCCACTCTGTGTACCTCGCTCAGCCACACTATATAGCATTCTGTTTACTGCCACTCTGTGTCTGCTGGGAATAGTGGTACACCGCTCGCTCAGCCACACTATATAGCATTCTGTTCACTGTTCTGTGTCTGCTTGGAATAGTGGTACACCGCTCGCTCAGCCACACTATATAGCATTCTGTTTACTGTTCTGTGTCTGCTGGGAATAGTGGTACACCGCTCGCTCAGCCACACTATATAGCATTCTGTTTACTGTTCTGTGTCTGCTGGGAATAGTGGTACACCGCTCGCTCAGCCACACTATATAGCATTCTGTGCACTGTTCTGTGTCTGCTGGGAATAGTGGTACACCGCTCGCTCAGCCACACTATATAGCATTCTGTTCACTGTTCTGTGTCTGCTGGGAATAGTGGTACACCGCTCGCTCAGCCACACTATATAGCATTCTGTTTACTGTTCTGTGTCTGCTGGGAATAGTGGTACACCGCTCGCTCATCCACACTATATAGCATTCTGTTCACTGTTCTGTGTCTGCTGGGAATAGTGGTACACCGCCCGCTCAGCCACACTATATAGCATTCTGTTCACTGTTCTGTGTCTGCTGGGAATAGTGGTACACCGCTCGCTCAGCCACACTATATAGCATTCTGTTCACTGTTCTGTGTCTGCTGGGAACAGTAGTACACCGCTCGCTCAGCCAGAGTATATAGCATTGTGTTTACTGCCACTCTGTGTACACCGCTCAGCCAGACTATATACCATTGTTTACTGACACTCTGTGTACACCGCTCAGCCAGACTATATACCATTGTTTACTGAAACTCTGTGTACACCGCTCAGCCAGACTATATACCATTGTTTACTGCCACTCTGATTCTGCTGGGAACAGTAGTACACCGCTCGCTCAGCCAGACTATATACCATTGTTTACTGACACTATATAGCAGACTATATAGCATTGTGTGTACACCGCTCAGCCAGACTATATACCATTGTTTACTGACACTCTGTGTACACCGCTCAGCCAGACTATATACCATTGTTTACTGCCACTCTGATTCTGCTGGGAACAGTAGTACACCGCTCGCTCAGCCAGACTATATACCATTGTTTACTGACACTCTGTGTACACCGCTCAGCCAGACTATATACCATTGTTTACTGCCACTCTGATTCTGCTGGGAACAGTAGTACACCGCTCGCTCAGCCAGACTATATACCATTGTTTACTGACACTATATAGCAGACTATATAGCATTGTGTGTACACCGCTCAGCCAGACTATATACCATTGTTTACTGACACTCTGTGTACACCGCTCAGCCAGACTATATACCATTGTTTACTGCCACTCTGATTCTGCTGGGAACAGTAGTACACCGCTCGCTCAGCCAGACTATATACCATTGTTTACTGACACTCTGTGTACACCGCTCAGCCAGACTATATACCATTGTTTACTGCCACTCTGATTCTGCTGGGAACAGTAGTACACCGCTCGCTCAGCCAGACTATATAGCATTGTGTTTACTGCCACTCTGTGTACACCGCTCAGCCACACTATATAGCATTGCGTACTCTGCCAGTCAGTGTGTATATTGCTGGGATCAGTAATACTCCACTCACCGTCAACCACTATATGAGCTCAACATGAGTTCCCCAGAGACCTCCGCTGTGAGCAGCACTCCCAACAACAGCAACAGCCAACGCCCCACGCAAGCTATAACATCCACCCCAGCAGCCAGTGGTCAGCAGCAGCCCTCCCCGGAGGAGAACGTTGTGTCCATCAGTCCGTCGCCAGAGCGATTAATGAGGGCTGCCATTGAGGAGATGATGGGGCCTGATGTGGAGGAGGAGGTCTGGCTCAGGCCAGCATCCCAAGTTAATGTTGAGGACGATGAGGGGTCTGTGTCTGGGGATGTTGGGGTGGCAGAGGTGGTGGGTGGGTCAGACTCAGGAGAAGAGTTGTATGATGAGGATGATGATCGGGACCATCTGTATGTGCCTCAGAGTCCGACCCCGGAAAACATGTTGTATCGTGTGTTTAGGTACTAAAATCTGCGTTCCCTCCCAGTAGTGTTGGGCGAACAGTGTTTGCCACTGTTCGGGTTCTGCAGAACATCACCCTGTTCGGGGTGACTATATAGCAGACTATATAGCATTGTGTTTAATGCCACTCTGTGTACACGGCTCAGCCACACTATATAGCATTGTGTTTACTTCCACTCTGTGTCTGCTGGGAACAGTAGTACACCGCTCACCCGCCACTGTATAGCATTGTGCTCTGTGTCACTGCTGACAATAGTGGTACACCGCTCACCCACCACTGTATAGCATTTCTGTACTGCCACTGTACTGCTGCCAGTCAGCGTGTACTTTAAGGATAAGTGAAATGAGGAAGAAATCCGTTGAAAGAGGGAGGGGCAAGGGAAGAGGTGTTTCCCCTGACGGTTCACGTACAGGCCACAGGGGAGCACCCAAGAAAACCCACTCAATACTGCCCATGTTGTCCAGGACAACAACCCTCACAGATCCAAAAGAACAGGACCAGATAATTACTTGGATGACCTCTCAAGCGTCCAGCAGTGGGTTAAGCAGCACCAGCACATCACGCACGAGGTCCGAGTCCTCAGCCAGTTAAAGTCTGGGCTTTCTTTGAAGACTGCACTGAGGATGTTACCATGGCGATTTGCAAGGTGTGCAAGACCCGCCTGAGCAGGGGGAAAAGTATTAACAACCTCTCCACCACCAGCATGAGCCGCCACATTCTATCCAAACATCCCACTCTGTGGGCAAACGCGGCAGGACAGGGTACCACCAGCAACACTGCCTCCCTTGGGTTCACCAGACTCACCACCAGACCCGCCTCAGCAGCAGCAGTAGCCCAGCCATTGCGTGGTTCACAACATTCACAAACATCAGACGATGCTGACACTGTCACTTTCCGGACTAGTGCTCTTGAGGTCTCCCAGTGTTCATCAAACACAACAACCAACAGCCCTTCGGTGTGCAGCGCTACGGTTGAGTTGTCTGTCTCTGAGATGTTTGAGCACAAGAGGAAATTGCCAGCAAATGACCCCCGGGCCGTGGCAGTAACAGCCAGCCAGCATAGCCAAGCTTCTGGCCTGCGAAATGCTGCCATATCGAGTGGTGGAGACAAACAGCTTCAAGGGCATGATGTCAGTGGCCATCCCACGTTACGTTGTTCCCAGCCGCTACCACTTTGCGCGCTCTGCAGTGCCTGAGTTGCATGAGCACGTGGTCAGCTAAATAACCCGAAGCTTGAAGAATGCCGTTGCCTGCAAGGTTCACCTCACCACTGACACCTGGACGAGTTCGTTCGGCCAGGGTCGATACATCTCCCTTACCGCGCACTGGGTGAACCTTGTGGAGCCTGGCAGCGATTCCTCACCTGCTACGGCGCGGGTGTTGCCCACGCCGCAAACAGCTGGATAACAACAGCAGCACCTACCTCTCTGACTCCTTCTCCTCCAACGCATCTCAAAGCTGTACCTCATCCGGAAATGCTAACCCAGCACCAGCAGCAGTAGGATCGTGGAAGCAGTGCAGCACAGCTGTTGGCATGCGTCAGCAAGCGTTGCTGAAGCTGATCTGCCTTGGGGATAAGCAGCACACAGGGGAGGAAATTTGGAGGGGAATAAAGGAACAGACGGATTTGTGGCTGGCACCGCTGGACCTGAAACCGGGCATGAAGCTAGACACCTGGCACGAACTGGCAATGTACGCAATAGAGGTGCTGGCTTGCCCGGCAGCCAGCGTTATGTCGGAACGCTGTTTCAGTGCTGCCGGAGGCATCATCACAGATCGGCGTATCCGCCTCTCCACAGAAAATGCAGACCGTCTGACTCAAATTAAAATGAATCAATCCTGGATTGGAAACGACTACGCAACACTCCTGGACCCCAACCAAGTAACCTGACCGATGAACATCTGGGATGGTTTAGCGTTTCCGGTCCCTGTTTATTGAACCTCTCATCTGTATTACGTTTATGACTGCATGGCGGCAAAAAGCATTGCTGCTATATCCGCACGCTTTTTGTCCTCATGCAAGGCCTGGGTTGTTGTGTCTCACAAAGCGTGGCCTTCTCCTCCTGCGCCTCCTCCTGTTCCATCACGTGTGCTGCTGCTGCTGCTGCTGCTGCTGGGTTACCGTTGCCGGTCCCTGTTTATGGAACCTCTTATCTTTATTACATTTATGACTACATGGCGGTACAAAGCATGCTATCCGCACGCTTTTTGTCCTCATGCAAGGCCTGGGTTGTTGTGTCTCACAAAGCGTGGCCTTCTCCTCCTGCGCCTCCTCCTGTTCCATCACGTGTGCTGCTGCTGCTGCTGCTGCTGCTGGGTTACCGTTGCCGCGTGGTCCCTGTTTATTGAACCTCTTATCTTTATTACATTTATGACTACATGGCGGTACAAAGCATGCTATCCGCACGCTTTTTGTCCTCATGCAAGGCCTGGGTTGTTGTGTCTCACAAAGCGTGGCCTTCTCCTCCTGCGCCTCCTCCTGTTCCATCACGTGTGCTGCTGCTGCTGCTGCTGCTGGGTTAGCGTTGCCGCGTGGTCCCTGTTTATTGAACCTCTTATCTTTATTACATTTATGACTACATGGCGGTACAAAGCATGCTATCCGCACGCTTTTTGTCCTCATGCAAGGCCTGGGTTGTTGTGTCTCACAAAGCGTGGCCTTCTCCTCCTGCGCCTCCTCCTGTTCCATCACGTGTGCTGCTGCTGGGTTAGCGTTGCCGCGTGGTCCCTGTTTATTGAACCACTTATCTTTATTACATTTATGACTGCATGGTGGTACAAAGCATGCTATCCGCACGCTTCTTGTCCTCATGCAAGGCCTGGGTTGTTGTGTCTCAAAGCGTGGCCTTCTCCTCCTGCGCCACCCTCCTCCTGTTCCATCACGTGTGCTGCTGCTGGGTTAGCATTACCGGTCCCTTTTCCTGGAACCTCTTATATGTATTACATTTATGACTGCATGCCGACAAAAAGCATGTTACCTGTGCAAAGAAAACAGACATTTCCCGCATTTAAAAGACAGTTTTCCCTTTGAAACTTTAAAATCGATTTTCTCAAAAACTATAAGCTCTTTTTGCTAAATTTTTTTTTCCTCTTGTACCCACTCCCAAGGTGCACATACCCTGTAAATTTGGGGTATGTAGCATGTAAGGAGGCTTTACAAACCACAAAAGTTCGGGTCCCCATTGACTTCCATTATGTTCGGAGTTCGGGTCGAACACCCGAACATCGCGGCCATGTTCGGCCTGTTCGGCCCGAACCCGAACATCTAGATGTTCGCCCAACACTACTGGTCAGTCTCAAGTTGTCTGCCGTTGCGAACACTTACGTGGAAGCACTCAGACCTTAGTCAGATCCTACAGTGTGTTAGAACCAGGAGGACCTGGGAATTCACACTGAGACATATTACTTCTGTGTATTATTGTGTTATACTTCAGACTAGTTCCAGGGTGTTGAGACCACGGACCTCACACCCAAGATTAGGGACTCTGTGTTATCATTCTGATATACTTCAGACTAGTTCCAGCGTGTCGAGACCACGGACCTCACACCCAAGATTAGGGACTCTGTGTTATCATTCTGTTATACTTCAGACTAGTTCCAGGGTGTCGAGACCACGGACCTCACACCCTCATCTTACCTTCCTAGAAAGAGGCATAACGCCGATGTGTGAGCACCAAATGGCAATACCTGCCCTGACTAGTCAAAAAATTAAATCTCTACTAGATCACTTTCGCTACATAAATAACTGACACAATTGTGAGTCAGTTAAAAGAGAAAACTCACATGAACACTGTATGAGTTTCATGCAAGTGGTGGTAGTCTGAATGGGACTATAGTTTGCTAGGCGAGAGTGCTAAACACTTAGTTGCTGCACTATTCATGTGATCACGTGATTAAGTATGTATTGCAGCGCCGCCACATGAACTGGGTGCCCCCCCCCCCCCGTAGGTTTCTTATTCTAACTCCCCACCTAATGCCTAACCCCCCAGTAAGTGCCTAAAAAGAACCCCTCTTCCTAATGCCTAACCTAATGCCCTCTCCCCCTTTCTCATTTCCCTGTGAGTGCTAAACCAACCTCAAAACCACAAACTAATGATAACTGTGGCTGATCGGCCACGATTGGCTACAACCATTAACCGCACCGTTTTAAAACACCCTGATGGTCCCTCTTAACGGTTCAACAGACATTTTAAAATGTCCTCCACCACTGCTACCGTGCACTCGCGTGACCGATGCGGGTACCTGTCGTTACCCAGAGAGCCACAATTGGTGAAAGGGAAGAAGTATTCCCTGAACCAATCAAAGTGCCTGTAACGCAAAGGTCATGGCTTTAGCGAGAAGCTAATGATCTTTGCTGTAATAATGCTTTCTCCGTGCTTGTTGTAAGCACACAAAGAGTGTGAGTGGTAAAAAAAAAAAACATACAAAAGTAAAAATACTAAATTTACACATTTTACACTTTGTAAATTTAATAAAAATATATTAATTGCTCCTTCCCCCTCCCCTGCCCCCCCTATTGTTACCAAAACAAAACACGTTATTTTACTATGTATGGCATCAGGGTATATTGCTGTTATATTTGCATATATGGGCTTGTAATTAGTGACAGACGCAAAACTGAAAAATGCACCTTTATTTCCAAATAAAATATTGTCTCCATACATTGCACTAGGGACATAATTAAAATGTTGTAATAACAGGGACAAATGGGCAAATAAAATACGTAGGTTTTATTCATAGTAGCGGGTTTTATTTTAAAACTATAGTGGCCGAAAACTGAGAAATAATGTTTTTTTTTTCAAATTTTTTCTTATTATTTCTGTTAAAATGCAGTTAGAATGAAATAATTCTTAGCACCAATTATATCCTTCCCACTTGTCCTAAAGGAATATCAGGAGTTTGGGGTACTTAGTAACTTCAAAGTAAACCTTTCAAAAACTGAAGCCCTAGACATCTCTCTTCACCCACACACTAAAGAGGCACTAGGCTCCTCCTTCCAATTTAGATGGCAAGATTCGGCCATACAATACTTAGGGGTCCGGGTTCCGAAAGACTTAAATAAACTCTACCTCCTCAACTTTGTTCCATTACTTAAAGATATCCAAACTCAGCTTAAATCCTGGTCTGGCCTGCCCCTATTGCTTTCAAGCAAAATTAACGTCATTAAGATGGACTAAGCTATTATATAAATTTCAAACAATCCCAATTACTCTCCCAATTGACTTTTTTAAATCTCTAAAATCAGTTGTGACTAAATTTATCTGGTCTCCAGGCAGACCTCGCATAAAGTACAAACTATTAACCAGATCTAAACAGAAAGGAGGCCTTGGGTTACCAGACCTTCATTTATATTATAAGGCGGCACATCTGACTGACATCAGGATTATTGAATGGAACGTCTCCAAACCCAATAGTAAAGAAACATTCTTTGAGGAATCCATCTCTAATTATAGCCTAAAAACTCTTCCCTGGATACCCAACCATATAAAACCTCCGGACCTAGATCTTCCTTATTTAAGTAAACACACTCTGAAATGTTGGAGACAGCTTCAAGCTAATCTTCATCTAGCCCCCCCAATCAGTCCCCTGATGCCCCTATTCGGAAACCCTCTATTCACTGAAGGGAATAAAAAAAAAAGATATTTCAATGGAACAGAGAGGATTGGCCTAAAATTAAGGAGGTAATACACACTAATCCCAATATAACTTCTTTTGACAACCAGAATTGGTTATTGTATAGACAATTAAAAGGATTCCTGCAGTCTTGTAAGGCCCTCGGATACTCAAACAGAGCCCTCACGAAATTTAAACAATTATACTCAGCTCAAAATAAGCCAGATCATCTATTATCTCTCTCTTATGATCTATTAAGAGCATCTGCTCACAAAGGCCTTCCACAATACTCAATTTACTGGGAAACAGCCATAGGTAAACATTTCTCCCCAGAGGAATGGTAAAAAAATGTTCTTACTTACACATTCCCTCTCGATGTGTAATGTTTTACAAGAAAGGAACTATAAAATTATAGCACTATGGTATAGATGTCCTACAAGATTAAAACAAATGTTTCCTGAAGCCTCAGACCTTTGCTGGCGATGTGGCAAAGAAACTGGTTCCCCATTCCATATCTGGTAGGAGTGCCCCTTAGTACATTCTTTCTGGGAGAAAATATTCAACATATACAAAGCTATGACGCTGGTTGAGATTAAATGTATCCCTGAAATAGCCATCCTCTCTCTTCTCCCAGGCTCTATCTCCAAAATTAAAAAAGGTATACTCAAACACTGCCTTACAGCCGCAAGGACAGCCATTGCCAGGGCCTGGAAAACTCCTACCTCGCCCTCCATACAAAACTGGCATGAAGCTATGAACGAATTAATGAGGATGGATGATTTAACTGAATCAGACCCAGAGAGGCCAGGTTCCTTCACCACAACTTGGTCTGTCTGGATAGACTATAGGGATTCCCAGCCTTATCTAGACATAATATAAAAATCAGGAGAGAACTTTCCCCAAAGACCACTTGATCAATCAAGTTCATAAACACCAGTAGTCTATAAATGTTCACATAATATGTAAAGACTCTGTATAAGGGTATAGGTTATCAGATTAACTCAAACGCAATCAACATGTATATGTCTTTCTCCTCAACATCAGAAAATGGGTCATGACCTCTTCCCTCAACCCCCCCCCCCTTCCCTGACTGCAACCCTATCCTCCCCCCCCCTTCCCAACCTCACCTCTCCCTCTCCCCCACCACTACCCCCTTCCCTCCCCATCCCTCACTCCCTTTCTCCCCTCCTCAGCAGTATACAGGTCTTTTCTACCTGCAAGTAGAAAATACTAAAGATACACTACTCCTCAGTATGCAACTCCCATTTCTAGTACTTTTATAACATCTATATTTTCCATTGCATAAGGAGCATACTATCACCTTCTTCTTATATCCTTAAATGATACTTGCATGATATACCATACATATGTAAACCTGTTATATAAAATGTTCTGAAGTGTCTGTATAAGTGAAATGAATACTTGTATTACCTGCCTGACAAAAATTTCAATAAAAATAGATTTAACAAGAAATAATTCTTAGCATAATGTACCACCCAAAGAAAGCCTAATTGGTGGCGAAAAAACAATATATAGATCATTTTGTTGTGACAATCTATATATATAAAATCGGATGTATGTATGTGTATGTGCCGCGATCACTCGAAATCGACTTGACCGATTTGAACGAAACTTGGTATACAGATCCCTTACTACCTGGGATGATATGTTCTAGGGGTCTCACGTCCCCCCTGCACACGTGGGTGGAGCTATAAACAGCAAATCAGATTTCACCCATTCAAGTCAATGGAAAAAATGGAAAAGGCTGCCATTCTCACAGTAATCAAGCCCGAGTCCACACACTTGGCACAGTTGGTCACTTGGTGACCAAGGTTACAAATCCAGGAAAAGTGGGCGGAGCATAAAACAGCTAATCAAATTTCAGCCATTCATTTTAAATTGGAAAATGTAATCTGCAGCCATTCTTAGACTGTTAAAACAGGGGTCTCAAACATGACACAGTTGGTCACTGGGTGAATGCGATTAAGATTCAAGAAAGTGGGTGGAGCCTACAACAGCCAATCAAAATTCACCTATTGATTTTCAAGGGGAATATTTAAACTGCTGCTATTCTTACACTTTTAATGGCAGAGGCTTCAAACTTGCTACAGTTGGTCATTGGGTGACTGGGGTTCAAATTCACTAAAGGGGCAGGGCCACAAACAGCCAATCAGATTTCCTTGGTGGATGAACTGCTTCCATTTGCACATTTTTGATGCCAGGAACCTGAAAGCTCACAAACTTGGTCATTGAGTGTCTGTGTGTCAAGGTTACAAAAAGTGGGCAGAGCCAAAAACAACTTTTACTGGGAAAATATAAACTGCAGCCCTTCTTACACCATTAATGGCAGGGTTCTCAAACTTTGCACAGTTGGTCACTGGGTGAATGAGATTAAGATTTTGGAAGGTGGGTGGAGCCTACAACAGCCAATAAAAATTCACCTTTTGATTTTCAAAGGGAATATTTAAGCTGCCACCATTCTCTTATACTGTTAATAGCAGATGCCTCAAACCTGGTACAATTGGTCACTGGGTGACTAGGGTTTAAATTCAGAAAGGGGGCGGAGCCACAAACAGACAGATTTGTTTATTTTTCAATGAGAATATACAAAGTATTGATACCAAGGACCCCAAAGCTGATAAACTTGATAACTGAGTGACTGTATGTCAAGGTTAGAAAAAGTGGGCGGTGCCAACAACTAAATTTTTAACATGGCAGGGTTCCCAAACTTTACACAATTGGCCACTGGAGTGACTGGGATGAATATTCAGAAATGTGGGTGGAGCCTACAACAGCCAATCAAAATTTACTTATTGATTTTCAAGGGGAATATTCACATTGCTTCCATTCTGGCAGAGGCCAGAAACCTGGCAGAGGCCTCAAACCTGATACAGTCAGTCATTGGGTGACTGGGGTCCAAATTCACTAAAGGGGTGGAGCCACAAACAGCCAATCAGATTTTTTAGATTGATTTCAGCCATTCTGTTATTGGCAGGGTTCTCAAACTGGGTGGGTGGGTGACACAGTTGGTCACTGATGACTGGGACTAATATTCAGGAAAGTGGGTGGAGCCTACAGCAGCCAATAAAAATTCACCTTTTGATTTTCAAGGGGAATATTTACATTGCTGCCATTCGTACACTCTTAATGGCAAAGGCCTAAAATCTGCTACAGTCACTGGGAGACTGGGGTTTACATTCTGAAGGGAGCGGGCCAAAAACAGCCAATCAGATTTGTTTAATTTCAATGGTAAAATGCAACTTATTGATGCCAAGGACCCCAAAGCTCATAAAATTTCCCATTGAGTGACTGTATGTCAAGATTACAAATAGTGGGCAGAGCCAAAAACAACTAACTTTTTTCATGGGAAAATGTAAACTGCAGCTTTTCTTACACTGTTATTGGCAGGGTTCTCAAACTTTGCACAGTTGGTCACTGGGTGACTAGGATTAATATTGTGAAAAGTAGGTGGAGCCTACAAGAGCCAATCAAAATTCACCTATTGATTTTCAAGGGGAATATTGAAACCGCAGTCATTCTTACACTGTTAATGGCAGAGGCCTCAAACCTGCTACAGTCTGTCGTTAACTGTCTGGGGTTCAAATTCAGTAAAGGGGTGGAGCCACAAACAGCCAGATTTCTTTGCTGGATAAACACACACACAATTGTGATGCCAGGAACCCAAAAGCTCACAAACTTGGTCATTGAGTGACTGTGTGTCAAGGTGTGTGACTGTGTGTCAAGGTTACAAAAGTGGGTGGAGTTAAAAACAGATTTTTCTGGGAAATTGTAAACTGCAGCCTTTCTTCACTGTTAATGGCAGGGTTCTCAAACTTTGCACAGCTGGTTACTGGGTGACTGGGATTAATATTCAGGAAAGTGGGTGGAGCCTAAAAATTCCAATCAAAAATCACATGTCACTTTTCAAGGAGAATATTAAAATAGCTGCCATTCTTGCACTGTTAATGGCACATGCCTCAAACCTGGTACAGTTGGTCATTGGGTCACTGGGGCTCAAATTCAGAAAAGGGGACAGAGCCTCAAACAGTGAATCAGATTTGTTTAATTTCATGGGAAACTACAAATGATTGATGCCAAGGACCCGAAAGCTCACAAACTTGGTTATTGAGTGACTGTGTGTCCAGGTTACAAACAGTGGGCAGAGCCAAAAACAAATTTCACTGGGAAAATGTAAACTGCAGCCATTCTTACACTGTTTATGGCAGGGTTCCCAAACTTTGTCCAGATTAATATTCAGGGAAGTGGGTGGAGCCTATAATAGCCAATCAAAATTCACCTGTTGAATTTCAAGGGGAATATTTAAATTGCTGCCATTTTTACACTGGTAATAGCAGATGCCTCAAACCTGCTACAGTTGGCCATTGGGTGACTGGGGTTCAAATTCTGGAGAGGGGGTGAAGCCACAAACAGTCAATCTGATTTGTTTAATTTCTGTTGGAATATACAAATTATTGATGCCAAGGACCCCAAAGCTCACAAACTTGGTCATTGAGTGTTTGTGCGTTAGGGTTAGAAAGTGGGTGGAGCCAACACCAGTCAAATACATTCCTGGGCAATGTCGGGTCATCAGTGAGTGGAGACAAATACAAATTTCACTGGGAAAATGTAAACTGCAGCCATTCTTACACTGTTAATGGCAGGGTTCTTAACCACTTACAGTAAGCCCACAGGGTTGATTTTTTTTTGCATCTGAGCAACTTTCACCTCCCATTCATTTGCCAATAACTTTATCACTACTCATCACAATGAATTGATCTATATCTTGTTTTTTCCGCCACCAATTAGGCTTTCTGTGGGTGGTACATTTTGCTGAGAATTAATTTATTCTAAATCCATTTTAACAGGAATATTAAGAAAGAAATGGAAAAAATCATTATTTCTCAGCTTTTGGCCATTATAGTTTGAAATTCATATATGCTACCATATTTAAAGCCTATGTAGTTTATTTGCCAATTTGTCCCGCTTATTACACCATTTAAATTATGTCCCTATCACAATGTATGGCGCCGATATTTTATTTGGAAATAAAGGTGCATTTTTTTTGATTTGCGTCCATCACCATTTACAAGCCCATAATTTTAAAAATATATATTAATATACTCCTTTGACATGCATATTTAAAAAGTTCAGACCCTTAGGTAAGGAGTTATGTTTTTTTTTTCTTTTTTATTGTTGTTTTTTTTTTTTTTATTAAATATTGTGTGTGGGTAATTTTTGGTGTGGGAGGTAAACAGTTAATTTTTATTATACTAAAGTGTATCTGTGTGTATCTGTGTAATGTAAAAATGTATGTGGTGTAGTTTTACTATTTGGCCACAAGAGGGCCACAGTCAAAAAGAAGAATGAAGACAGGGAACTTTCTGAAATCAGAAAAGCCGCAGCGTCTAAGGAGACGCTGTCGGCTTTTCGCCGGGGGGGGTCTGATCAGTGAAAGGGATCTATAATCCCTTTCACTGATCGCTGGGTTAACGGCAAATAGCGGGAGCGCGCACGGGGGGGGGCCCGCGGGAGCGCGTGCGACCCGCGGGAGTGCGCGCAGCCTAACTGGACGAGATTTCTTGTCCAGTTAGGCTTAAGTGGTTAAACTTTGCACAGTTGGTCACTGGGTGACTGGGATTACTATTCAGAAAAGTAGGTGGAGCCTACAAAAGTGAATCAAACTTCACCTATTGCTTTTCAAGGGGAATATTTAATTGCTGCCATTCTTGCACTGTTAATGGCACAGGCCTCAAACCTGGTACAGTTGGTTTTTGGGTGACTGGGGTTCAAATTCAGAAAAGGGGATGGAGCCACAAACAGCCAATCAGATTTTTTTCATTTCAATGCCAATTATTGATACCAAAGACTGCAAAGCTCACAAACTTGGTCATTGTAAGTAATTGTGTGTTAGGGTTAGAAAAAGTATCCGGAGCCAACACCAGCCAAATACAAACCCGGGCAACGCCGGGCAATCAGCTAGTTAGTAATAAAGTTATTAGCGTATGAAAGGGAGGAGTGCAGACAGGGGAAAATTGCTCTGGTCCATTCACCAAGGGGTAAAAACCTCTTGGAGGTGAAGTGGTTAATTACTATGTAGTGGACTACTAGCCACATCAGGTGCCACTCTCTATTAGATGCCGCCCTATCGCAGCACCCAACTGACCTGATCTGCACATGATCCTAAAAAACTAATAAAAACGTACAAACTGACAGTCAGATCAATGCTTTTGCATAACTTTCATTGTGTTAATATACAGTATATAGGGGAAATTGGTCATCTGCACTTGCTATTATTTGGCTGAGTATCCCACAACAACACAACCACAACACACCTTACCTTGCTGCGTTATGCAGTTCCCCAAATGGTCTATTTAGATGTTGCTTTAAGCTCCACCACTTTAACCATAGTAAATGTATACTGAGCAGCACTAGCAATTCATTGAATGGTTTCATCTTTAAAGAGACTCTGTAACAAAATGTTGTGCCTTATTTCTTCTGTCCTATAAGTTCCTATACCTGTTCTAATGTGGTCTGTCTTACTGCAGCCTTTCCTACTTGCACTGTCTCTGTAATAATCTTATCTCCTTTCCTCTGTCGTGTCTGTCGGGCTAAGGCTGGAATGTGTGGAATGTGCAGCACTGCTTGTCATTGGCAGAAGCTTTACACACCCACTCCAAGCTCTGCAGGAGTCACACCAGATAGCTGTTCACAGCCTATGATACTGTGGTTAGAAGCCATGTCGTTTGTTTGTAAACACTGCCTAAAACTGTTAATTACAAACCAGGATTGCAGCAGGAAGTGGCAGAAACAACACAGAGGGGCACAGGAGAAAATAAGGAATAGAATTGTATACTTTTTATTGTAAGAATATTACAGATTCTCTTTAAGCTCATTTCCAGACCTACTTTTAGAAATAAATATAATTTTATTTGATCCTTCTTATTGGGTTAACAATCCTTTATAAACTACTTCCAAAAAAATCAGGTGGCCAACATATATAATTATGCACTACTCAAAAAAGAGGAGAGACTTCGGTTACCAAAGTAGACCTACACCAAAACATATGGCCTTAGCCTCTGCATGTGCCTATACAATATTGAATTTTATTTGTAGATAAAACAACAATCCTTTATGTTGGACATCTACATTTATAAATCAAAACAGTGAAAAGGTTGATAAACCTATGAGAGCAAAAGAAAACAGATTTATGGCTAGAGCAGGACAAACAAGATAAAATAATCTCATTAGTGTTTACAGTCCACAGAGACCAGAAATGGAATTATCAGGCCAGGAAAAAAGCATTTTATAAGGATTACTCAGTCATCTAGTGTGACTGGGTCAGACTCTAGCATA